>NC_064622.1:466032600-466369203 GCF_023898315.1 Schistocerca nitens | reverse complement strand
GACAGTTGACAATTACAATACCGATTGCCGCTTGGTCCCCGCATGTCCTGACCTTGCCCCGCGCCCGTTGCCCTTTCCGTACTTGCCCAAGGGCCATCCAACCTAAACAGAACCGCCCAGCCCACGCCACACAACCCCTGCTACCCGTGTAGCCGCTTGTTGCGTATAGTGGACTCCACCTAAGACTATATAACATAACATGCCCTAAGGCATTCGCGGTGTACACCACCCTAAGGTGAGGTGAGGTGAGGTTAGGTTAGGTTAGGTTAGGTTAGGTGGACGTGGGTTAGGTTAAGGGTTACAGTTAGGTTAAGCGTCAAAGTTAGGTTAAGCGTTCGGACGTGAGGCGTCAGGTGGCCGCACCTACCTTTACGGCCGGACATCTTAGGTTAGAGGTTAGGTTAGGTTAAGGCGCCGAGAGGTCCGCGGTCAGGTTACGTTCACCTTCGGGCGCCACACGTAGGTTTCAAAGGTGTGTCGGTCGGTCGTCGGCAAGCCGCAAAAACTACAGACGACGTCGACCAAACCGCCGCAAGACCGAGCAGGAGGCAGATATAAAACACACACACACACACACACACACACACACACACACACACACACACAAAAACAAAATTAAACACCACCCACCGGCCAAAGGGCACCAAAAACCACAAACCCGAGCACCACGTCGACCAGAGGCAACCCGCCGCTCACGCGACATGGCTGGCAACTAAGGGGCAAACGGCAACGGCGCTTTCCGCACCGGGCCGGATGCACGTACGACAACACCGCTACCCGTACGCAGGCCTCCCATTGCACACAGCCGCTCTGTGTTTGAACATCATCAATGGCGCGCCCGCGGCTCGTCGCGGGCGCAGCCATAACGCCGCCACTTTTGCACCAACACATTCACGCACCGCAAAACAGCTCGCCGACACAGCACAGCCGACAAACAAAAACAACCCGCGAGACGGGGGCGACAACGACAACAGCAGCAAACAACTCGCACCAAGCGTCCAACAGGTAACAAACGGACAAGCACAGCCTCTGCTAACGGCCACGACGCCAGCGGCACACTGCTCCTTTCCCGCCACACTCGATTTCACAACGCACGCACGCGACCCCGTCAACGACACCGACACGACACACGACGGGCTCCCTTCCCGCAACCTACACCTTTCCGCCACTACGCACAGCTCCACCCGACGCGCCCGTCGCAACGACACTACTGCACGCACTATCCACCCGCCTCCTCCTCTCCCCCCCCCCCTTCCCGTACACAACAACACAGCCAAAAACAACACTCACGACCCAAACATACTAACGACATGGCACGTGCATCGGCGCACACCCCAACCAGTCACCGTCGACAACCACACGCAAGGCACGAAACCGGCGTCCTTCCACGTTGCCATCAAAGCTGCACAAACAACCACAGGAGGAACCACCAACAACGGCCCGCCCGCCCGCCCGCCCGCCCCAATATTCTCCCACCCTCACCTCACGCCGCAACCACCAAACGCACATTCCCGCTCGCTACCACACACCTCTCGGCAGCCGCTTCGCAAACACATGACGTGACGTGACGTGACGTGACATCATCACATCACGGGCTACGCACGCACACCGACCCACTTTCCTGCCCTTCGCCCTCTTCTTTCCGACGCCTGCCTTCGGCCGAGCACACGTACGTGGCACAACGCCCAACACAGTCACACACAGTCGACAGGCGCACGCCCAGGCACGCAACGACGCAGCGCAGCAAAGGCGCCCGCAACACATACCTCCTCTCTCTTCTCGCCGCCGCCGCCGACCGCCCGCCAGCCAGCCACTCGCAATGTGCACTGCCAACCAGCCACACGTCCACCGCGCCGCCTCCGACCACCCGCCAGGGGGCGCTCACGTCCGCGACAACAGCGCGGCCCGCCGCCGGGCGGGCCCAGCCGAACCCAGCCCAGCCGGCGCGCGCTGCTCTGCACTCGGCGCGCCACACATCCTGCTGCAGACCGGGCTCGTCTCTCTGTACGCGTCTGCCCGCATCTCGTCTTCCTGCGCATCAACACAACGAGGCCGCGTGAGCAAACCCCCCCCGTCACAACGCCACATCACACACTGCCTTGTCTACCGCCGAAATGCACTCACCAGCCATCCGCTTCGTCTTCGTCTTGTTTACTCGTTGTTGTTGCAGCGGCGCACACAGCCCCGGCCGGCCGCATCCGAGGGTGGCCCGCCGCCAGCGTCTCCTCCTTGGGCACAGGTGCGGTGCCGTGCCGTGGCCGCCCATCCATCCAACCGCACGCATTTGCTGGCCGCCTCTGCTGCAGAAGAAGACAAAAAACGAAACGTACAAACATACACGCACCCACAGCGTGGCCACACACGGACGGGACCGACAGGCTCCAAGGCGACCAAAGGATAAAAACAAAATAAAAAAACAAAAAGACGCAAGCAAGCAACAAGCACAGGCTGTCGCCTCGCGCCTCTGTCCTTCCGCCCCCGCCCTTCTCTCCCACCACATGCCCACAAACACCACCGCCTCCCCCTCCCCGCACCTCCACATTCGCCCCCTCCATTTGTTCCTTTCTCGCTCTTCCCTTCTGTGTGTCTGCGTGCGTGCGCGGGCGGCGCCTCTCAACATCCGCCGGCCGTCCGTCCCGTTTTCGCCGTACCACACACGCCACCGCCTCCTCCCCGTCCACCACCGCCGCCCCTGTCCGCCCCGCACAACACCATACACCGCTGCTTGTCCTGGCCGTTGCCACCAAAGGCGCCAGCCGCAAACCGCGCCAACGCCGCAGCGCGCGTGCGTCCTTCCTTCTCCGTGCCGACGCGGCCTCTATTCCCGCACCCATTCGGCCGACGACACAGCCGTTGGGCTCCGCACTGCGCGTACCGGCGTTACGCACGCACACCCACCCCCCTCGCGAACGCACGACTCATTGTCTTTGTTGTTTCTCCTCTTTCTTAACGTCTTTGTTTGTTGTTTGTTGTTTGTTTTGTTTTTTGTTTTTTGTTTTTTTTTTCGTTTTTCCCCACCGCCACATGTGACACAATGCCGCCCTCCACCTTTCGTTCGTGGTTGCTTGCTTTGTTTCTCTTTCTCATTGGTACACGTCCGACGCGCTCCATTTCCACCACACCACGGCCATCAGCCTCCTCAACGGGCAGGCGCAGTGTGCCATTCTCCGGCGCACAAGCACACCGCGCGGTACTGGCGCGGCTCGCTCTCCTCGCCCCCACGCCACGCCACGCCACGCCACCGGTGCGCAGCAGCACATGTGATGTCTCGCAACACGACACGCGGTGCGCACACCCCGACCACGCGGCTCTAAAGGCATGGCACCGGCGACATGCGCCGCCCCAGCCACGCATCCGTCGTCTCACGTTGTTCACTGCCAGCCGCGTCGGAGGCTACAACCGCAACCACCACAACAACGGTCCCCCTCCCGGCAACACATTTGTTGCACAAACAAACACAACCGCCGAGCGCAGCGCGAACCACCCACACGCGCCCTCCGCGTCTCCTTTCTCCTTTCGCCCCCTCCCATCTCCCGAATATGCCAGCAGCGCAGCGTTACGCGTGCCCCTCACCCGTCCACACTACCGCGAAACGAACACGCCTTCCGGGCCACCTGCAAGGGCACGCCCACCACCAAATACTGCCGTATTCACGGACGCAGTTCGCAACACGCAACGCACTCTCCACCTACCTTCTTTCTCTCGTCCCTTCTCTTTAAAAACAAAACAAACACACAAACCAACCACGGCTAACACACTTTTTCGCGACACCTTTGACTGCGTTATCTCGACCGTGACGGCAGCTATCGACCATCCATTCCCCACTACATACACACACACACACACACACATCATTCGCTACACCGCACACGAAACGGCAAGGGCAAGGCACTCTCTCATAGATTCTTCCTCCGAGCCATATCGGGCGAACGTTGGCATCCGGGAAGGCAATGCAATTCAGCCGTCACCACGGCCGACACTTGCAGCCGCGCCGTAAGCGCATGTCAGTGCGGCTGCAATGCACGGGAACGTTCCGTTGCTCTAGACAGCGCCTCTCCGTTTTTCCCCTGTCTCGTTTTCCGGTGATTGCTTCTCCTTCTTCTTTTTCTTCGTTTCGTTTCGTTTTATTATTTTCGTTCCCCTCCTCCACCATTGTTTCCGTCCCCACAGTTTTTTTTTTTGCTCATTCCACACGTTCTGCCCAGACAAGACATGACATCCGACCGATCACAGTCAGCCTTTCGTCACCGTTCGCAGCGCCGACGGTGCCACAGTGAGACGGGTGTTCAGACCGACACGTTGCCATGATGCCCATAGACAGCTACTCAGGGCCGCCGGATCGGATCACATCACATCACATCACATCACCGACAAACCGGCCATTTCACCGGGGGACACAGACAACCGCGTGTACGCCCATAACAACAAACAACGGCCGTCGTCGTCTACCGTCACTGAACCGAACACACGTGCACCTTGAATGACGACACCGGCGTGCGTGCGCACAACAAACAATCAATCATTCAAATCAACTGCAGAAACGGCTATCAAAATCAAGGGCCAAATAAATGGGTACACCACCGTGCGTGTCGCCTACCCCACCCGCCCGTACAATTCTTGCGTCTTCTTAATGACTAGTAAAGACACGTCCATTTTAAAACGTCACCAACACACCTCCACGCCGTACAGCAAAGGGAATAGTAGACGGCAACACAACATTTCACCCTCGCCATCATGTATGTATGTATGTATGATGTGACAACAAACAAACCCGCAGACGGCCCTAACGGTGACATCCAACAATCGCGAGGGGTTTCAATTGCAGTCACGTGACTAACCGGGCAGACAGAGACAAAGAAAGGAAAGGAATCAGCGACACAGACAACACCTCCTGTCTATGTGTCGACAAACAACCAACCAACCAACCAACCACGCCAAGACTCGCGAGCACGCATAACCACCACCACCAGCTGCTTCGCAACCAACCAAACCGGGTAGCTATGCGCCGCCTCACACAAACAACAATTCCGCTCTTCCCGCAAAGGCAATTTGGTGGCCCTGAAAAGGGCCGTTTTGCCGCTCTCGCAACGGAGGGGAGCTCCCTAGAGCCTTAACCCCCTCACTTGGAGCTCGTGTACTTGGTCACCGCCTTCGTGCCCTCGCTCACGGCGTGCTTGGCCAGCTCGCCAGGCAGCAAGAGCCGCACAGCCGTCTGGATCTCGCGGGACGTGATGGTCGAGCGCTTGTTGTAGTGCGCCAGGCGAGACGCCTCGGCCGCAATGCGCTCGAAAATGTCGTTCACGAAGCTGTTCATGATGCTCATCGCCTTCGACGAGATGCCCGTGTCGGGGTGCACCTGCTTCAGCACCTTGTAGATGTAGATGGCATAGCTCTCCTTCCTCTTGCGCTTCTTCTTCTTGTCGCCCTTCGAAATGTTCTTCTGCGCCTTGCCAGCCTTCTTGGCGGCCTTCCCGCTAGTCTTGGGCGGCATCTCGAACGTACAGCAAGCAGCAAGCGCTCCGCTCTAGTCAGCGTCTCCCCACACAGTGGCACCCGCCGCTACCGCAACACCCCACCTTTACCAGCTCGCCCTGTTGCGGCCGCCGACCAATGGGGCGCGCGCGCAACCGGCCGCCGCACCCGAGCCCATAAAGGGACCCCCACCCTAGTCCCGCCGCCATTCGCTGAGTAGCTTCTGGAGAGTGCGGACGCGTGTGCGGGGCTGCGCTAGTACTCTCCCTCTTCGTCGCTACTCAGCCATAGGAATCCGCTTGCGGGTTTAGTCGCTGATTGTCCCAGCGCTGTAGCTGGACGGTTCGGCACTAAGGCTTCCGAGCTCCTGATTTTTTCAAATCGGGAGCGGAGTTGCAAGAAGATTGCAGGGCGAGCGGCTGAATTGGCAGCAGCTTTTGAGCAAATTGTCGTTGCGGGTTGCGAGCTGTGGGTTGGCGCGTCTTGGTGCGCGTCTTCTTGCTGCCGCGGTTCGCTTTTTCGGCCGGTTCGAGCACTTCGGCTGCGACAGGTACTCCTGCTGCCGCAGAGACTAGCTCTGCTCCCCCCCAAGTGTAGGGAAATTGCACGTCAGGGCCTGGTCAACGGCCAGATACCCGCGCGTGTTAGAACTGTTAGGGTCGGACTGTTCTGCCTGATACCTAACGGTGCCAACCAAAAGCAGACACTGACACCCCCCTGGCAGCCATCCCTTCGAGTCTGGACATGGACACCCCAGTGAAACTCACGATTACAGAGAAAGAAAACTCCCCTGGTTGCTACGAGGTCAACAGGACGGACCTAACGGGCAACCAGGGCGGGATGAGCCCGAGCTCGCGATTGCTGTTGCTCAACGCAATCGCGGGTCTCACCGGTAGGGACAGACGAAAATACGAGAAGAAGCTCGAAAGAGCTTGGAAAGAACCGCGGATATTGCCCAAGGGTGACAAGACACCGCCGAGTGCCCGCCTAATTAAGGCGAAGGCAAAGAAGTCACCTAAGCGCAAGAAAGTCACAACAGGGTCACCGGTAAAAAAGCGAAAGACCACTTCGCGTAAAACCGTCGCTGCGCGGCGGCCGGAGGTGGCGGACGCGGCCGGGTCAGCCGCGCCTGAGCCGACCGCGCCTGCCAACACAAAGGCCGACCGGGCCACGTGCAGCGGCGGCCAGCAGGGCCAGGTAGCAGCCGAACAAAGCGCCTGCGCTGGGACGGCTAGCGCGCCCCCCGAGGCGGCCGAGAGGCTGCGCGCCGAGGTGAATGCGCAAAAGCACGAAGGCGCGGAGGCGAGTGCGCGCGGGCGGCGGAAGGAAACCGATACCGCCGGCGCGGGCTCGCCGCCGCGGGGGAATGCCGGAGCGGAGGAACCTCGGAGCGTTGCTGAGGGGAGCGAGCGATGCGGAAGCAGCGCAGGGATTGCCATGCAGGAAATTGACGACGAGGGATTCCAGCTGGCACGAAAAACCGCCAGACGATCCCCCGTCTTAGACACACCAGCCCCAATTCACACCGCCAACAGATTCGACGCGGTGGGAGAATCTGCTCAAAATGAGTCGCCAGAAACAGATGGCACTGAGGGAAACGAACACCACAAAACCCTCAGAATCCCGCCCATAGTCGTGCAGTTTGAAAATAACTACAAGGCGCTGTACGACGTCATCACGAACGCGGTAGGGGAAGGCAAATTCACCGCCAAAACAACTGGCGGTGACAAAGTTAAAGTCACTGTTAAAAACGTCGAAGACTACAAGGCAGTGAGGAAGGTGCTCGAGGAGCGGAAATTCCACTTCTACACCTTCCCACTAGCTACGAGAAGGCCGATTAGACTGGTGTTCCGCGGTGTACCACATACCACCGACACTGCGGACATCAAACAGTTCCTTCAGGAGGAGGGATTCGAGGTTAGTTCGGTGGTGTTGACGCGACCGAACCGGCCTTGGCCCCTTCATACTGTCACCCTCCCAGACTCTGCCCAAAACCGAAAGATCTGGGAGGTCAAAAGGATACTGGCGCTATCGGTCACTCCCGAGAAGATCAAAAAGAAATCGGGACCAGGCCGCTGCTATAACTGCCAGGCCCTAGGGCACATCGCGCGAGACTGCACGATGCCAGTTGTGTGCGTCAGATGCACTGAAGAGCACACATACGACCAGTGCAAACTGCCAAGGGGGGAGGGAAAAGAAAAGTGCGCTAATTGCAAAGGAGCGCATCCAGCCAGCTACTTGGGATGTCCTGAGTACAGAGCTGCAAGGGACAGGCAGAGGGGCAAAACCATCAATAAAACCCCGAATCACAAAAGCGCGCCAGCACCCAGGCCACCACCTCCACCTCCCCAGAGAAGACACAATGACACAGTACGAACGCAGGTCTTCGCATCCACCGCATATTCTCGTGCACTTACCGGTGACCCACCTGACCCGCCGAACCACCTACCACCACCACAACACACCAGTAGACAGGTTCCTCAAGCTGACGGAAGTCCTAGGGAAGTCTGTCCACCACGCCACCCACAAACCAGTCCGCGAGAAGCAGTCGAGTCTGTTGAAATCCAACAACTTGCGTCGTCCATCCGTCTGCTACAGGCACAGATGACCCAGCTAGTGGGCATACTAGCAACACTGACGCAGCTCCCCGCCGACCTCAGATCGGCAGCACAGCAGTCGCCTGTAGCAGCGACAGCCGCAGGAAAAATTGTCCCCCACCATGGATAG
Source organism: Schistocerca nitens (assembly GCF_023898315.1). Taxonomy (NCBI): domain Eukaryota; kingdom Metazoa; phylum Arthropoda; class Insecta; order Orthoptera; family Acrididae; genus Schistocerca; species Schistocerca nitens. The sequence continues at coordinate 466,361,004 of NC_064622.1, read as the reverse complement.
GAGACCTAATATACAAGGTCTCAAAATATGCGCGTTTAACGCAGACAACCTTACTCGCCAACCCATGGAGTTCAGAGAATTCATACAGGAAGAAAAAGTTGACATATGCCTAGTGGGAGAAACATTCCTCAAACCAGGACTAAGAGTTTCTGTACCAAATTACATTTGCTACAGAAACGACCGACCCACTCACGGAGGCGGGGTCGCGGTATATGTCAAAAAAGGAATCAGACACCACCAAATATACCCCCCCAATACAGCAGAAATAGAAACGGCGGCAATCGAAGTGGCCACAGTAACTGGCCCCCTAACAGTCGTTGCAGTATATCGCCCCCCTTCCCAAAGACTAGAAGAGGACGACATAGCTGCACTAAGCCGTATTAGAGGCAAACTACTGATAGCAGGGGACCTAAATGCTAAGCACGCGGACTGGAACTCGAGACACCGAAATCAAGCTGGTCAACAACTGCAACGACTTGCGCGCACACACCAGTTACAAATATGGGGCCCAGAGGAACCGACACACTTCCCAAAGAACGGAGGAAGACCGGACGTCCTCGACATAGCCATCACAAAGAATCTGGTGGGCTTTGTATCCGCGACATCGGTGAACAGAATGTCGTCGGACCACAATCCTGTGATTTTTGAGGTCGATATGGGAGAATGGCTCTCTATCCCACAACGGCATGCGACATACAAGCGCATCAATAAGGAGCAATTCAGCAACGCAGTAGCAGCTGAACTTGCCCAGACCCCGCCTCCAACTGCAGAGACAGCAGAACAGGCACTAGACGACCTCACAAGAGCGATCCTACAAGCTGCTGAGGGAGCCACACCGCCTCCTGCGGGGCCCCCCCGCTCCAGGCAACTCCCCCCGCACTTGCTTGCGCAAATACGGCACAAAAATAGGATCGCCAAAGAGTGGAAGCTCACCAGAAATAGGGATACACGGAGGCTACTCAACAGGCTACAGAGAGAGCTGAAAGCAGACCTCAATGAGTACCGCAACCAACAATGGTCGGCAAGGCTCTCAGCTCTCAAACTAGGAGACAATAGTTTATGGCAAGCCACCAAACAGTACACGAAAAGACGCGCGAAAATGCCACCACTGCATGGCGAACGCGGACTGCAGTTCAGCCCCACTGACAAAGCTAACGCACTAGCAGACGTGTTCGAAAAACAGTTCAGACCAGCAGAAGTACAGGACAGAGAACACGTCGCAACAGTCCGCAGAGAACTGGCCGTGTTCCTGGAAGCAGACGACGAAGATGACTACACGCCACTCTTCAGTACTGAAGACGTGGCGCGCTGCATCAAGTCCCTGCCCACCAGGAAAACCCCGGGTCACGACCAGGTTACAAATGAATTGCTGAAACTCCTCCCGCCTCTGGCAATCACCCACCTCACCGATATAGTTAATGAACTGACGCGATCACAAAAATTCCCGGCGCAGTGGAAGCACGCAGAAGTCATTGCGATCGCGAAACCAGGAAAAGATCCGGTGTTCCCGCAACATTATAGACCAATTAGTCTACTGCCTACCCTCAGTAAACTTTACGAGCGCCTCCTACTAACCCCCATACAGGACCATATCACAAGAGAGCAGATTCTGCCGAAATTCCAATTCGGATTTAGGCAAAGACACTCCGCCCCCCAGCAAATCATGAGGGTGGTTGAAGCAGCCACGGACAGCTTCAACCGAAAGGGCTACTGCGGGCTTGTCTTGCTAGACGTAGCAAAAGCCTTTGACTCAGTCTGGCACACCGGAATACTACACAAGATGTACACCCTAGGCTTCCCCGGAAAGATCGTCAAAATCGTTAAAAACTATCTCTCCGGTAGGACTTTCTCAGTCAAGATCGATGGATCCCTGTCGACCAGGAGAAGAATCAGTGCAGGCGTGCCCCAGGGCTCCGTCCTGGGACCCGTCCTCTACAGTGTCTACACTGCTGACATCCCTACGACTCAGCATGTACACACTGCACAATACGCAGACGACACTGCATTCTTCTCCTGCTCGACAAACAGGAACCTGGTTACAAGGCGTCTGCAAACCGCCCTAAACAGGACGGAAAACTGGGCCAAGCAGTGGCGCATCTCAATAAATTCAGAGAAGACTCAAGCCATGCTGCTCACCAGACGCCATGGGAAACGCCGACCCCCAAGAAGACCATACCAACTGCTGCGATTGCAGGGACAGAACTTGCCATGGAGAAATTCTGCGAAGTACCTCGGTGTCACACTTGACAGACGCCTGACATGGAAGTGCCACATAGAGGAACTTCGCAGAATAGCTCATGCCAGGATGCAGATTTTGTACCCTGTCTTGAACAGCACCAGTTCCCTCGACCCAGCAACAGGAGTAGCGATCTATCGAAGTCTAATTCGACCGATACTGGAATATGCGTGCCCTGTATGGGGCTACGCAGCCAGATCGACGATAGATCGCTTACAGAAGGCTCAAAATAGAGCGCTACGACGGGCCTTACACGTCCCCACGCGCTTCCCCACGGCAGACCTGCATGAAGCCGCAGGCATAGAGCCACTCACAACACGATTCCGTGCCCTGGCAGAAGCGTTCTACGCCACGGCGCGGAAGTCAGAAAACGACCTAATAAACACCCTTGGGCAATACGAACACCATAGGGACAGTTATAAAAGACCAAAGTCGCTACTCCTGCAGTAGCACAAACGGAACATCTAAGAACTCTCAACAAACAGAAACAAACAAAAGCAAAGGAACAAAAACAACACACATGAAAAGAGGAGGAAATGTCCGAAGGTGACAATAACCTCCACCACCACCACCCTCTAACGGTAGAGGACTAAAAGAGAGTAGAGAGAGTCCCGCCGCCAAAACTGGGCCAAGCAGTGGCGCATCTCAATAAATTCTGAGAAGACACAAGCCATGCTGCTCACCAGACGATATGGGAAACGCCGACCCCCAAGAAGACCATACCAACTGCTGCGATTGCAGGGGCAGAACTTGCCATGGAGAAATTCTGCGAAGTACCTCGGCGTCACACTTGACAGACGCCTGACATGGAAGTGTCACATAGAGGAACTTCGCAGAAAGGCTCACGCCAGGATGCAGATTCTGTACCCTGTCTTGAACAGCACCAGTTCCCTCGACCCCGCAACAGGAGTAGCGATCTATCGAAGTCTAATTCGACCGATACTGGAATATGCGTGCCCTGTATGGGGCTATGCAGCCAGATCGACGATAGATCGCTTACAGAAGGTCCAAAATAGAGCGCTACGACGGGCCTTACACGTCCCCATGCGCTTCCCCACGGCAGACCTGCATGAAGCCGCAGACATAGTGCCACTCCCAACACGATTCCATGCCCTGGCAGAAGCGTTCTACGCCACGGCGCGGAAGTCAGAAAACGACTTAATAAACACCCTTGGGCAATATGAACACCATAGGGGCAGATATGCAAGACCCAAGTCGCTACTCCTGCAGTAGCACATACGGAACAAATAAGAACTCTCAACAAACAGAAACAAACAAAAGCAAAGTAACAAAAACAACACACATGAAAAGAGGAGGAAATGTCCGAAGGCGACAATAACCTCCACCACCACCCCCTCTAACGGTAGAGGACTTAAAGAGAGTAGTAGTAGTAGTAGTCCCGCCGCCACGCACTCCGCTGCTCGACTCGCTGCGGCTCGCACCGTTACGTTACGTGTTTCAACTAGCCAAACGCCATGTCCGGACGCGGAAAGGGAGGCAAAGTCAAGGGCAAGTCAAAGTCCCGCTCAAGCAGGGCTGGGCTCCAGTTCCCGGTCGGCAGAATCCACCGCCTCCTGCGCAAGGGAAACTACGCCGAGCGCGTCGGCGCCGGGGCGCCCGTCTACCTCGCCGCCGTCATGGAGTACCTCGCGGCTGAGGTGCTCGAGCTGGCCGGAAACGCGGCCCGCGACAACAAGAAGACGCGCATCATCCCGCGCCACCTGCAGCTCGCCATCCGCAACGACGAGGAGCTCAACAAGCTCTTGTCGGGCGTCACCATCGCACAGGGTGGTGTCCTGCCCAACATCCAGGCCGTCCTGCTGCCAAAGAAGACCGAGAAGAAGGCCTAAACAGAGAGCGCGGCGCTGCGCTTGCGTGCTCCCTGCACGCAAACGCGCCTGCCTTTGCCTTGCCGGCTCGGCTCACAACAATCGGCCCTTTTCAGGGCCACCACACAAACCTACGTCCAAAGCAAAGTTTCCGTCGTCCGTGCTCGCCGCACTTTACACAACACGTCCACATACATACATTGCACAGCCAGCGCCGGCGCACGTCCGCCATCTTGTCCACAGCCCGTGTGGCCGAACGCGCGCACACATTTTGTCGTTTCTCTCTTTTTGTCTTTTTTGTTTCTGCACCCCTCCGCGCACGCACAGAGTCGCGTTCCAAACGACAACGACATCGATACACCGATAATGTGATGATCATTGTTAGCATTATAATGTTTCAATTAAAGGGGCGCGCGTGGCACAGACAAAAAAACCAAACAGCTGATCCGATCGATCGATCGATCGATCCGGCCCGCCCGCCTATGCCCACGCCACAAACAAACAAACAAACAACAAACCACGCACACACTGGACTCAGCCGCGCCCATCGCGTCAAACTCAAAAACTAACGCACGCGCAGCAGCAACAACAACAACAACAACAACACGCACAGGCAACACAGACTCTTTCGCACTTTTCAATCTCCGAACAGTGTGGTGGCCCTGAAAAGGGCCGTTTTCGTCTCTCCCACCAAGCACGGGCACGGCACGGCCGCGGGAAGGCCACAACGCAGCACAGCACACCGGCTGGCTGGCTGCCTGCCTGCCTAACCGCCGAAACCGTACAGGGTGCGCCCCTGCCTCTTCAGGGCGTACACCACGTCCATGGCCGTCACAGTCTTGCGCTTGGCGTGCTCAGTGTACGTCACCGCGTCGCGGATCACGTTCTCCAGGAACACCTTCAGCACTCCGCGGGTCTCCTCGTAGATCAGACCAGAGATGCGCTTCACGCCGCCCCTGCGAGCCAGGCGGCGGATGGCGGGCTTCGTGATGCCCTGGATGTTGTCGCGCAACACCTTGCGGTGCCGCTTGGCGCCACCCTTGCCCAGCCCCTTTCCTCCCTTGCCGCGGCCTGTCATTCTTCTTCTTCCTTCCTCCTCCTCAAAGCAAGAAAGCGAAAAAACACAAGCGCCAGCTCCTCACCCGGCGCTAGCGAGTCGGCTACGGTGCGAGCTCTTTTTTTTTTTTTTTTTTTTTTTTTTTTTTTTTTTTTTTTTTTTGCACTTTTCATTCCCTTCTCGGATGGAGAAGGGTGGGCTGTTGTAGAGCGTGCATTTAGCTCTTTTCAGCCAAGGGGTTAAGTTAATTCTGTTGTGGCACTCTTTATTTTTCTCGCAGGGGTGCAAAGAAGGGGGGGGGGCGTTCTCCCAATTGGGAATTTATTTGCAGGACTTTGTTGGGGACAGTTCCGGTATTTACCTTAGCGGCCAAGGAAAACCTGCAAAACCCGGCCAGAACTGCTTGTTGTGACTTGCCTTGTCTTTATTTGCCGTGTTGCCAGCGTTGGCGCTGGCGTTCACGGCGGGCAAGGGCGGCATCGCGTCTTCTGTCACGCTCCGCCTCTTGCTCCTCTTGCCTTCTTCTGAACTCCTCTTCTCTGGCTTCCGCCTTTCTTCTTATGAGCTCCTTGCTTTGCAGGAAGCTCATCTGGTACTCGTCTCGCGGGCTGTCGTCGTCCAGGAGTTCGCTGTCCACAAGTACCGCCATGTGGTTGACGAACTCCTTGGTTTGGACGCCTGAGTCTTGACGTGCAACCGCTTCTCCCTTGCCTTCTAACGAGGCCTGTGCAGCTCGACTTATTGTCGTCTTCTTAGGCCAGGCCGTTTGTGTGGCCTGGTCGCGACTGGGCTGTGCTGCTGCTGCTGTTGTTGCCAGCCTGTCGTCTTGGTGCTGCGCCTCCTTCTTGTTGGTGTTGCGGGTGAGGGATTCACGTAGAGTGAGGCAGGCGGCCTCCATCTCCGCATGGAGAACCATGCGGAATCGTGATTCCGCCTCCCGGAGGGCCGACTCGACGTCGGGACCAGCTGTCGCCGCCGTCTTCCCACTCGCTGCGTCGCGCTGCCGTCCCCCTCCTCCGCCCTTGCCACAGGCGGTGGGTGAGGGCGGCCGCACGTGAGCGGTGGCCGTCCTCGAATCTCCTCCGGGTGCCGCCGTTGTTCGCGCGGCGTTGCCTCCTCCTCTCGCTGCTGCCCCTCCGTTGCTCGCCGCGGTTGCAGGACGCTGTCGCCTCCTCCTCCTGCGGCGTCGCCTCTTGGTCTGGGGCGCCGTCTCTATTGCAGTGGCGGGATTTCGGCCGTTAAAGGCCTGACATCCGCGCCAGTTGGCGACGTGCTCACCGCCGCAGCGGGCGCACGTCGGTTTGTCGTCTTTGGTGCTGCTACAGGTGCGGGTGTCATGATGACGTCCGCACCTGACGCACCTGGCGGCGTTACGGCAGTGCTTTGCCACATGCCCTTCCTCCTGGCACTTGAAGCACTGTGGCTTCGTGTCCAGGTGGGGTGGGAGAGTTTCCGGCTGCACGTGGAAGCCCAATAGCTTCCGGATGTCCAGAATGTCCGCTCCGTTGTCCGCCGCTGGTGTGGCGACAATAAACAGAGGCGGTTTCTTCTTATTGGTTCTGTTGTGCAACCTGACGGTTGCCTCAACAAAACCTTGGCGGCGCAGTCCTTCTTTCACCGCCCGCTCCGTGAGGATCCATGGCAGTCCCCTCAGGAGCGCCTTGGTGACTTCTTTGCGACGAGTCTTTTGACCCGTCGCACCTCTTCTTTCCGGGGCGTCCACCGTGTGAGCGGCAACAAGGGCCTTCAGGGCCCTGTAGTCGTTCCAGTCAGCGGCCTGGAGCTCGATGGTGGCGTCGGAGTCGACGGACTCAACGACGACCTCCTTTTCGCAGCTCTGCCCCATCTCATCGTATAGTTCCACCCACTCGACCTCCCTGCACTTGATATACAGGGCGGGGCCGCGCGGGCCCGGCCCATTCGAGGGGGTGGATCGGTCGTGAGCGGACGCTATACTGCCGCGCGCTACTGAGAGACCCTTTGGGAGCGCTACGCTTGCCGTAGCATAGCAAACTTTGTCGTGTGCGTTGTGCGTGCACAACGCAAGCAAAATTGTCGTGTGTGGGTGCGCACGCTTAGCGATTGCGCCGCAAATTTGTCGTGGTACGACGCTTACGTGGTCCCTTTGTCGTGCAGCTGCTGCCGGTCTACTGGCAGCGCGGTGGCGGCGAGGGCCGTGGTTTTCTAGTTCACCGGTCGCCTGATCTGCCTCAGACGTGAATCATCCAGATACTGCCGCAGGGCATCCTCCCTGCTCCTCCAAGAGTAGGGAAATTCCTGCGCCAGGGTCCGTGGTACTACCCGGTAACCCGCGTGCAGTCAATGGTAGGGCTGGCGCTGTTCGGGGATACCTAACGGTGCCAACGAACGAACAACCAGTGCCCCTGGGCAGTCAATGTCAGACTTCAAGTTCCGCTGACACAGTCATCTTGGGTAAGCCCAAAGCCCCAGTCCGCTGCGGCACCCAGTCACTGGGTACCCGCGGCCAACAAACTTCAGCCATTACCAAAGCCAAAACACGTGTACAAGACTCGGACGTAATGCCAGCGCCTAAGCGTCCGGCCCCTAGCCGGCTCGCTGAGGAAACAGAGCAACCTGTGAGTGATGACATGGAAGTAGGGGGGGAAACTGTTATCGCAAACATACCAACATCAAACAGTTTCGCTCCGATTGACACCGACGGAGCGGAAACGACCGAAGAAACGCCTACCCGTCCTTCGACCTCGGGCGCGCAAGCGCAATCGAGACCGAAACGGGAAAAGGTGCCCCCAATTCTTGCCACAATCTTAAACGGTACGATGAAAATCATAAAGGAGGTCGCCCCTCAACTAAAAGGAGGACTAAATACCTCATGCAGGGGGTCCTCGGTAAAATTTCAACCGTCAACCCTGCCTGACTACAGATTCCTCACAGCCTATTTCACACAGAAGAAAATACCCTATCACACTTACCCGGTCACTGAGAAAAACGCGTACAAGGCGGTGATCAAAGGTCTCCCCAGAGACACTGATCCCGCGGAGATAAAGGAGCTTCTCCTTGCGCGCCACTTCAGGGTCATCGAGGTCAAACAAGAGACCAAGGCGTCTGACCCGAGCAACCCGGGAGAGGGGCGCAGGAAGAGAGCTTCTTTCAAAGTCATATTACACCCTGACGAACGGAATAGAGAGCTCTTAAAAATCGAACTGTTCATGAACTGCAAGGTTACGGTAGAGAGGTATCGCCAACCTGAAGGTCCTGTCCAGTGCCACCAGTGCCAGCAGCTGTTTCACTCTGCAGAGCAGTGCCACCATCCTCCAAAGTGCGTCAAGTGTGCCGGCCCACACTTGACAAACACATGTAAAAAGAGCCGTGCAACCCCGGCAAAATGCGCCCTATGTGGGGGCGATCACCCGGCGAACTACAGCCGATGCCCCACACGTATCCAATTGATGGCCACCCGCCCCCCTCGGTCGGCAAACGGTGCTGCTCTGCCGCGAGGCGCTTCTGCCTCTACGGCGCAGCAGCCCACATTTGCGGCCAACGCGCAGGCAGCTAGCTCTGCCTCCGGCAGCGGCCGCGGAGCGACTGTGCCGGGGCGAGATGCCTTTCCCTCGCTTCCCCCACCACGCGCCCCGACGGCTGCTGCCGCCTGGCCTCCCCCTCCACGCCACCAGCGCACTGAGGCGCCCGCAGCTGCCGCGCCGCCTCAGTCGGCTGCTGGCCAGCAGCCGGGGACGCCGCTCGGCGTCTTTGACGAGCTGCGCCAACTGGTTGCTGGCTTCAGCCTGGCAAATATCATGTACACAATTAGGGACACCATGGCGCGCGTGCGGGCGGCGCCTGATGGCCTAAGTAAATTCATGGCCCTCGCCGAGGGAGCAATGACATTATTTGATGTATTTAATGGATCGCCGTAGATCCAGAAAGTACAGCATTTTAACTTTTAACGCCAATGGCGTAAAAACACAGAAAAACATCCTAGAGGAGTTTCTAGACCGGTATGCGATCGACGTTGTGTGCCTGACGGAAACCCACCTTAAGCCCGAGGACCGCTTTTCGCTGAGAAATTACTCCATTCATAGAGTTGACCGCGTAGGCCGCGAGCGCGGCGGAGTAGCGGTTCTCGTAAAAGGCAGAAGGTGTTTCCGCACAGTGGACCTACCGCAGACACCCAGCATCGAGGCAGCCGGTATAGAAATCAAAATTCAAAACACTCCATACACCATCATCTCCGCCTACCACCCCCCGGGCACCACCATACTGACACAGGACCTTCAGGCTCTGCTGGGTACTGGCGCTCGTGTGATTGTGGGAGGGGACCTAAACTCGAAACATACGGCCTTTGGCTGCCGCGCCGAGAACAGAAGTGGTGAGAGATTGCATAGGCTTGTTGAGAGGCGTGCCGCCCTCAGCGTCATCGCACCCGACGAGCCTACGCATATCCCTGTGGACCCGACAAAAAATCCGGATATCCTGGATATTTTTGTCGTGAAAAACTTTGCTCTCGACGCGACAGTCACCGTGCACTACGAGCTGAACTCTGACCACAACCCGGTCGTTCTGGACATAGCCAGTGTCGAAGACGAAGCCGGGAGGATGGCAAAAACAGAAGTAATAACAAACTGGGACCGATACAAATACCTGGTGGGTGAGCACGTGGAGGAAATCCCACAGATGGAAACAAAAGAAGAAATAGACGAAGCAATCACCAACTTTACAGACGTCCTCCACGCCTGTGCTCGCGCTACAAGCGTCAGGCTCACCACAGAGCCTGGCGCCAGGGACCTGCCCCCTGACATCTGGGACCTCATAGTCGCCAAACGCAGGTTGCGTAAGCTGTGGCAGCGTCACCGCGACCCAGCTGACCGCCGCCGGCTGCGGCGGCTGGAGGACCAGGTCAAACTCCGACTGCAGGAGCACAGGAGCCGCTGCTGGGAGGAGATGTTACAAACCGCCGAAACAGAGAGCAGTAAACGCAAGATCTGGCAGATAGCCCGGCAGCGGAAAGCCCCCACCAGAGAAAACAGGCCACTCCACGGCGTGAACGGTCTAGCGTACGAAGATCACGACAAGGCGGAAATAATGGCACAATCACTAGAGTCACAATTCCGAACTCACGTCATCGACGATGACGAGAGTGACAGGCAGGAAAGATTAGTCGTCGGACGAGTGACTCAGATTAGAAATACGCGCCCAAATACAGAATTCGTGCCCGTAAACGAGCCGACAATTAGCGCACTTATCAAGCGTCAGGGAAACCACAAAGCTCCTGGCCCTGACCAAATCCGCACCCCACTCCTAAAGCACCTTCCACCTCCTGCCATAACATTTCTGGCAAGCGTCTTCAACGCTTGCCTAAAACTCACCTACTTCCCCTCAGTGTGGAAAACTGCAAAAGTAATCACCCTCCCCAAACCTAATAAAAACCTGCTCCTTCCAGAAAGCTATAGACCTATCTCCCTACTAAACGGCATGAGTAAAATACTCGAGCTGCTCATCCTCTCACCCCTTCAACACTTCCTTACTGCACACAACATCCTGATGCCCGAGCAGTTTGGATTCCGCTCTGAACACTCCACAACCCAACAATGCCTGCGCTTGGTAGAGCACATTTGTATGGCCAGGGCAAAGAGAGAATCTACAGGAGCAGTGTTCCTGGATATAGAGAAGGCATTTGACCGCGTCTGGCACGATGGCCTAATATATAAACTAGATCAAATAGGGTGCCCAGGACATCTAATACAGATCATTGATTCATTTCTTGCGGAGCGTCAATTCTTCGTAAGAAGTGGATCGAGATCGAGCCAGACACGACCGATTGCGGCCGGAGTACCGCAAGGTTCGGTCTTGGGTCCCGTTCTCTACTCAGTCTACACAAACGACATACCCAAGCAGGTCGGCGGAGGGATTGCCCTCTACGCCGACGATACAGCAATCTTCAGGAGCTGTCGTAACCTTGCATTCATCCGACGCAAGCTGCAAGAGCACCTTGATACCATAACACAGTGGTGCAACATCTGGAAGATAAAAGTTAACCCGGAAAAATCCCAAGCCATATACTTTACGACCAGGCTAAAACTCCCAGACCAACAACTCACCATTGGTGGTCGGGACCTAGCCTGGCGTAATTGTATCACATACTTAGGCCTCGAAATAGACAGGCGTCTTACGTGGCAAAAACACATTCACAAAGCTGCGAACAAAGGCTGCGCCCTCCTGTCGCAGCTATACCCCCTCCTAAAGGGTGACGGCCTCACCCTAAGCTGCAAAATGCTTCTCTGGCGTCAGCTCATGCTACCGGCCATCTTGTATGGATCGGAAGTATGGTCGATGGCGTCAGACACCACCCTGGCACGACTACAGCGACTGCAGAACAAAACCTTCCGAGTCATCACAGGCGCTGACAGATACGTCCGAAACACACAAATTAGAGAATTTTTAGGCCACCCAACCATATACTCCCTCATAAAGGAGAAATCCACCAAACTTTATGAGAAAACACAAACATCGCCCCACAACCTCATACAAAATTTAGGTCGCGAACACCCCGATTTTCAACACAAACGCCCAAAATTAACACTCACCCGTCAATTTAAAGACATTTAGAGAATACATACACACACACAGAACAAACATTTAGATAAAAACACGCACACAACACAATACCTCATTTTCATAAATCCCCAAGCGCATAACTTGAAGTCAGACGGGCACAGCCCAGTGGCACTTCGGTATCCCAGAACAACCTGAAAGCCTGTCGCGGGCCCGTTGTCAAGGCAGCACCGGACGCTTCGTGTACCGCACGCACCTCCACGCCGCTAACCGCTATGGCCCGCACAAAGCAAACGGCCCGCAAGTCCACCGGCGGAAAGGCGCCGCGCAAACAGCTCGCCACCAAGGCGGCGAGGAAGAGCGCGCCCGCCACCGGCGGCGTCAAGAAGCCCCACCGCTACAGGCCGGGCACCGTCGCCCTGCGGGAAATCAGGCGCTACCAGAAGAGCACAGAGCTGCTCATCCGCAAGCTGCCGTTCCAGCGCCTAGTGCGCGAGATCGCCCAGGACTTCAAGACCGACCTGCGCTTCCAGAGCTCCGCAGTCATGGCCCTGCAGGAGGCCAGCGAGGCCTACCTCGTCGGCCTCTTCGAAGACACCAACCTGTGCGCAATCCACGCCAAGCGCGTCACCATCATGCCCAAGGACATCCAGCTCGCGCGCCGCATCCGCGGCGAGCGCGCCTAGAAACCGCGCCGCGCACGCGCGCCCGCCCAACAAAAACGGCCCTTTTCAGGGCCACTAACATCTCTCCGTCGCGAGCAAAACTTTTGTCGGTCTTGCCGCCCCGCAAAACAACAACAACCAATTCCCCTCCCGTCCACAGCCGCTCTCGCCAACAATCGACGTCACTCCCATCCCTCACAATACACCACACACCACGGGTGGCTGGCCGCCGCCGTCTCCGAGGCGCGCGCACGCTACGCTACACTACAACGTCAACGCCACCGCGCCTTCCCAATTCCCGCCGGCCACTTCCACGTCTCACGTCCCCCCGCCGCTTTGAGAGAGAGAGAGAGAGAGAGAGACACAACACACACACAAAAGACACGACATCCGCAAAGCAAGCAAACACACAAACAAACAAGAGTCTCCAGAAACATACATGAGCAACCAAACGTCGGCCGCCGCAAAAAGAACAACTACAACAACAACAAAAACAAAAAAAAAAAAAAAACAAATAAAATAAAATAAAAAGACCAACAAACGGCCACAACCGCTCCGCTACCGCGCGCCGCCGCCTACCGCCACCGGCACCACAATCCAACCACCACGGCACGCAAACAGTACCCACAAGGGTCACACACACACACAACCAACCACACCGGCGCATGCACGACAATCAACGCCTTCCCGACGTCCTTTGATGGCCCTGAGAAGGGCCGTTTTGGGCCGCGCGACAGCCGCAGCCGTGCCATCGCGCGCCACTAAGACGACGCGGGGGAGGGCGGTGGGGGACGACGGCGTCAAGCGCCAACCCCTCTCCCTTGCCTTTCTTTAACTTTACTACTTTACTTCTTCTTCTTGGGCGACGCCTTCGCCTTAGACGGCGTCGTCGCCTTCTTCGGGCGCGGCGCCTTCGGCTTCTTCGTCGGAACCTTGGCGGCCTTCTTCGCCTTCGACGGCGACTTGGCCTTGGCCGGCTTGGCCGCAGCCGCCTTCTTCGCACCCGCGGGAGCCGCCGACGCCGCAGACGCCTTCTTGGCGGCGCCCGCCTTCCGACCGGTCGCCGCCTTCACGCCACCAGCCTTCTTTGCGCCGGCCGCGCGGCCGCCCTTCTTCTCCTTGCTGGCCGGAGCGGCGCGCTTCTTCTTCGCACCGCCGGCACGAGCCTTGCCGCCCTCGGCCGCCCCGCCGCCGGCGCCGGCAAGCTTGAAAGAGCCGGACGCGCCCTTCCCCTTCGTCTGCACCAGCTCGCCAGCCACGACGGCCGACTTGAGGTACTTCTTGATAAAGGGCGCCAGCTTCTCCGCGTCCAGCTTGTAGTGCGCGGCAATGTACTTCTTGATCGCCTGCAGCGACGAGCCGCCGCGCTCCTTCAGACTCTTGATGGCGGCCGTCACCATCTCAGAGGTGCGCGGGTGCGCAGGCTTGGCGCGCGGCTTCTTCGCAGACGCCGCAGACTTGGCCTTCTTCGTCGTGCCGGTGGCGGCGGGTGCCGCAGCAGTCTCGTTCGTAGCCGCCTGATCTGCCATTATTTCGACGGACGACGCGCGTACACACAACAACAGAACAGCGAGAGAGAGCGGCAAGGCGGCAAGCACGGCAGAGAATAGCCGCCGCGCCGCCAGGCCCAGCCAGTGTCGCGGGCGGGCGCGGACGGCCGAGAGAGCGGCCGCCACTCTGCGCGCCGCCGCGCCGCGCCTCCCGCGCTTGCTACCGCCCAACGTCCGACAGCCTGTGCGGACCAGCCCCAAACCTGCGCCGCAACCACCCGCGCCATTCAAACCACCGAGGATGGGGCTACACACGGCCACACCACAGTCGCCAACCAGTCGCCACGGCAGCGCCGCAAACCACGGCCAAACTGCAGCTACCGCGCGCTACAGCCTGGCTCGGCCCGCCGAGAATCGCCGCCCCCGCCCAAATGCCGCCCCCACAGCCCCAGCCGACGACCCGCCACAATGGCCAAACCTTCGGCAAAACTGGCGCACCGTCGCCGCGCCAGCCCGGCCAGCGCGGCCGCCGCCACAGCCACACAAGCGGAGGCGTGCGGCGATGACGGCCGTGCAAACGCACCTCCGCCGCCCCATCGCCCTCCCACCGTTTCCCGATCGGCCCGCGGCCGTCGGGCCACCTCGCCCGCCAACATTCGCGCCCGTTTCTCACAAAATTGCCCGCCGCAAAACAAAAACGAGCGCCGCCTGCGCAACATGGGCACCGGCCAACCGAGGCGCCGCCGCCCCTCGCCGCTTTCAGCGAGGGTGGCTAACCGCCATCCGCAACTACAGACGCACCGAATCTGCCTTCAAAAGCACACACCGACAGCCGACCTCTAACATTTAGACTCCGCAAGCCACCCAACGGTGTGTGGCGGAGGGCACTTCACGTGCCAATGTCATTTACCTCCCTTTGCTGTTCCAGTCGCGTATGGTTCGCGGGACGAACCGACAGTCTGCAAAAAAAAAACGCCTCCGTGCGCGCTCGAATCTCTCTAACCACATCCATTCGTGATCTCCTCGGGAGGTATACGCAATATATTCGATACCCCATCCAGAAACGCAATATCTCGAAACCTGGCGAGCAAGCTACACCGCGATGCAGAGCGCCTCTATTGCAGAGTCTGCCGCTTGGGTTTGTTAAACATCTCCGTAACGCTATCACGGTTACCAAATGACCCTGCGACGAAACGTTGGATCGTCTCCGTCGCCTCCGTCAACGCGACCTGGTACGGATCCCACACTGATGGGCAACACTCACGTATAGGTCGAACGAACGGGTGTTTTGTAAGCCACCTCCTCCTTTTGTTGATGGACGACATTTGCTACGCATTCTCCCAATAAATCGCAACCTGGTACCCGCCTTACCAACAATTACTTTTGTTTGTTTTTTTGTTAATATGATGATCATCCCACTCCCAATCACTCCGCACGCATACTCCCAGATATTTTACAGACGTAACTGCTACCAGTGTTTGTCCCGCTATCATATAATCAATCATACAATAAAGGGTCCTTCTTTCTATATTATTCGCAATACATGTTAAGGGACAGTTGCCACTCCCTGCACCACGTGCCTATCCGCTGCAGATCGTCCTGCATTTTTCGCTGCAACTTCTCTGTATACTACAGCATCATCCGCGAAAAGACGCATGCAACGTCCGACACTATCTACTAGGTCATTTATATACATTGTGTGTGAAGAGCAATGGGTCCCATAACACTCCCCTGTGGCACGCCAGAGGTTACTTTAACGTCTGTAGACGTCTCTCCATTGATAACACAACATGCTGTGTTCTGTTTGCTACAATCTCTTCAGTCCAGCCACACACTTGGTGGTCCGACATTCTGCAGACACTTACTTTGTTTATCAGGCGACAGTGCGGAACTGTATCGAACGCCCTCCTTCCGGATGTCAACCAAAATGGCATCTACCTGGGAGCCTGTATCTAATATTTTCTGGGTCCCATGAACAAATAAAGCGCGTTGGGTCTCACACGATCGCTGTTTCCGGAATCCATGTTGATTCCTACATAGTAGACACTGGGTTTCCAAAAAACGACATGCTACTACTCGAGCATAAAACATGTTCTCAAATTCTACAACCGATCGACGTCACAGATATAGGGCCTATATAGTTTTGCGCATCTGCTCGACGACCCTTCTTCAAGCCCGGGACTACCTGTGCTCTTTTCCAATCATTTGGAACCCTCCGTTCCTCTAGAGACTTGCGGTACACGGCTGTTAGGAGGTTCTGTCGCGTACTCTGTGTAGAATCGAATTGGTATCCCGTCAGGTCCAGTGGACGTTCCTCTGTTGAGTGATTCCAGTTGCTTTTCTATTCCTCCTTGGACACTTATTTCGATGTCAGCCATTTTTTCGTTTGTGCGAGAAGGAACTGCAGTGCGGTCGTCCTCCGTGAAACAGCTTTGGAAACAGGTGTTTAGTATTTCACAGCTTTACGCGTGTCATCCTCTGTTTCAATGCCATCATCATCCCGGAGTGTCTGGATATGCCGTTTCGAGCCGCTTACTACTGATTCAACGTACGACCACAACGTCCTAGGATTTGATTTGATTTCCTGTCACGTCGGTACATGGAATTGTACTTTCGCATTCACCGGACGCTTCACGCATAGCCCTCCTTACGCTAACTTTGGACATCGTTTAGCGTCTGTTTGTCTGAGAGGTTTTGGCTGCGTTTCAACTTTGAGTGAAGCTCTCTTTGCTTTCGCTATAGTTTCCTAAACTTTGGTTGTTTGTACCGCGGTGGGTTTTTCCCATCCCTCGCAGTTTTACTCGGCACGTACCTGTCTAAGACGCATTTTACGATTGCCTTGCACTTTCTCCATAAACACTCAACATTGTCAGTGTCGGAGCAGACATTTGCGTTTGCATCTGCCTGGTAGTCTCAAATCTGCCTTCTATTACTCTTGCTAAACAGATAAACCTTCCTCCCCCCCCTTTTTTTTTGTTTTTTTTTGTTTTTTTGTTTGTATATTCCTACTAACGTCCATATTCAGCGATGCTGCAACGGCCTCTTGATCACTGGGTCCCTGTTCTGCACATACAGAGTCGACAAGTTCGGGGTCTGTTTGTCATCGGTAGGTCCACGATGTTATCTCCACGAGTCGGTTCTCTCTCTGTTTAATTGCTCGCGGCATTTTTCGTTCGGATGGTGCACTCAGTATACTGTCACTCGATGCTCTGTCCCTACCACCCGTCCTCAACATCTGGCACATTGAAATCTCCACCTAAGACTGTAACACGCTGCGGAAAGGAAAATGTATGTCCACATTTTCTCTCACTTGTTCGGCCACTAATGCTGCTGAGTCGCGAGGTCGGTAAAAGGAGCCAATTATCAACCTAGCTCGGCTGTTGAGTGTACCCTCCACCCACAATAGTTCACAGGAACCGTCCACCACTTCTACTTCACTACACAGGATAAACTACTACTAACAGCGACGAACCACTCCACCACCGGTTGCATGCACGCTATCCTTTCTAAAGCACCGTCTGTACCTATAACGATTGCAGCTTCGGCGCTTTCTATCAGCGCTTGACGTTCCGGTACTTTACCAACGCAGAGCTTCGACAGTTGACAATTACAATACCGATTGCCGCTTGGTCCCCGCATGTCCTGACCTTGCCCCGCGCCCGTTGCCCTTTCCGTACTTGCCCAAGGGCCATCCAACCTAAACAGAACCGCCCAGCCCACGCCACACAACCCCTGCTACCCGTGTAGCCGCTTGTTGCGTATAGTGGACTCCACCTAAGACTATATAACATAACATGCCCTAAGGCATTCGCGGTGTACACCACCCTAAGGTGAGGTGAGGTGAGGTTAGGTTAGGTTAGGTTAGGTTAGGTGGACGTGGGTTAGGTTAAGGGTTACAGTTAGGTTAAGCGTCAAAGTTAGGTTAAGCGTTCGGACGTGAGGCGTCAGGTGGCCGCACCTACCTTTACGGCCGGACATCTTAGGTTAGAGGTTAGGTTAGGTTAAGGCGCCGAGAGGTCCGCGGTCAGGTTACGTTCACCTTCGGGCGCCACACGTAGGTTTCAAAGGTGTGTCGGTCGGTCGTCGGCAAGCCGCAAAAACTACAGACGACGTCGACCAAACCGCCGCAAGACCGAGCAGGAGGCAGATATAAAACACACACACACACACACACACACACACACACACACACACACACACACAAACAAAATTAAACACCACCCACCGGCCAAAGGGCACCAAAAACCACAAACCCGAGCACCACGTCGACCAGAGGCAACCCGCCGCTCACGCGACATGGCTGGCAACTAAGGGGCAAACGGCAACGGCGCTTTCCGCACCGGGCCGGATGCACGTACGACAACACCGCTACCCGTACGCAGGCCTCCCATTGCACACAGCCGCTCTGTGTTTGAACATCATCAATGGCGCGCCCGCGGCTCGTCGCGGGCGCAGCCATAACGCCGCCACTTTTGCACCAACACATTCACGCACCGCAAAACAGCTCGCCGACACAGCACAGCCGACAAACAAAAACAACCCGCGAGACGGGGGCGACAACGACAACAGCAGCAAACAACTCGCACCAAGCGTCCAACAGGTAACAAACGGACAAGCACAGCCTCTGCTAACGGCCACGACGCCAGCGGCACACTGCTCCTTTCCCGCCACACTCGATTTCACAACGCACGCACGCGACCCCGTCAACGACACCGACACGACACACGACGGGCTCCCTTCCCGCAACCTACACCTTTCCGCCACTACGCACAGCTCCACCCGACGCGCCCGTCGCTACGACACTACTGCACGCACTATCCACCCGCCTCCTCCTCTCCCCCCCCCCCCTTCCCGTACACAACAACACAGCCAAAAACAACACTCACGACCCAAACATACTAACGACATGGCACGTGCATCGGCGCACACCCCAACCAGTCACCGTCGACAACCACACGCAAGGCACGAAACCGGCGTCCTTCCACGTTGCCATCAAAGCTGCACAAACAACCACAGGAGGAACCACCAACAACGGCCCGCCCGCCCGCCCGCCCGCCCCAATATTCTCCCACCCTCACCTCACGCCGCAACCACCAAACGCACATTCCCGCTCGCTACCACACACCTCTCGGCAGCCGCTTCGCAAACACATGACGTGACGTGACGTGACGTGACATCATCACATCACGGGCTACGCACGCACACCGACCCACTTTCCTGCCCTTCGCCCTCTTCTTTCCGACGCCTGCCTTCGGCCGAGCACACGTACGTGGCACAACGCCCAACACAGTCACACACAGTCGACAGGCGCACGCCCAGGCACGCAACGACGCAGCGCAGCAAAGGCGCCCGCAACACATACCTCCTCTCTCTTCTCGCCGCCGCCGCCGACCGCCCGCCAGCCAGCCACTCGCAATGTGCACTGCCAACCAGCCACACGTCCACCGCGCCGCCTCCGACCACCCGCCAGGGGGCGCTCACGTCCGCGACAACAGCGCGGCCCGCCGCCGGGCGGGCCCAGCCGAACCCAGCCCAGCCGGCGCGCGCTGCTCTGCACTCGGCGCGCCACACATCCTGCTGCAGACCGGGCTCGTCTCTCTGTACGCGTCTGCCCGCATCTCGTCTTCCTGCGCATCAACACAACGAGGCCGCGTGAGCAAACCCCCCCCGTCACAACGCCACATCACACACTGCCTTGTCTACCGCCGAAATGCACTCACCAGCCATCCGCTTCGTCTTCGTCTTGTTTACTCGTTGTTGTTGCAGCGGCGCACACAGCCCCGGCCGGCCGCATCCGAGGGTGGCCCGCCGCCAGCGTCTCCTCCTTGGGCACAGGTGCGGTGCCGTGCCGTGGCCGCCCATCCATCCAACCGCACGCATTTGCTGGCCGCCTCTGCTGCAGAAGAAGACAAAAAACGAAACGTACAAACATACACGCACCCACAGCGTGGCCACACACGGACGGGACCGACAGGCTCCAAGGCGACCAAAGGATAAAAACAAAATAAAAAAACAAAAAGACGCAAGCAAGCAACAAGCACAGGCTGTCGCCTCGCGCCTCTGTCCTTCCGCCCCCGCCCTTCTCTCCCACCACATGCCCACAAACACCACCGCCTCCCCCTCCCCGCACCTCCACATTCGCCCCCTCCATTTGTTCCTTTCTCGCTCTTCCCTTCTGTGTGTCTGCGTGCGTGCGCGGGCGGCGCCTCTCAACATCCGCCGGCCGTCCGTCCCGTTTTCGCCGTACCACACACGCCACCGCCTCCTCCCCGTCCACCACCGCCGCCCCTGTCCGCCCCGCACAACACCATACACCGCTGCTTGTCCTGGCCGTTGCCACCAAAGGCGCCAGCCGCAAACCGCGCCAACGCCGCAGCGCGCGTGCGTCCTTCCTTCTCCGTGCCGACGCGGCCTCTATTCCCGCACCCATTCGGCCGACGACACAGCCGTTGGGCTCCGCACTGCGCGTACCGGCGTTACGCACGCACACCCACCCCCCTCGCGAACGCACGACTCATTGTCTTTGTTGTTTCTCCTCTTTCTTAACGTCTTTGTTTGTTGTTTGTTGTTTGTTTTGTTTTTTGTTTTTTGTTTTTTTTTTCGTTTTTCCCCACCGCCACATGTGACACAATGCCGCCCTCCACCTTTCGTTCGTGGTTGCTTGCTTTGTTTCTCTTTCTCATTGGTACACGTCCGACGCGCTCCATTTCCACCACACCACGGCCATCAGCCTCCTCAACGGGCAGGCGCAGTGTGCCATTCTCCGGCGCACAAGCACACCGCGCGGTACTGGCGCGGCTCGCTCTCCTCGCCCCCACGCCACGCCACGCCACGCCACCGGTGCGCAGCAGCACATGTGATGTCTCGCAACACGACACGCGGTGCGCACACCCCGACCACGCGGCTCTAAAGGCATGGCACCGGCGACATGCGCCGCCCCAGCCACGCATCCGTCGTCTCACGTTGTTCACTGCCAGCCGCGTCGGAGGCTACAACCGCAACCACCACAACAACGGTCCCCCTCCCGGCAACACATTTGTTGCACAAACAAACACAACCGCCGAGCGCAGCGCAGCGCGAACCACCCACACGCGCCCTCCGCGTCTCCTTTCTCCTTTCGCCCCCTCCCATCTCCCGAATATGCCAGCAGCGCAGCGTTACGCGTGCCCCTCACCCGTCCACACTACCGCGAAACGAACACGCCTTCCGGGCCACCTGCAAGGGCACGCCCACCACCAAATACTGCCGTATTCACGGACGCAGTTAGCAACACGCAACGCACTCTCCACCTACCTTCTTTCTCTCGTCCCTTCTCTTTAAAAACAAAACAAACACACAAACCAACCACGGCTAACACACTTTTTCGCGACACCTTTGACTGCGTTATCTCGACCGTGACGGCAGCTATCGACCATCCATTCCCCACTACATACACACACACACACACACACATCATTCGCTACACCGCACACGAAACGGCAAGGGCAAGGCACTCTCTCATAGATTCTTCCTCCGAGCCATATCGGGCGAACGTTGGCATCCGGGAAGGCAATGCAATTCAGCCGTCACCACGGCCGACACTTGCAGCCGCGCCGTAAGCGCATGTCAGTGCGGCTGCAATGCACGGGAACGTTCCGTTGCTCTAGACAGCGCCTCTCCGTTTTTCCCCTGTCTCGTTTTCCGGTGATTGCTTCTCCTTCTTCTTTTTCTTCGTTTCGTTTCGTTTTATTATTTTCGTTCCCCTCCTCCACCATTGTTTCCGTCCCCACAGTTTTTTTTTTTTGCTCATTCCACACGTTCTGCCCAGACAAGACATGACATCCGACCGATCACAGTCAGCCTTTCGTCACCGTTCGCAGCGCCGACGGTGCCACAGTGAGACGGGTGTTCAGACCGACACGTTGCCATGATGCCCATAGACAGCTACTCAGGGCCGCCGGATCGGATCACATCACATCACATCACATCACCGACAAACCGGCCATTTCACCGGGGGACACAGACAACCGCGTGTACGCCCATAACAACAAACAACGGCCGTCGTCGTCTACCGTCACTGAACCGAACACACGTGCACCTTGAATGACGACACCGGCGTGCGTGCGCACAACAAACAATCAATCATTCAAATCAACTGCAGAAACGGCTATCAAAATCAAGGGCCAAATAAATGGGTACACCACCGTGCGTGTCGCCTACCCCACCCGCCCGTACAATTCTTGCGTCTTCTTAATGACTAGTAAAGACACGTCCATTTTAAAACGTCACCAACACACCTCCACGCCGTACAGCAAAGGGAATAGTAGACGGCAACACAACATTTCACCCTCGCCATCATGTATGTATGTATGATGTGACAACAAACAAACCCGCAGACGGCCCTAACGGTGACATCCAACAATCGCGAGGGGTTTCAATTGCAGTCACGTGACTAACCGGGCAGACAGAGACAAAGAAAGGAAAGGAATCAGCGACACAGACAACACCTCCTGTCTATGTGTCGACAAACAACCAACCAACCAACCAACCACGCCAAGACTCGCGAGCACGCATAACCACCACCACCAGCTGCTTCGCAACCAACCAAACCGGGTAGCTATGCGCCGCCTCACACAAACAACAATTCCGCTCTTCCCGCAAAGGCAATTTGGTGGCCCTGAAAAGGGCCGTTTTGCCGCTCTCGCAACGGAGGGGAGCTCCCTAGAGCCTTAACCCCCTCACTTGGAGCTCGTGTACTTGGTCACCGCCTTCGTGCCCTCGCTCACGGCGTGCTTGGCCAGCTCGCCAGGCAGCAAGAGCCGCACAGCCGTCTGGATCTCGCGGGACGTGATGGTCGAGCGCTTGTTGTAGTGCGCCAGGCGAGACGCCTCGGCCGCAATGCGCTCGAAAATGTCGTTCACGAAGCTGTTCATGATGCTCATCGCCTTCGACGAGATGCCCGTGTCGGGGTGCACCTGCTTCAGCACCTTGTAGATGTAGATGGCATAGCTCTCCTTCCTCTTGCGCTTCTTCTTCTTGTCGCCCTTCGAAATGTTCTTCTGCGCCTTGCCAGCCTTCTTGGCGGCCTTCCCGCTAGTCTTGGGCGGCATCTCGAACGTACAGCAAGCAGCAAGCGCTCCGCTCTAGTCAGCGTCTCCCCACACAGTGGCACCCGCCGCTACCGCAACACCCCACCTTTACCAGCTCGCCCTGTTGCGGCCGCCGACCAATGGGGCGCGCGCGCAACCGGCCGCCGCACCCGAGCCCATAAAGGGACCCCCACCCTAGTCCCGCCGCCACGCACTCCGCTGCTCGACTCGCTGCGGCTCGCACCGTTACGTTACGTGTTTCAACTAGCCAAACGCCATGTCCGGACGCGGAAAGGGAGGCAAAGTCAAGGGCAAGTCAAAGTCCCGCTCAAGCAGGGCTGGGCTCCAGTTCCCGGTCGGCAGAATCCACCGCCTCCTGCGCAAGGGAAACTACGCCGAGCGCGTCGGCGCCGGGGCGCCCGTCTACCTCGCCGCCGTCATGGAGTACCTCGCGGCTGAGGTGCTCGAGCTGGCCGGAAACGCGGCCCGCGACAACAAGAAGACGCGCATCATCCCGCGCCACCTGCAGCTCGCCATCCGCAACGACGAGGAGCTCAACAAGCTCTTGTCGGGCGTCACCATCGCACAGGGTGGTGTCCTGCCCAACATCCAGGCCGTCCTGCTGCCAAAGAAGACCGAGAAGAAGGCCTAAACAGAGAGCGCGGCGCTGCGCTTGCGTGCTCCCTGCACGCAAACGCGCCTGCCTTTGCCTTGCCGGCTCGGCTCACAACAATCGGCCCTTTTCAGGGCCACCACACAAACCTACGTCCAAAGCAAAGTTTCCGTCGTCCGTGCTCGCCGCACTTTACACAACACGTCCACATACATACATTGCACAGCCAGCGCCGGCGCACGTCCGCCATCTTGTCCACAGCCCGTGTGGCCGAACGCGCACACATTTTGTCGTTTCTCTCTTTTTGTCTTTTTTGTTTCTGCACCCCTCCGCGCACGCACAGAGTCGCGTTCCAAACGACAACGACATCGATACACCGATAATGTGATGATCATTGTTAGCATTATAATGTTTCAATTAAAGGGGCGCGCGTGGCACAGACAAAAAAACCAAACAGCTGATCCGATCGATCGATCGATCCGGCCCGCCCGCCTATGCCCACGCCACAAACAAACAACAAACCACGCACACACTGGACTCAGCCGCGCCCATCGCGTCAAACTCAAAAACTAACGCACGCGCAGCAGCAACAACAACAACAACAACACGCACAGGCAACACAGACTCTTTCGCACTTTTCAATCTCCGAACAGTGTGGTGGCCCTGAAAAGGGCCGTTTTCGTCTCTCCCACCAAGCACGGGCACGGCACGGCCGCGGGAAGGCCACAACGCAGCACAGCACACCGGCTGGCTGGCTGCCTGCCTGCCTAACCGCCGAAACCGTACAGGGTGCGCCCCTGCCTCTTCAGGGCGTACACCACGTCCATGGCCGTCACAGTCTTGCGCTTGGCGTGCTCAGTGTACGTCACCGCGTCGCGGATCACGTTCTCCAGGAACACCTTCAGCACTCCGCGGGTCTCCTCGTAGATCAGACCAGAGATGCGCTTCACGCCGCCCCTGCGAGCCAGGCGGCGGATGGCGGGCTTCGTGATGCCCTGGATGTTGTCGCGCAACACCTTGCGGTGCCGCTTGGCGCCACCCTTGCCCAGCCCCTTTCCTCCCTTGCCGCGGCCTGTCATTCTTCTTCTTCTTCCTTCCTCCTCCTCAAAGCAAGCAAGCGAAAAAACACAAGCGCCAGCTCCTCACCCGGCGCTAGCGAGTCGGCTACGGTGCGAGCTCTCTGCCGCCGCCCCCCCCCCCCCCTATATAGACTCTGGCCCGCCCTCCCCCCACCACGCGCACCGAGGGCATATAAGCGCGGCGCGGGGCCGCGCGGGCCCGTTGTCATCCCAAAGACAGGCAAAGACCCCCGTCTGGCGGCCTCCTACCGCCCGATCAGCCTCCTGCCCATACTCTCGAAAGTTTTCGAGCGCCTCTACGCCAAACGCCTCCTCAGACACGTGGAGGCAGAACACCTGCTTCCCGATGAACAGTTCGGTTTTCGTAGGGGCCACTCCACAGCACACCAGCTCATGCGTGTCGTGGAGGAAGCCATGAGAGCCCTGGAGACCCGGGAATACCTTGGGGCGGTGTTCCTGGACGTCTCTAGGGCATTCGACTCCGTGTGGCACGACGGCCTCGTGTACAAACTATTCGTGCACGGGGTCCCGACGTCGCACGGGGTGCTACTGAAGTCCTACCTCGGAAACCGGACCTTTCATGTGCGTCTTGAGGAGGGAGTGTCTACTCAACGACCGATACAGGCTGGAGTGCCGCAGGGGTCCGTACTCGGCCCCCTGCTGTACTCCCTCTACACTGCAGATGCTCCACGGGTAGCGCGGGTGTCGCTCGCATTATATGCCGACGACACTGCGCTGCTCGTCCGGAGCATGAACTTGCAGGAAATGAGACGGCGTCTCCAGCTAGGGTGTGAGGCTTTAGGAAGCTGGTCCACGAAGTGGCGGCTGAAATTTAACGCCGCCAAAAGCCAGGCAGTAATATTCACCAAAAGAGTGCTGCCACCTGACTTAGAGCCGGTGACGATCACGGGAGGCCCCATCCCGTGGTGTAAAACGGCCAAATATCTCGGGGTAACCCTAGACCAGCGGTTAACATGGCGTCCCCACATACAGGAGGTAAAGGGTAGAGCTGCAGGGCGTCTTCGTGTCCTGTACCCCCTACTCAACCCGACTTCGACGCTTCCCCCTCGCCACGGCATCACCCTATACCTGGTACTGGTTCGCCCGGTGCTGGAGTATGCTGCCGTGGTGTGGGGAAATGCGGCCGAAACCCACATTGTCGAACTCCAGAGGGTGCAGAACCGAGCACTTCGGCTCGCCCTCCGTCTACCCTGGCGATATCCAACTGCCCAGCTACACCAACAAACTGGTATACCTCTGCTGAGAGATCGCTTCCGACAAACAGCGAGACAGTTTTATGTAGAGGCCAACAGGTCTCAAAATAGGCTAATCCAGGCACTTGGCCACCAAACACACCACAGGCCGACCACACGTTGGCCCGACCTGTTACGAGCATAAAAACTCGCAACAGCCAATGGATGCTACGCATCCGATAGGCCAGCCCAAATTAAGTCAGTTCCCTCCCGTACCATGTAAGTAAATATTAGCAGGAATAGCACCCGATGCTCACCCTGCCCCTCACGAGCAAGGATTGCTCGCTAGTAAAGTGCGTGCGTGCGTGCGTGCGCGGGCCCGTTGTCAAGGCAGCACCGGACGCTTCGTGTACCGCACGCACCTCCACGCCGCTAACCGCTATGGCCCGCACAAAGCAAACGGCCCGCAAGTCCACCGGCGGAAAGGCGCCGCGCAAACAGCTCGCCACCAAGGCGGCGAGGAAGAGCGCGCCCGCCACCGGCGGCGTCAAGAAGCCCCACCGCTACAGGCCGGGCACCGTCGCCCTGCGGGAAATCAGGCGCTACCAGAAGAGCACAGAGCTGCTCATCCGCAAGCTGCCGTTCCAGCGCCTAGTGCGCGAGATCGCCCAGGACTTCAAGACCGACCTGCGCTTCCAGAGCTCCGCAGTCATGGCCCTGCAGGAGGCCAGCGAGGCCTACCTCGTCGGCCTCTTCGAAGACACCAACCTGTGCGCAATCCACGCCAAGCGCGTCACCATCATGCCCAAGGACATCCAGCTCGCGCGCCGCATCCGCGGCGAGCGCGCCTAGAAACCGCGCCGCGCACGCGCGCCCGCCCAACAAAAACGGCCCTTTTCAGGGCCACTAACATCTCTCCGTCGCGAGCAAAACTTTTGTCGGTCTTGCCGCCCCGCAAAACAACAACAACCAATTCCCCTCCCGTCCACAGCCGCTCTCGCCAACAATCGACGTCACTCCCATCCCTCACAATACACACACACACAACAGCCGGACGACGTCACCACACACCACGGGTGGCTGGCCGCCGCCGTCTCCGAGGCGCGCGCACGCTACGCTACACTACAACGTCAACGCCACCGCGCCTTCCCAATTCCCGCCGGCCACTTCCACGTCTCACGTCCCCCCGCCGCTTTGAGAGAGAGAGAGAGAGAGACACAACACACACACAAAAGACACGACATCCGCAAAGCAAGCAAACACACAAACAAACAAGAGTCTCCAGAAACATACATGAGCAACCAAACGTCGGCCGCCGCAAAAAGAACAACTACAACAACAACAAAAACAAAAAAAAAAAAAAACAAATAAAATAAAATAAAAAGACCAACAAACGGCCACAACCGCTCCGCTACCGCGCGCCGCCGCCTACCGCCACCGGCACCACAATCCAACCACCACGGCACGCAAACAGTACCCACAAGGGTCACACACACACACACACACACACAACCAACCAACCAACCAACCAACCACACCGGCGCATGCACGACAATCAACGCCTTCCCGACGTCCTTTGATGGCCCTGAGAAGGGCCGTTTTGGGCCGCGCGACAGCCGCAGCCGTGCCATCGCGCGCCACTAAGACGACGCGGGGGAGGGCGGTGGGGGACGACGGCGTCAAGCGCCAACCCCTCTCCCTTGCCTTTCTTTAACTTTACTACTTTACTTCTTCTTCTTGGGCGACGCCTTCGCCTTAGACGGCGTCGTCGCCTTCTTCGGGCGCGGCGCCTTCGGCTTCTTCGTCGGAACCTTGGCGGCCTTCTTCGCCTTCGACGGCGACTTGGCCTTGGCCGGCTTGGCCGCAGCCGCCTTCTTCGCACCCGCGGGAGCCGCCGACGCCGCAGACGCCTTCTTGGCGGCGCCCGCCTTCCGACCGGTCGCCGCCTTCACGCCACCAGCCTTCTTTGCGCCGGCCGCGCGGCCGCCCTTCTTCTCCTTGCTGGCCGGAGCGGCGCGCTTCTTCTTCGCACCGCCGGCACGAGCCTTGCCGCCCTCGGCCGCCCCGCCGCCGGCGCCGGCAAGCTTGAAAGAGCCGGACGCGCCCTTCCCCTTCGTCTGCACCAGCTCGCCAGCCACGACGGCCGACTTGAGGTACTTCTTGATAAAGGGCGCCAGCTTCTCCGCGTCCAGCTTGTAGTGCGCGGCAATGTACTTCTTGATCGCCTGCAGCGACGAGCCGCCGCGCTCCTTCAGACTCTTGATGGCGGCCGTCACCATCTCAGAGGTGCGCGGGTGCGCAGGCTTGGCGCGCGGCTTCTTCGCAGACGCCGCAGACTTGGCCTTCTTCGTCGTGCCGGTGGCGGCGGGTGCCGCAGCAGTCTCGTTCGTAGCCGCCTGATCTGCCATTATTTCGACGGACGACGCGCGTACACACAACAACAGAACAGCGAGAGAGAGCGGCGAGCACGGCAGAGAATAGCCGCCGCGCCGCCAGGCCCAGCCAGTGTCGCGGGCGGGCGCGGACGGCCGAGAGAGCGGCCGCCACTCTGCGCGCCGCCGCGCCGCGCCTCCCGCGCTTGCTACCGCCCAACGTCCGACAGCCTGTGCGGACCAGCCCCAAACCTGCGCCGCAACCACCCGCGCCATTCAAACCACCGAGGATGGGGCTACACACGGCCACACCACAGTCGCCAACCAGTCGCCACGGCAGCGCCGCAAACCACGGCCAAACTGCAGCTACCGCGCGCTACAGCCTGGCTCGGCCCGCCGAGAATCGCCGCCCCCGCCCAAATGCCGCCCCCACAGCCCCAGCCGACGACCCGCCACAATGGCCAAACCTTCGGCAAAACTGGCGCACCGTCGCCGCGCCAGCCCGGCCAGCGCGGCCGCCGCCACAGCCACACAAGCGGAGGCGTGCGGCGATGACGGCCGTGCAAACGCACCTCCGCCGCCCCATCGCCCTCCCACCGTTTCCCGATCGGCCCGCGGCCGTCGGGCCACCTCGCCCGCCAACATTCGCGCCCGTTTCTCACAAAATTGCCCGCCGCAAAACAAAAACGAGCGCCGCCTGCGCAACATGGGCACCGGCCAACCGAGGCGCCGCCGCCCCTCGCCGCTTTCAGCGAGGGTGGCTAACCGCCATCCGCAACTACAGACGCACCGAATCTGCCTTCAAAAGCACACACCGACAGCCGACCTCTAACATTTAGACTCCGCAAGCCACCCAACGGTGTGTGGCGGAGGGCACTTCACGTGCCAATGTCATTTACCTCCCTTTGCTGTTCCAGTCGCGTATGGTTCGCGGGACGAACCGACAGTCTGCAAAAAAAAACGCCTCCGTGCGCGCTCGAATCTCTCTAACCACATCCATTCGTGATCTCCTCGGGAGGTATACGCAATATATTCGATACCCCATCCAGAAACGCAATATCTCGAAACCTGGCGAGCAAGCTACACCGCGATGCAGAGCGCCTCTATTGCAGAGTCTGCCGCTTGGGTTTGTTAAACATCTCCGTAACGCTATCACGGTTACCAAATGACCCTGCGACGAAACGTTGGATCGTCTCCGTCGCCTCCGTCAACGCGACCTGGTACGGATCCCACACTGATGGGCAACACTCACGTATAGGTCGAACGAACGGGTGTTTTGTAAGCCACCTCCTCCTTTTGTTGATGGACGACATTTGCTACGCATTCTCCCAATAAATCGCAACCTGGTACCCGCCTTACCAACAATTACTTTTGTTTGTTTTTTTGTTAATATGATGATCATCCCACTCCCAATCACTCCGCACGCATACTCCCAGATATTTTACAGACGTAACTGCTACCAGTGTTTGTCCCGCTATCATATAATCAATCATACAATAAAGGGTCCTTCTTTCTATATTATTCGCAATACATGTTAAGGGACAGTTGCCACTCCCTGCACCACGTGCCTATCCGCTGCAGATCGTCCTGCATTTTTCGCTGCAACTTCTCTGTATACTACAGCATCATCCGCGAAAAGACGCATGCAACGTCCGACACTATCTACTAGGTCATTTATATACATTGTGTGTGAAGAGCAATGGGTCCCATAACACTCCCCTGTGGCACGCCAGAGGTTACTTTAACGTCTGTAGACGTCTCTCCATTGATAACACAACATGCTGTGTTCTGTTTGCTACAATCTCTTCAGTCCAGCCACACACTTGGTGGTCCGACATTCTGCAGACACTTACTTTGTTTATCAGGCGACAGTGCGGAACTGTATCGAACGCCCTCCTTCCGGATGTCAACCAAAATGGCATCTACCTGGGAGCCTGTATCTAATATTTTCTGGGTCCCATGAACAAATAAAGCGCGTTGGGTCTCACACGATCGCTGTTTCCGGAATCCATGTTGATTCCTACATAGTAGACACTGGGTTTCCAAAAAACGACATGCTACTACTCGAGCATAAAACATGTTCTCAAATTCTACAACCGATCGACGTCACAGATATAGGGCCTATATAGTTTTGCGCATCTGCTCGACGACCCTTCTTCAAGCCCGGGACTACCTGTGCTCTTTTCCAATCATTTGGAACCCTCCGTTCCTCTAGAGACTTGCGGTACACGGCTGTTAGGAGGTTCTGTCGCGTACTCTGTGTAGAATCGAATTGGTATCCCGTCAGGTCCAGTGGACGTTCCTCTGTTGAGTGATTCCAGTTGCTTTTCTATTCCTCCTTGGACACTTATTTCGATGTCAGCCATTTTTTCGTTTGTGCGAGAAGGAACTGCAGTGCGGTCGTCCTCCGTGAAACAGCTTTGGAAACAGGTGTTTAGTATTTCACAGCTTTACGCGTGTCATCCTCTGTTTCAATGCCATCATCATCCCGGAGTGTCTGGATATGCCGTTTCGAGCCGCTTACTACTGATTCAACGTACGACCACAACGTCCTAGGATTTGATTTGATTTCCTGTCACGTCGGTACATGGAATTGTACTTTCGCATTCACCGGACGCTTCACGCATAGCCCTCCTTACGCTAACTTTGGACATCGTTTAGCGTCTGTTTGTCTGAGAGGTTTTGGCTGCGTTTCAACTTTGAGTGAAGCTCTCTTTGCTTTCGCTATAGTTTCCTAAACTTTGGTTGTTTGTACCGCGGTGGGTTTTTCCCATCCCTCGCAGTTTTACTCGGCACGTACCTGTCTAAGACGCATTTTACGATTGCCTTGCACTTTCTCCATAAACACTCAACATTGTCAGTGTCGGAGCAGACATTTGCGTTTGCATCTGCCTGGTAGTCTCAAATCTGCCTTCTATTACTCTTGCTAAACAGATAAACCTTCCTCCCCCCCCCCCTTTTTTTTTGTTTTTTTTTGTTTTTTTGTTTGTATATTCCTACTAACGTCCATATTCAGCGATGCTGCAACGGCCTCTTGATCACTGGGTCCCTGTTCTGCACATACAGAGTCGACAAGTTCGGGGTCTGTTTGTCATCGGTAGGTCCACGATGTTATCTCCACGAGTCGGTTCTCTCTCTGTTTAATTGCTCGCGGCATTTTTCGTTCGGATGGTGCACTCAGTATACTGTCACTCGATGCTCTGTCCCTACCACCCGTCCTCAACATCTGGCACATTGAAATCTCCACCTAAGACTGTAACACGCTGCGGAAAGGAAAATGTATGTCCACATTTTCTCTCACTTGTTCGGCCACTAATGCTGCTGAGTCGCGAGGTCGGTAAAAGGAGCCAATTATCAACCTAGCTCGGCTGTTGAGTGTACCCTCCACCCACAATAGTTCACAGGAACCGTCCACCGCTTCTACTTCACTACACAGGATAAACTACTACTAACAGCGACGAACCACTCCACCACCGGTTGCATGCACGCTATCCTTTCTAAAGCACCGTCTGTACCTATAACGATTGCAGCTTCGGCGCTTTCTATCAGCGCTTGACGTTCCGGTACTTTACCAACGCAGAGCTTCGACAGTTGACAATTACAATACCGATTGCCGCTTGGTCCCCGCATGTCCTGACCTTGCCCCGCGCCCGTTGCCCTTTCCGTACTTGCCCAAGGGCCATCCAACCTAAACAGAACCGCCCAGCCCACGCCACACAACCCCTGCTACCCGTGTAGCCGCTTGTTGCGTATAGTGGACTCCACCTAAGACTATATAACATAACATGCCCTAAGGCATTCGCGGTGTACACCACCCTAAGGTGAGGTGAGGTGAGGTTAGGTTAGGTTAGGTTAGGTTAGGTGGACGTGGGTTAGGTTAAGGGTTACAGTTAGGTTAAGCGTCAAAGTTAGGTTAAGCGTTCGGACGTGAGGCGTCAGGTGGCCGCACCTACCTTTACGGCCGGACATCTTAGGTTAGAGGTTAGGTTAGGTTAAGGCGCCGAGAGGTCCGCGGTCAGGTTACGTTCACCTTCGGGCGCCACACGTAGGTTTCAAAGGTGTGTCGGTCGGTCGTCGGCAAGCCGCAAAAACTACAGACGACGTCGACCAAACCGCCGCAAGACCGAGCAGGAGGCAGATATAAACACACACACACACACACACACACACACACACACACACACACACACACACAAAACAAAATTAAACACCACCCACCGGCCAAAGGGCACCAAAAACCACAAACCCGAGCACCACGTCGACCAGAGGCAACCCGCCGCTCACGCGACATGGCTGGCAACTAAGGGGCAAACGGCAACGGCGCTTTCCGCACCGGGGCCGGATGCACGTACGACAACACCGCTACCCGTACGCAGGCCTCCCATTGCACACAGCCGCTCTGTGTTTGAACATCATCAATGGCGCGCCCGCGGCTCGTCGCGGGCGCAGCCATAACGCCGCCACTTTTGCACCAACACATTCACGCACCGCAAAACAGCTCGCCGACACAGCACAGCCGACAAACAAAAACAACCCGCGAGACGGGGGCGACAACGACAACAGCAGCAAACAACTCGCACCAAGCGTCCAACAGGTAACAAACGGACAAGCACAGCCTCTGCTAACGGCCACGACGCCAGCGGCACACTGCTCCTTTCCCGCCACACTCGATTTCACAACGCACGCACGCGACCCCGTCAACGACACCGACACGACACACGACGGGCTCCCTTCCCGCAACCTACACCTTTCCGCCACTACGCACAGCTCCACCCGACGCGCCCGTCGCAACGACACTACTGCACGCACTATCCACCCGCCTCCTCCTCTCCCCCCCCCCCTTCCCGTACACAACAACACAGCCAAAAACAACACTCACGACCCAAACATACTAACGACATGGCACGTGCATCGGCGCACACCCCAACCAGTCACCGTCGACAACCACACGCAAGGCACGAAACCGGCGTCCTTCCACGTTGCCATCAAAGCTGCACAAACAACCACAGGAGGAACCACCAACAACGGCCCGCCCGCCCGCCCGCCCGCCCCAATATTCTCCCACCCTCACCTCACGCCGCAACCACCAAACGCACATTCCCGCTCGCTACCACACACCTCTCGGCAGCCGCTTCGCAAACACATGACGTGACGTGACGTGACGTGACATCATCACATCACGGGCTACGCACGCACACCGACCCACTTTCCTGCCCTTCGCCCTCTTCTTTCCGACGCCTGCCTTCGGCCGAGCACACGTACGTGGCACAACGCCCAACACAGTCACACACAGTCGACAGGCGCACGCCCAGGCACGCAACGACGCAGCGCAGCAAAGGCGCCCGCAACACATACCTCCTCTCTCTTCTCGCCGCCGCCGCCGACCGCCCGCCAGCCAGCCACTCGCAATGTGCACTGCCAACCAGCCACACGTCCACCGCGCCGCCTCCGACCACCCGCCAGGGGGCGCTCACGTCCGCGACAACAGCGCGGCCCGCCGCCGGGCGGGCCCAGCCGAACCCAGCCCAGCCGGCGCGCGCTGCTCTGCACTCGGCGCGCCACACATCCTGCTGCAGACCGGGCTCGTCTCTCTGTACGCGTCTGCCCGCATCTCGTCTTCCTGCGCATCAACACAACGAGGCCGCGTGAGCAAACCCCCCCCGTCACAACGCCACATCACACACTGCCTTGTCTACCGCCGAAATGCACTCACCAGCCATCCGCTTCGTCTTCGTCTTGTTTACTCGTTGTTGTTGCAGCGGCGCACACAGCCCCGGCCGGCCGCATCCGAGGGTGGCCCGCCGCCAGCGTCTCCTCCTTGGGCACAGGTGCGGTGCCGTGCCGTGGCCGCCCATCCATCCAACCGCACG
The DNA here is from genome assembly GCF_023898315.1 of Schistocerca nitens. Lineage (NCBI taxonomy): Eukaryota > Metazoa > Arthropoda > Insecta > Orthoptera > Acrididae > Schistocerca > Schistocerca nitens. The sequence goes on along the minus strand of NC_064622.1, from coordinate 466,327,001 downwards.
CATTTGCTGGCCGCCTCTGCTGCAGAAGAAGACAAAAAACGAAACGTACAAACATACACGCACCCACAGCGTGGCCACACACGGACGGGACCGACAGGCTCCAAGGCGACCAAAGGATAAAAACAAAATAAAAAAACAAAAAGACGCAAGCAAGCAACAAGCACAGGCTGTCGCCTCGCGCCTCTGTCCTTCCGCCCCCGCCCTTCTCTCCCACCACATGCCCACAAACACCACCGCCTCCCCCTCCCCGCACCTCCACATTCGCCCCCTCCATTTGTTCCTTTCTCGCTCTTCCCTTCTGTGTGTCTGCGTGCGTGCGCGGGCGGCGCCTCTCAACATCCGCCGGCCGTCCGTCCCGTTTTCGCCGTACCACACACGCCACCGCCTCCTCCCCGTCCACCACCGCCGCCCCTGTCCGCCCCGCACAACACCATACACCGCTGCTTGTCCTGGCCGTTGCCACCAAAGGCGCCAGCCGCAAACCGCGCCAACGCCGCAGCGCGCGTGCGTCCTTCCTTCTCCGTGCCGACGCGGCCTCTATTCCCGCACCCATTCGGCCGACGACACAGCCGTTGGGCTCCGCACTGCGCGTACCGGCGTTACGCACGCACACCCACCCCCCTCGCGAACGCACGACTCATTGTCTTTGTTGTTTCTCCTCTTTCTTAACGTCTTTGTTTGTTGTTTGTTGTTTGTTTTGTTTTTTGTTTTTTGTTTTTTTTTTCGTTTTTCCCCACCGCCACATGTGACACAATGCCGCCCTCCACCTTTCGTTCGTGGTTGCTTGCTTTGTTTCTCTTTCTCATTGGTACACGTCCGACGCGCTCCTTCCACCACACCACGGCCATCAGCCTCCTCAACGGGCAGGCGCAGTGTGCCATTCTCCGGCGCACAAGCACACCGCGCGGTACTGGCGCGGCTCGCTCTCCTCGCCCCCACGCCACGCCACGCCACGCCACGCCACCGGTGCGCAGCAGCACATGTGATGTCTCGCAACACGACACGCGGTGCGCACACCCCGACCACGCGGCTCTAAAGGCATGGCACCGGCGACATGCGCCGCCCCAGCCACGCATCCGTCGTCTCACGTTGTTCACTGCCAGCCGCGTCGGAGGCTACAACCGCAACCACCACAACAACGGTCCCCCTCCCGGCAACACATTTGTTGCACAAACAAACACAACCGCCGAGCGCAGCGCGAACCACCCACACGCGCCCTCCGCGTCTCCTTTCTCCTTTCGCCCCCTCCCATCTCCCGAATATGCCAGCAGCGCAGCGTTACGCGTGCCCCTCACCCGTCCACACTACCGCGAAACGAACACGCCTTCCGGGCCACCTGCAAGGGCACGCCCACCACCAAATACTGCCGTATTCACGGACGCAGTTCGCAACACGCAACGCACTCTCCACCTACCTTCTTTCTCTCGTCCCTTCTCTTTAAAAACAAAACAAACACACAAACCAACCACGGCTAACACACTTTTTCGCGACACCTTTGACTGCGTTATCTCGACCGTGACGGCAGCTATCGACCATCCATTCCCCACTACATACACACACACACACACACACATCATTCGCTACACCGCACACGAAACGGCAAGGGCAAGGCACTCTCTCATAGATTCTTCCTCCGAGCCATATCGGGCGAACGTTGGCATCCGGGAAGGCAATGCAATTCAGCCGTCACCACGGCCGACACTTGCAGCCGCGCCGTAAGCGCATGTCAGTGCGGCTGCAATGCACGGGAACGTTCCGTTGCTCTAGACAGCGCCTCTCCGTTTTTCCCCTGTCTCGTTTTCCGGTGATTGCTTCTCCTTCTTCTTTTTCTTCGTTTCGTTTCGTTTTATTATTTTCGTTCCCCTCCTCCACCATTGTTTCCGTCCCCACAGTTTTTTTTTTTGCTCATTCCACACGTTCTGCCCAGACAAGACATGACATCCGACCGATCACAGTCAGCCTTTCGTCACCGTTCGCAGCGCCGACGGTGCCACAGTGAGACGGGTGTTCAGACCGACACGTTGCCATGATGCCCATAGACAGCTACTCAGGGCCGCCGGATCGGATCACATCACATCACATCACATCACCGACAAACCGGCCATTTCACCGGGGGACACAGACAACCGCGTGTACGCCCATAACAACAAACAACGGCCGTCGTCGTCTACCGTCACTGAACCGAACACACGTGCACCTTGAATGACGACACCGGCGTGCGTGCGCACAACAAACAATCAATCATTCAAATCAACTGCAGAAACGGCTATCAAAATCAAGGGCCAAATAAATGGGTACACCACCGTGCGTGTCGCCTACCCCACCCGCCCGTACAATTCTTGCGTCTTCTTAATGACTAGTAAAGACACGTCCATTTTAAAACGTCACCAACACACCTCCACGCCGTACAGCAAAGGGAATAGTAGACGGCAACACAACATTTCACCCTCGCCATCATGTATGTATGTATGATGTGACAACAAACAAACCCGCAGACGGCCCTAACGGTGACATCCAACAATCGCGAGGGGTTTCAATTGCAGTCACGTGACTAACCGGGCAGACAGAGACAAAGAAAGGAAAGGAATCAGCGACACAGACAACACCTCCTGTCTATGTGTCGACAAACAACCAACCAACCAACCAACCACGCCAAGACTCGCGAGCACGCATAACCACCACCACCAGCTGCTTCGCAACCAACCAAACCGGGTAGCTATGCGCCGCCTCACACAAACAACAATTCCGCTCTTCCCGCAAAGGCAATTTGGTGGCCCTGAAAAGGGCCGTTTTGCCGCTCTCGCAACGGAGGGGAGCTCCCTAGAGCCTTAACCCCCTCACTTGGAGCTCGTGTACTTGGTCACCGCCTTCGTGCCCTCGCTCACGGCGTGCTTGGCCAGCTCGCCAGGCAGCAAGAGCCGCACAGCCGTCTGGATCTCGCGGGACGTGATGGTCGAGCGCTTGTTGTAGTGCGCCAGGCGAGACGCCTCGGCCGCAATGCGCTCGAAAATGTCGTTCACGAAGCTGTTCATGATGCTCATCGCCTTCGACGAGATGCCCGTGTCGGGGTGCACCTGCTTCAGCACCTTGTAGATGTAGATGGCATAGCTCTCCTTCCTCTTGCGCTTCTTCTTCTTGTCGCCCTTCGAAATGTTCTTCTGCGCCTTGCCAGCCTTCTTGGCGGCCTTCCCGCTAGTCTTGGGCGGCATCTCGAACGTACAGCAAGCAGCAAGCGCTCCGCTCTAGTCAGCGTCTCCCCACACAGTGGCACCCGCCGCTACCGCAACACCCCACCTTTACCAGCTCGCCCTGTTGCGGCCGCCGACCAATGGGGCGCGCGCGCAACCGGCCGCCGCACCCGAGCCCATAAAGGGACCCCCACCCTAGTCCCGCCGCCACGCAGAGACGCAGACGCAAGCTAAGGAAGCAAGCTAAGCAAAATTGTCGATGTTATTTCTCCGAGTAGTGCTAGGCGAGTTTTCCGGACAGCCGGAATAGGGACTGATAGTTAGGGAAAATAGTAAGTCAGGGCCCCGTTCACGTCGGCCAGCCCGCGCTTACTGAGACAAAGGCATAGAATCAGGACAAGAGATAGAACCCGCGAATAGGATTAAAACACAAGACAGAAAGGTCACACAAAAACCCAACATGTCGAAGCAAACTGAAAGGCCAAGACAGAAACGGAAGCTAAACAAACAAACGGACGCGGAACCACCAAACCTCATGACTCAACAGCCAGAAAATCACACAAACAAAAACACCGAAGACCTACACCAACACCCGCGCACAAATGATACCACAGGGGAACCATATCAGCATACAAACCAAATTGCGGAGGAGCCGCACCAGCCCCCTCTTACTGAGGAAACTCTGGACCCCAGTCAGCCCCTCATCAGCGTAGTTATAAAAGGCAATGAACACGACGGCTACTTCACAAAGGTAAAATCGAGAAGGAAAAGCCACACGAGCGACACCTCGTCGGATGAGGAAGAACCGCCAATCACCCATGCCCAGAAATACGCGGTGAGACTGACAAACCTTGAGAAAGTGGAAACTACAAAATCTCTGTATACAAAACTAAAGCAAGTCAATCTCGCCGCGGATATCTTGGACATCAAACTTAACAGAAACGGGAGCGCTGTCCTAGTAAGCCGAAATCCAAATCTCGAAGAACTCACAATAAAAAAGCTTAAAACACACTGTAGGCCCGAAATGAGAGTACAGTCAATCAAGCTCTCCGAAATAAACCAAGAAACAACAAGACCAAAGTCTTTCTCACCAAGCCTGAGTGTCGTAATCACTAAAGTTGACTTTGATGTGACAGAAGGCGACGTAGAAGAGGCGCTCAGAGAAATAAACCTAAAATTCGAAAGAGTGGTCAGAATCCGCTCCAGGGCGACAGGAAACCCAATCGCAAAAATGCGAGTGATCACCCGCGACCAGACAACAGTGGATTCGCTTCTAGCAAACAACCTCAAAATGCACTGCAAGGTCCACGAGGTAGAGACATCAAATCTCCCCCCTCCCCAACCAGCGCAATGCGCCAAGTGCCACAGCTACGAACACCTAACCAGCAACTGCAAAAAACCACCTGTCTGCAGTAAATGCGCCGGTCAGCATTTTAGCAGCAGCTGCACCACAAAAGACTCCACACCCAAATGTCAAGGCTGCGGAGGTGAACACCTTGCAAACGACGTTAGATGTCCGCTTAGACCAAAGGAACCTGCATCATTTGAAACCACAGCCCCAGTCCGCTGCATCAACAGCCCAGCTGAAAAAGAGGCAAATTCCGACGACGAAAAATACGTACAGATTAACGACCTACTTAGAGCTGTCACCACTGCGCTCATCAACATACTACCTGAGCGAAAGGGCAAAGTTGAAACAGCCATTAACGACATAGCCAAGAAATTCTTCAACAGAAAAATTGCTGCCACACAAAGCTGGAGCTCTTTGCACATACATATAAGTGACATGCCAACAGAACATCATTCCTCAATCGCGCCACCAAAGTTAACGCCCCAAAGACACGCCCAGTCGCAACCTCGAGAAACGACTCTAAAGATACCCCCTGCGCAATCAGACGAAAGTGCAGTACCGGCAGTCGCCCAAACAGGCGGAGAACAGTAGAAAAGCAACACTCCCCCCTCCAAAAAAGACCCCACAGTTTCACCAGGGACAAGATGGCTACCAAGGATAGAGAAGACACTACCGAAGGCTCCGTCATTGCCTTCGTTAACTCAAATGGGATAAGAACGAAAAAGAACCTCATTGAACACCTAATTGAAAGTGAAAACATCAGTCTGCTAGGAATAGCAGAAACGAAGGCAACTGACATCCCAATAGACATCAAAAACTTCACCTGCCACAGGTTTGACAACCCGCAAACTGGAAGACACAGGAATGGAGGAGTAGCTATTCTACACAACAAAGATTTCCCAGCCACTCGGATAGATATCCCAGAAACATTCAAAAACATACAGGCTGTTATACTCAGAACCCAGACAAAAACCAGGAAAACGGTCCATATAACAACAATGTATACTCCACCAAAAACAAACATCAGAGAAGATTTCCTTAGATACCTTGCAAGCCTAGGCACAAACATTATCATGGGCGATTTTAACGCACGTTCAACCATGTTCGGGGATACAGATACCAACATAAATGGCAGAACATTGGAAAAACTCTTTGAAACAAGTAACATCAAAAGAGTGGATAATAGACAACCAACCTTTATCAATCACAGAGGATCCTCCATCCCTGACCATATACTTTTCACTACCACAATAGAAAAACAAATAACCACCCATTGGGTTGGAAACAGTATAACAAGCGACCATCTTCCTATTCTAATAAGAACAACCTTATTTAATGCCACAAAGATTCATACAGACACAAAAATAATTTACGACATCAAAAACATGGATGTCAAAAAATACCAGCAAAGCCTAGAAACAAACTTACCAGGAACTGAATCCATTATCACAGCAGACGAACTAAACGAATATAACAAAATCGTAATAGCCGCAATAACACAAGCGGAAAGAGACACTGCACCTACAAAAAGGATTAAACCAGGCCTCAGCAGAATCCCAGAACATATATTAGCCACCATCAAATTAAAGAGAAGAACATACAGACAAATGAAACGAACTCAAGGAGACGAACATAGAATAGAATGGAACAGGCTTAACAATTTGGTCAAGAGGCAGCTGGCGGAAATCAGAGCCCAAAAATGGGAAAGAACGTGCCAATTCTTAGACCATAAACAATCAACAAGATTCTGGAACACCTTCAAACAAATTACTGGCGCAAAAACAAGAAACGATCCACCACTTGAAAACGAAGGAAATATAATCACAGACAGTCAGGAAAAAGCGGAAATTTTTAGAAAAGTCCTTATGGACACACATCAAATACCAGAAGACCCACTCTTTAACTTCTCTTACAAAAATGAAGTCGACAAACAAATAGAAAGCACAATAGCGGCCCCAGAGGTACTCGATGAAGAACAGACCTCACTCCTCCAAGAAATAACAGACGAGGAAATAGAACTAGCGTTAAATAAAGGCAAAAACTCCGCCCCCGGCCTGGACGGAATAACCAGACAACACTTAAGACTGGCACCAAAGAAAGCCCTAGCCACATCACTCCACTGTCTTTTCAATGCTGCACTAAATCTTAGACAAATTCCGACACAATGGAAAACAGCAAAAATAATTATGATCCCTAAACCGGGGAAACCAGTCAACAAACCGACATCATACAGGCCAATCACCTTATTACCAGTAATAGGAAAATGCTTCGAAAGCATCCTGCAAAATCGCCTACAACATCATACGGAGAAACGAAATATAATACCGAACATTCAAGCTGGTTTTAGGAAACAACACTCTACAATAGATCCAATCCTGAGGCTAGTCAATCATATTACAAAAGCCATCAACAGCCTAGACTGTGCATCAGCCCTATATCTTGACATCGAAAGGGCATTTGATAGAGTGTGGCATAATGGCCTATTCCACAAGCTAATAGATTTTGGTGTACCCAGACAACTAGTCCAGCTTATTAAGACCATCCTAAACAATAGACCGTCAGCTGTTTCAGTAGAAGGCAAATTTTCAAATATGTTCTCACCAGAAGCCGGTGTACCACAGGGGGCCATACTATCACCGCTGCTATACGGCATATACACAGCAGACATACCTCGCCCTAACCATTGGAATGAAGGCCTCGCACTATATGCTGATGACACAGTATATTGGTGTCACGAGAGGACAACGGAAGAACTGCTACTCACAAACACCACATACCTAAAAAGGCTAGAAGAATGGCTTAGCCAATGGCTAATTAAACCAAATGCCCTTAAAAGCCAGCTGGTGGTCTTCAGACACCGAAATTACACACAAAACCGACAACAAAAACCAGAAAATGTCAGACTACAGTTATGGGGACAAGAAATACAAGCAACAAAGAACGCAAACTATTTAGGCCTCGTTATGGACTCCACCCTCTCATGGAAACCACACATAAATAAGGTGATTACAAAAGCCAGGAGGAGAGAAGGACTGCTTAAGTTGATCAAAGGCAGATTCAACGGAGCCCCAAACGACACGCTAGTATATACATATAAGTCACTTATTAGACCAGTTCTAGAATACGCAGCACCAGTATGGATAGCAAACGCATACCAAACCAATAGGATACTAAGTACAGAGAGGCGCATCCTAAGAATAGCCACAAGATCTGGCACCTACACAAGAAACAGTGAAGTTTATGACACAGCAAAAATCACAACGCTAAAAAGTCGACTTATCAAACTGACAAGCAAGATTGGCCTGAACAGACTGCACTCCAGCACATTGACAACTGAGCTACTACAAGAAAACATCATCACTTTCGACTTCCCCAAATACCAATATAAATATCCGACACACACTATAATACAATGCATTAGAGACACACAAGAAGACTTAGAAGATTTGGACAAACTTAACATACAGACAGGACCAGAAGATAATATTGGACACTTACTAGAAGAAGGCTAAATTAGAATCAAAGAAAAGATCAAGAAGACAATCAAAACTGAAATCAATAATCCCAGGTGAGGTTTTAGAGGGGTTTCCCTCACCTGTAAGGCAAATGCCGGGTTTATAAACCACCCCCTCAGAGAAAGACTCAGAGAAAGATACAGAAAGAAAGAGCATATGTAAAGCATATATAACATAAGCAAGTATAAATCAAATTAATCGATCATCACCCATTCCCAAACTACAAATAAATGGAGCCCCAACAGCATAAATATCCTACGGCTGAAAAGAGCAAAGCTCTAACACCAGCCCGCTCTCTCTCATGAGAGAGAATGAAAGATGCAAAAAAAAAAAAAAAAAAAAAAAAAAAAAAAAAAAAAAAGCACTCCGCTGCTCGACTCGCTGCGGCTCGCACCGTTACGTTACGTGTTTCAACTAGCCAAACGCCATGTCCGGACGCGGAAAGGGAGGCAAAGTCAAGGGCAAGTCAAAGTCCCGCTCAAGCAGGGCTGGGCTCCAGTTCCCGGTCGGCAGAATCCACCGCCTCCTGCGCAAGGGAAACTACGCCGAGCGCGTCGGCGCCGGGGCGCCCGTCTACCTCGCCGCCGTCATGGAGTACCTCGCGGCTGAGGTGCTCGAGCTGGCCGGAAACGCGGCCCGCGACAACAAGAAGACGCGCATCATCCCGCGCCACCTGCAGCTCGCCATCCGCAACGACGAGGAGCTCAACAAGCTCTTGTCGGGCGTCACCATCGCACAGGGTGGTGTCCTGCCCAACATCCAGGCCGTCCTGCTGCCAAAGAAGACCGAGAAGAAGGCCTAAACAGAGAGCGCGGCGCTGCGCTTGCGTGCTCCCTGCACGCAAACGCGCCTGCCTTTGCCTTGCCGGCTCGGCTCACAACAATCGGCCCTTTTCAGGGCCACCACACAAACCTACGTCCAAAGCAAAGTTTCCGTCGTCCGTGCTCGCCGCACTTTACACAACACGTCCACATACATACATTGCACAGCCAGCGCCGGCGCACGTCCGCCATCTTGTCCACAGCCCGTGTGGCCGAACGCGCACACATTTTGTCGTTTCTCTCTTTTTGTCTTTTTTGTTTCTGCACCCCTCCGCGCACGCACAGAGTCGCGTTCCAAACGACAACGACATCGATACACCGATAATGTGATGATCATTGTTAGCATTATAATGTTTCAATTAAAGGGGCGCGCGTGGCACAGACAAAAAAACCAAACAGCTGATCCGATCGATCGATCGATCCGGCCCGCCCGCCTATGCCCACGCCACAAACAAACAACAAACCACGCACACACTGGACTCAGCCGCGCCCATCGCGTCAAACTCAAAAACTAACGCACGCGCAGCAGCAACAACAACAACAACAACACGCACAGGCAACACAGACTCTTTCGCACTTTTCAATCTCCGAACAGTGTGGTGGCCCTGAAAAGGGCCGTTTTCGTCTCTCCCACCAAGCACGGGCACGGCACGGCCGCGGGAAGGCCACAACGCAGCACAGCACACCGGCTGGCTGGCTGCCTGCCTGCCTAACCGCCGAAACCGTACAGGGTGCGCCCCTGCCTCTTCAGGGCGTACACCACGTCCATGGCCGTCACAGTCTTGCGCTTGGCGTGCTCAGTGTACGTCACCGCGTCGCGGATCACGTTCTCCAGGAACACCTTCAGCACTCCGCGGGTCTCCTCGTAGATCAGACCAGAGATGCGCTTCACGCCGCCCCTGCGAGCCAGGCGGCGGATGGCGGGCTTCGTGATGCCCTGGATGTTGTCGCGCAACACCTTGCGGTGCCGCTTGGCGCCACCCTTGCCCAGCCCCTTTCCTCCCTTGCCGCGGCCTGTCATTCTTCTTCTTCTTCCTTCCTCCTCCTCAAAGCAAGCAAGCGAAAAAACACAAGCGCCAGCTCCTCACCCGGCGCTAGCGAGTCGGCTACGGTGCGGGCACTCGCAGTCGAGCAGCCGACCCGAGCGGAACGCTGCTCTCTGCACCTGGCGTAGCTGCCCGCTGATAGCTCCTCGGAGTGGTCTCAAACAAGCTGCTACTGGCGTAGCTGCCAGTGACGCTCTACTGAGCGGCACGAACCCGCGCAAGCCGCTTAACGCTTTCGGGCGCTAAGTGGCAAGAGTTTCGGCTCAACTCCCTGCAACTTCGGTTGCAAACCTCCCCAGCGGGACTCTCCCGTTCTTTGGTAGGGTAATCTCAGTGTCAGGGGCCCGTTCACGTCGGATAACCCCGCGCACTGTAGGCCGCTCTCTTCATCCCGCGCTCTCTTGCGCCGCGCATTGCACTCCGCGCAGATAGGACGTAGGGATACCCCTCTTCTGTAGGAACACGATACACAGCGCTTTCGCTAAAAAGCAAATTTTGTCTTCTCGTGAAAAGAGCAAATTGTCGTGCATCCATCCCTCCCTATCCAATAAAAACTCCTGTAACAGCAAAGATGTCCGATCTTTCCTGTTCTTCCCCACCACTTACCCGCAGCAAAGCTGCAGCACAAGAGGCGGAAATGCCGGCTACTCCCGCCGCCATTTCCGTCCCACTGTCCACCTTCCAAGAGCAGGTAGCCTTGAAGGACAGACAGATCGCGGAACAGCAGGAGCTGATCGCAGAGCTGTTGGGCAGTGTAAACACACAAACAGAAACACCCACACCACACACACAGGCACCTGCTGAACAACAGAAGGATATGCCCCCTACTTCACCTCTGGCGGCCCAGGCACCGACGGAACCGGAGCCAGAGCCGACAGAGGACACAACAAATACAGATGAAGACGGGCCGTGGCAGCAGGTCGGCCCAAGGCGCAAACAGCAGCCAAATACGCAGACAAGTGAGCCCACAAACTCACGAGGCAACGGCCGAGCGCTGCTGCCAACACCATCTACACCGAGAACAGACAACAATAACGCAGGGACCAACACAAACAACCCTGCGACTGCAGCAACCACAAATATACAAGCAGCTACGCAGAACACTAACAACACCGCGACCGGCTTCCCACCGGTCATCATTCACAACTACGGAGACCTAAGTCTCCTAAACAAAGAATTTAACAACAAGCACAGCCCCACAACATACTACTCTAAGCTCACCGGGGAACACGCCGCACTGTACGTGGCGAACAAGGCAGACTACACGAATCTACTGGACTTTCTCAAAGAAAGGAAGGTAGAACACTTCACGTACAGGACAGTCTTGGAAAAGACACAGCAGTACGTGATAAAGGGGATAGACTCACGAACCCCAACCGAAACGGTACACAATGAACTCTCTGCTCTCGGGTGGGAGTGCATTCGGGTAAACCGAATGTCAGAGTTCGGCACAGCGAGACCGTCTCACAACTACATGGCGGAGTTGGCCGACACGGCCAAATCCCGCGACCTGCTGAAGATAAAGCTATTTCTTCACATGGTCGTCAATGTGGAGGTGTACAACACGCCGCGCACCCCCCAACAATGCCACAACTGCCAGCGCTATGCGCACGCGGGTATCAGATGCGGTCTCGCACCCCGCTGCCGCATTTGCGCTGGCGGTCACACAACCCAACGCTGCAAACTCCCCCATACAGCACCTCGCAAGTGCGCCAACTGTGGTGCTGCCCATCCGGCAAACTACAGAGGGTGCATTGCTTACAAAGCAGCTCTGAGGCGCAAAATCGCGAAACATGCGAAACCTACCGCCATAACAGTCCCAAAGCCGCCCCCGCGCCCAGTAAGAAGTGGAATATCCTTCGCTGGAGTGGTCGCTGGCAGCCCCAGCAGCGCGGGACGGTCAGAGGAGCCCCAGAGCTCAGAACACGCTCACCAAACACCCCCAGCAACAGACACACAACAGACAGGCACAACACCTGACACCACACCCGCACCGGGCACACCACACGAAACAAGCAACAACAACACACTACCCCCTGAGATCGCGAACTGCAGCCCACCACAGGCTACAGAAAACGCACCTACACAGGGACAACCCCAGCGCCAGAGGAGGAGGAGAAGGAGAAACAGCCGTAGCACGAGGAACACGACCGCACCACAACAAGTAAACAGGCAACAGAACACCAACACCCACGAACACATCCCGGACACCAACTCAACAACCCACATAACACACCCACTCACCACAGAAAGCACACAGGCGCCAACAACTGACACACGAACAACCGACTCGCAGGCCAGCCCTCACCAAACGCCAACACTGGAACAAGCGGCCGCTAACACGACCAATAACTCGCAGGCCGACATGACCAACATCACTACAACATTCCAGAGAATAATGGAAACATTATTCCCCGGACGCACGACCACCGAAATAGTCACGAAGATTATGGGGTGTGTCTCACAACTCTTCATGCAGTTCATGTCGGGTACGCTCAACTGGACTAGCGCCAAAGCCACTATCACACCGCTTTTTACACTACTACATGGATAATACACCACACCAGCCCCGAAACGCAGACTTAAACACTATCACGCAGATCCTGTTTTGGAATGCCAACGGGATCGCAAGCAAAAAAGCCGAGATGGCCGCGTTCATGGAGCGAAAGGGTATCCGAATCGCTCTTGTGAACGAAACACTGCTTACGCCTCGCAAACAACTAAACTTCCCAGGTTATTGCGTCTATCGTACCGACCGAGCGGATGGCAGGAGGGGAGGCGGCACGGCAATCATCATACACAGAGACATCGACCACACGAACATCGAGCTCCCAGCACTTGAAAGACTAGAGGCTACGGCCGTCAGGGTCAAGTTCAACGGAGCCAACACCACACTGGTATCGCTATACAATCCTCCTAATAACATAGTAACACGCGATATCAGCACAGTACTCAACATAGCACCGCGGGTAATAGCCGCTGGAGACCTCAACGCAAAACACCCCGATTGGAACTCACGAATACGAACCTCCAACGGCAAGAAACTGTACGAACACGCACTAGGCCGAAACTACATTATACTTGGACCGGACGTTCCCACGTTCGTGCCCACACAGGCCCGACATAGGCCAGACGTGTTAGACATAGCCCTCATAAAGGGCATCACATGCACACTCAACCTAACGGTTGAAAACGATCTGGACTCAGACCACATGCCTGTAATACTGCACATGGAAGAGACACTGCAGGACATCGTACCACGCAGGATGCTTAACTACAAGCGTGCGAATTGGACACTGTTCAAGGAAACGCTTGATAGTCGCATTCCTAACACCCACGAAATTAATAACACACAGCAAATCGATGAGGCTGTGGAGGCTCTCACAACTGCCGTCCAAGACGCAATGACTGACGCCATTCCATTTACAACACCAAGACAACACTCGACGGCCCTGCCCCAGGAAATCCTGGGCCTTATCTCAATGAGGAACCGCCTCAGGAGATACTGGCAGCGTACCAGGCGCCCGTTCTATAAACTGCACGTCAACAGACTCCAGGGCATAATACGAAATAAAATTCAAACATTCAGAAACGAACAATGGGGACAGAAACTCGCAGGGCTGGATACCACACGTCCTGGCGTGTGGCAGCTGGCCAGACACTTCACCAGGGAGAAACATTACATTCCCACGTTACAAGGACCAGACGGCCCAGCCTACTCCGCGACGGAGAAGGCAGAGCTTATGGCCTCAACACTTGCAGCGTCTTTCATGCCGAATCTGGTTCCTTCAGACCCAGCATTCACACTTGAAACGGACCAGGAGGTTACACGACTTGTAGCCCAGCCCTCGCGCAACGAAATAAGACGTACTAGCACAAATGAAGTTACATGGGCTATCAAGCACACCACCGCTAGAAAAGCCCCTGGGCCTGATGGCATTCAAAACCGTGTCCTCCAGGAGTTCACGGATAAAGCCGTAGAATACCTCGCACACATAACGAATGCCATCCTGACACACCAACACTTCCCTGACTTTTGGAAGGCGGCCAAGGTCCTGATGTTCAGGAAGCCAGGGAAAGACCACTCCCTCCCACAAAATTACCGACCCATCAGTCTGCTGTGCTCGCTCAGCAAGATTGTTGAGAAGGTAATACTAAAACGTATCACTAGGCATTGCATCGCCAACGACACCCTAAGACCGGAGCAATTCGGCTTTAGGAATCACCACTCGTCAACACAACAACTCCTCCGCGTAGTCGAACATATAACACACGGCTACAACATGAACAAAGCCACAGGGGCCGTGTTCCTAGACATCGAAAAGGCTTTCGATCGTCTCTGGCACAACGGACTCATACGCAAACTAAGCGAAGCTGGTTTCCCGGACGGACTCGTACGTCTCATACACTCATATCTCACGAACAGATGTTTCAACACTAACGTGCAGGATAAACAATCAACACAACACGGTATCCAAGCTGGAGTACCCCAAGGAAGCATCCTAGGGCCCATCTTGTTTAACCTGTACATTAATGACTTCCCAGCGACACGAAACACGACGTTAGCCGTCTACGCGGATGACACAGCCATCCTCGCGCAAGACTGGAAACCGTCGAACATCAACTCACGAATACAGACAGCACTCAGAACAGCTGAGCCTTGGCTGGAGCGATGGCGTATTAAAGTAAACGTCGACAAGTGCGAAGCAGTTCTGTTCACACGCAGACCGAAACTACTGCGCAAACACCAACACTGTAGACCGATAACACTACATACACGCCCAATACGTTTCCGAGAGAAAGTCAGATACCTTGGTGTCTGGCTGGACCGGAAACTTACATGGGGGGACCACATTGAATACGTTGCCAACCGAGCGCACGCGAGGCTCAAACACCTCTACCCAATGCTCAACAGGGAAAGCACACTGAATAGGAGGGTGTCGAGGTCCTTATACACGACACTGATTAGACCTCTGATGACGTACGCAGCTCCCGTCTGGGGATATGCAGCTCCCACACGACTGCGCCGCCTGCAGATCATACAGAACAAGGTGCTACGAATCATTAGCAATGCTCCACGCTACACACGCACCGTGGATCTTCACCGTGAATACCGCCTTGATACCCTCAAGGAAGTATTCAAGAAACACGCCACACGACTATACAGGAACTCGAGACACTCGAACAATCCGTTCATCCTCACTCTGGGAAACTACGATCACAACCACAGGTGGAAACACAAGCGGCCAAAGACACTGCTTGCTAGGGCGTAACCACCTATGGTAAACTAACATACGCAAACAGCGACAAACGTCGGTAAGCCCCTGCATATCAGCAACACTGACTGGCAACTACCAGCTGCTATTAGAGCCGACCAACAGGCCACAGCAGGGACACCGACGAGCTCGCCCACAGACGCACGAACAATCTCCCAACACTCCCTCACACTGTGCCTCCGGTATATGACCATCGGACACGAGACCGATAACAAAACTAACTGTTGCAGGTTGCAGGACGCTGAACGAGGACTCTGTACCAGCACCAGCCGCCGAGCAGCACAAACGCACGACATCAAGGTATCGACATGCATGATACCCACTACTAACAAAGCCTATCCTTGTACAACCTATCGCAGGCAGCAAGACAACCGCTACTGCTCTTGCCGCCCGACCTAACTTTCGCAGAGGTTTTTTTCCCTTGGCTCTTGTCTTGGCACTTTTTTTTCCTCTGCCCTTCAAACCGCTACCCTTCGTCAGACTTCGACCAATCTATCTCCAGATGAGCGCGTATTAATGGTTAATCCTAACCAGACGTACGCAAACATCGCAGTACCCACATCCTGCGACACCTCACTTTAGTGAATACTAACCCTTATGCAGAGATGGCAGTAGACCTTTTGTGTTGGCCATCATGCCGGTGTGGGCGTGGAGGGGCTCCACCTCTATAAAAAAAAAAAAAAAGGCTACGGTGCGAGCTCTCTGCCGCCGCCCCCCTATATAGACTCTGGCCCGCCCTCCCCCCACCACGCGCACCGAGGGCATATAAGCGCGGCGCGGGGCCGCGCGGGCCCGTTGTCAAGGCAGCACCGGACGCTTCGTGTACCGCACGCACCTCCACGCCGCTAACCGCTATGGCCCGCACAAAGCAAACGGCCCGCAAGTCCACCGGCGGAAAGGCGCCGCGCAAACAGCTCGCCACCAAGGCGGCGAGGAAGAGCGCGCCCGCCACCGGCGGCGTCAAGAAGCCCCACCGCTACAGGCCGGGCACCGTCGCCCTGCGGGAAATCAGGCGCTACCAGAAGAGCACAGAGCTGCTCATCCGCAAGCTGCCGTTCCAGCGCCTAGTGCGCGAGATCGCCCAGGACTTCAAGACCGACCTGCGCTTCCAGAGCTCCGCAGTCATGGCCCTGCAGGAGGCCAGCGAGGCCTACCTCGTCGGCCTCTTCGAAGACACCAACCTGTGCGCAATCCACGCCAAGCGCGTCACCATCATGCCCAAGGACATCCAGCTCGCGCGCCGCATCCGCGGCGAGCGCGCCTAGAAACCGCGCCGCGCACGCGCGCCCGCCCAACAAAAACGGCCCTTTTCAGGGCCACTAACATCTCTCCGTCGCGAGCAAAACTTTTGTCGGTCTTGCCGCCCCGCAAAACAACAACAACCAATTCCCCTCCCGTCCACAGCCGCTCTCGCCAACAATCGACGTCACTCCCATCCCTCACAATACACACACACACAACAGCCGGACGACGTCACCACACACCACGGGTGGCTGGCCGCCGCCGTCTCCGAGGCGCGCGCACGCTACGCTACACTACAACGTCAACGCCACCGCGCCTTCCCAATTCCCGCCGGCCACTTCCACGTCTCACGTCCCCCCGCCGCTTTGAGAGAGAGAGAGAGAGAGACACAACACACACACAAAAGACACGACATCCGCAAAGCAAGCAAACACACAAACAAACAAGAGTCTCCAGAAACATACATGAGCAACCAAACGTCGGCCGCCGCAAAAAGAACAACTACAACAACAACAAAAACAAAACAAAAAAAAACAAATAAAATAAAATAAAAAGACCAACAAACGGCCACAACCGCTCCGCTACCGCGCGCCGCCGCCTACCGCCACCGGCACCACAATCCAACCACCACGGCACGCAAACAGTACCCACAAGGGTCACACACACACACACACACACAACCAACCAACCAACCAACCAACCACACCGGCGCATGCACGACAATCAACGCCTTCCCGACGTCCTTTGATGGCCCTGAGAAGGGCCGTTTTGGGCCGCGCGACAGCCGCAGCCGTGCCATCGCGCGCCACTAAGACGACGCGGGGGAGGGCGGTGGGGGACGACGGCGTCAAGCGCCAACCCCTCTCCCTTGCCTTTCTTTAACTTTACTACTTTACTTCTTCTTCTTGGGCGACGCCTTCGCCTTAGACGGCGTCGTCGCCTTCTTCGGGCGCGGCGCCTTCGGCTTCTTCGTCGGAACCTTGGCGGCCTTCTTCGCCTTCGACGGCGACTTGGCCTTGGCCGGCTTGGCCGCAGCCGCCTTCTTCGCACCCGCGGGAGCCGCCGACGCCTTCTTGGCGGCGCCCGCCTTCCGACCGGTCGCCGCCTTCACGCCACCAGCCTTCTTTGCGCCGGCCGCGCGGCCGCCCTTCTTCTCCTTGCTGGCCGGAGCGGCGCGCTTCTTCTTCGCACCGCCGGCACGAGCCTTGCCGCCCTCGGCCGCCCCGCCGCCGGCGCCGGCAAGCTTGAAAGAGCCGGACGCGCCCTTCCCCTTCGTCTGCACCAGCTCGCCAGCCACGACGGCCGACTTGAGGTACTTCTTGATAAAGGGCGCCAGCTTCTCCGCGTCCAGCTTGTAGTGCGCGGCAATGTACTTCTTGATCGCCTGCAGCGACGAGCCGCCGCGCTCCTTCAGACTCTTGATGGCGGCCGTCACCATCTCAGAGGTGCGCGGGTGCGCAGGCTTGGCGCGCGGCTTCTTCGCAGACGCCGCAGACTTGGCCTTCTTCGTCGTGCCGGTGGCGGCGGGTGCCGCAGCAGTCTCGTTCGTAGCCGCCTGATCTGCCATTATTTCGACGGACGACGCGCGTACACACAACAACAGAACAGCGAGAGAGAGCGGCGAGCACGGCAGAGAATAGCCGCCGCGCCGCCAGGCCCAGCCAGTGTCGCGGGCGGGCGCGGACGGCCGAGAGAGCGGCCGCCACTCTGCGCGCCGCCGCGCCGCGCCTCCCGCGCTTGCTACCGCCCAACGTCCGACAGCCTGTGCGGACCAGCCCCAAACCTGCGCCGCAACCACCCGCGCCATTCAAACCACCGAGGATGGGGCTACACACGGCCACACCACAGTCGCCAACCAGTCGCCACGGCAGCGCCGCAAACCACGGCCAAACTGCAGCTACCGCGCGCTACAGCCTGGCTCGGCCCGCCGAGAATCGCCGCCCCCGCCCAAATGCCGCCCCCACAGCCCCAGCCGACGACCCGCCACAATGGCCAAACCTTCGGCAAAACTGGCGCACCGTCGCCGCGCCAGCCCGGCCAGCGCGGCCGCCGCCACAGCCACACAAGCGGAGGCGTGCGGCGATGACGGCCGTGCAAACGCACCTCCGCCGCCCCATCGCCCTCCCACCGTTTCCCGATCGGCCCGCGGCCGTCGGGCCACCTCGCCCGCCAACATTCGCGCCCGTTTCTCACAAAATTGCCCGCCGCAAAACAAAAACGAGCGCCGCCTGCGCAACATGGGCACCGGCCAACCGAGGCGCCGCCGCCCCTCGCCGCTTTCAGCGAGGGTGGCTAACCGCCATCCGCAACTACAGACGCACCGAATCTGCCTTCAAAAGCACACACCGACAGCCGACCTCTAACATTTAGACTCCGCAAGCCACCCAACGGTGTGTGGCGGAGGGCACTTCACGTGCCAATGTCATTTACCTCCCTTTGCTGTTCCAGTCGCGTATGGTTCGCGGGACGAACCGACAGTCTGCAAAAAAAAACGCCTCCGTGCGCGCTCGAATCTCTCTAACCACATCCATTCGTGATCTCCTCGGGAGGTATACGCAATATATTCGATACCCCATCCAGAAACGCAATATCTCGAAACCTGGCGAGCAAGCTACACCGCGATGCAGAGCGCCTCTATTGCAGAGTCTGCCGCTTGGGTTTGTTAAACATCTCCGTAACGCTATCACGGTTACCAAATGACCCTGCGACGAAACGTTGGATCGTCTCCGTCGCCTCCGTCAACGCGACCTGGTACGGATCCCACACTGATGGGCAACACTCACGTATAGGTCGAACGAACGGGTGTTTTGTAAGCCACCTCCTCCTTTTGTTGATGGACGACATTTGCTACGCATTCTCCCAATAAATCGCAACCTGGTACCCGCCTTACCAACAATTACTTTTGTTTGTTTTTTTGTTAATATGATGATCATCCCACTCCCAATCACTCCGCACGCATACTCCCAGATATTTTACAGACGTAACTGCTACCAGTGTTTGTCCCGCTATCATATAATCAATCATACAATAAAGGGTCCTTCTTTCTATATTATTCGCAATACATGTTAAGGGACAGTTGCCACTCCCTGCACCACGTGCCTATCCGCTGCAGATCGTCCTGCATTTTTCGCTGCAACTTCTCTGTATACTACAGCATCATCCGCGAAAAGACGCATGCAACGTCCGACACTATCTACTAGGTCATTTATATACATTGTGTGTGAAGAGCAATGGGTCCCATAACACTCCCCTGTGGCACGCCAGAGGTTACTTTAACGTCTGTAGACGTCTCTCCATTGATAACACAACATGCTGTGTTCTGTTTGCTACAATCTCTTCAGTCCAGCCACACACTTGGTGGTCCGACATTCTGCAGACACTTACTTTGTTTATCAGGCGACAGTGCGGAACTGTATCGAACGCCCTCCTTCCGGATGTCAACCAAAATGGCATCTACCTGGGAGCCTGTATCTAATATTTTCTGGGTCCCATGAACAAATAAAGCGCGTTGGGTCTCACACGATCGCTGTTTCCGGAATCCATGTTGATTCCTACATAGTAGACACTGGGTTTCCAAAAAACGACATGCTACTACTCGAGCATAAAACATGTTCTCAAATTCTACAACCGATCGACGTCACAGATATAGGGCCTATATAGTTTTGCGCATCTGCTCGACGACCCTTCTTCAAGCCCGGGACTACCTGTGCTCTTTTCCAATCATTTGGAACCCTCCGTTCCTCTAGAGACTTGCGGTACACGGCTGTTAGGAGGTTCTGTCGCGTACTCTGTGTAGAATCGAATTGGTATCCCGTCAGGTCCAGTGGACGTTCCTCTGTTGAGTGATTCCAGTTGCTTTTCTATTCCTCCTTGGACACTTATTTCGATGTCAGCCATTTTTTCGTTTGTGCGAGAAGGAACTGCAGTGCGGTCGTCCTCCGTGAAACAGCTTTGGAAACAGGTGTTTAGTATTTCACAGCTTTACGCGTGTCATCCTCTGTTTCAATGCCATCATCATCCCGGAGTGTCTGGATATGCCGTTTCGAGCCGCTTACTACTGATTCAACGTACGACCACAACGTCCTAGGATTTGATTTGATTTCCTGTCACGTCGGTACATGGAATTGTACTTTCGCATTCACCGGACGCTTCACGCATAGCCCTCCTTACGCTAACTTTGGACATCGTTTAGCGTCTGTTTGTCTGAGAGGTTTTGGCTGCGTTTCAACTTTGAGTGAAGCTCTCTTTGCTTTCGCTATAGTTTCCTAAACTTTGGTTGTTTGTACCGCGGTGGGTTTTTCCCATCCCTCGCAGTTTTACTCGGCACGTACCTGTCTAAGACGCATTTTACGATTGCCTTGCACTTTCTCCATAAACACTCAACATTGTCAGTGTCGGAGCAGACATTTGCGTTTGCATCTGCCTGGTAGTCTCAAATCTGCCTTCTATTACTCTTGCTAAACAGATAAACCTTCCTCCCCCCCCCCTTTTTTTTTGTTTTTTTTTGTTTTTTTGTTTGTATATTCCTACTAACGTCCATATTCAGCGATGCTGCAACGGCCTCTTGATCACTGGGTCCCTGTTCTGCACATACAGAGTCGACAAGTTCGGGGTCTGTTTGTCATCGGTAGGTCCACGATGTTATCTCCACGAGTCGGTTCTCTCTCTGTTTAATTGCTCGCGGCATTTTTCGTTCGGATGGTGCACTCAGTATACTGTCACTCGATGCTCTGTCCCTACCACCCGTCCTCAACATCTGGCACATTGAAATCTCCACCTAAGACTGTAACACGCTGCGGAAAGGAAAATGTATGTCCACATTTTCTCTCACTTGTTCGGCCACTAATGCTGCTGAGTCGCGAGGTCGGTAAAAGGAGCCAATTATCAACCTAGCTCGGCTGTTGAGTGTACCCTCCACCCACAATAGTTCACAGGAACCGTCCACCACTTCTACTTCACTACACAGGATAAACTACTACTAACAGCGACGAACCACTCCACCACCGGTTGCATGCACGCTATCCTTTCTAAAGCACCGTCTGTACCTATAACGATTGCAGCTTCGGCGCTTTCTATCAGCGCTTGACGTTCCGGTACTTTACCAACGCAGAGCTTCGACAGTTGACAATTACAATACCGATTGCCGCTTGGTCCCCGCATGTCCTGACCTTGCCCCGCGCCCGTTGCCCTTTCCGTACTTGCCCAAGGGCCATCCAACCTAAACAGAACCGCCCAGCCCACGCCACACAACCCCTGCTACCCGTGTAGCCGCTTGTTGCGTATAGTGGACTCCACCTAAGACTATATAACATAACATGCCCTAAGGCATTCGCGGTGTACACCACCCTAAGGTGAGGTGAGGTGAGGTTAGGTTAGGTTAGGTTAGGTTAGGTGGACGTGGGTTAGGTTAAGGGTTACAGTTAGGTTAAGCGTCAAAGTTAGGTTAAGCGTTCGGACGTGAGGCGTCAGGTGGCCGCACCTACCTTTACGGCCGGACATCTTAGGTTAGAGGTTAGGTTAGGTTAAGGCGCCGAGAGGTCCGCGGTCAGGTTACGTTCACCTTCGGGCGCCACACGTAGGTTTCAAAGGTGTGTCGGTCGGTCGTCGGCAAGCCGCAAAAACTACAGACGACGTCGACCAAACCGCCGCAAGACCGAGCAGGAGGCAGATATAAAACACACACACACACACACACACACACACACACACACACACACACACAAAAACAAAATTAAACACCACCCACCGGCCAAAGGGCACCAAAAACCACAAACCCGAGCACCACGTCGACCAGAGGCAACCCGCCGCTCACGCGACATGGCTGGCAACTAAGGGGCAAACGGCAACGGCGCTTTCCGCACCGGGCCGGATGCACGTACGACAACACCGCTACCCGTACGCAGGCCTCCCATTGCACACAGCCGCTCTGTGTTTGAACATCATCAATGGCGCGCCCGCGGCTCGTCGCGGGCGCAGCCATAACGCCGCCACTTTTGCACCAACACATTCACGCACCGCAAAACAGCTCGCCGACACAGCACAGCCGACAAACAAAAACAACCCGCGAGACGGGGGCGACAACGACAACAGCAAGCAAACAACTCGCACCAAGCGTCCAACAGGTAACAAACGGACAAGCACAGCCTCTGCTAACGGCCACGACGCCAGCGGCACACTGCTCCTTTCCCGCCACACTCGATTTCACAACGCACGCACGCGACCCCGTCAACGACACCGACACGACACACGACGGGCTCCCTTCCCGCAACCTACACCTTTCCGCCACTACGCACAGCTCCACCCGACGCGCCCGTCGCTACGACACTACTGCACGCACTATCCACCCGCCTCCTCCTCTCCCCCCCCCCCCTTCCCGTACACAACAACACAGCCAAAAACAACACTCACGACCCAAACATACTAACGACATGGCACGTGCATCGGCGCACACCCCAACCAGTCACCGTCGACAACCACACGCAAGGCACGAAACCGGCGTCCTTCCACGTTGCCATCAAAGCTGCACAAACAACCACAGGAGGAACCACCAACAACGGCCCGCCCGCCCGCCCGCCCGCCCCAATATTCTCCCACCCTCACCTCACGCCGCAACCACCAAACGCACATTCCCGCTCGCTACCACACACCTCTCGGCAGCCGCTTCGCAAACACATGACGTGACGTGACGTGACGTGACATCATCACATCACGGGCTACGCACGCACACCGACCCACTTTCCTGCCCTTCGCCCTCTTCTTTCCGACGCCTGCCTTCGGCCGAGCACACGTACGTGGCACAACGCCCAACACAGTCACACACAGTCGACAGGCGCACGCCCAGGCACGCAACGACGCAGCGCAGCAAAGGCGCCCGCAACACATACCTCCTCTCTCTTCTCGCCGCCGCCGCCGACCGCCCGCCAGCCAGCCACTCGCAATGTGCACTGCCAACCAGCCACACGTCCACCGCGCCGCCTCCGACCACCCGCCAGGGGGCGCTCACGTCCGCGACAACAGCGCGGCCCGCCGCCGGGCGGGCCCAGCCGAACCCAGCCCAGCCGGCGCGCGCTGCTCTGCACTCGGCGCGCCACACATCCTGCTGCAGACCGGGCTCGTCTCTCTGTACGCGTCTGCCCGCATCTCGTCTTCCTGCGCATCAACACAACGAGGCCGCGTGAGCAAACCCCCCCCGTCACAACGCCACATCACACACTGCCTTGTCTACCGCCGAAATGCACTCACCAGCCATCCGCTTCGTCTTCGTCTTGTTTACTCGTTGTTGTTGCAGCGGCGCACACAGCCCCGGCCGGCCGCATCCGAGGGTGGCCCGCCGCCAGCGTCTCCTCCTTGGGCACAGGTGCGGTGCCGTGCCGTGGCCGCCCATCCATCCAACCGCACGCATTTGCTGGCCGCCTCTGCTGCAGAAGAAGACAAAAAACGAAACGTACAAACATACACGCACCCACAGCGTGGCCACACACGGACGGGACCGACAGGCTCCAAGGCGACCAAAGGATAAAAACAAAATAAAAAAACAAAAAGACGCAAGCAAGCAACAAGCACAGGCTGTCGCCTCGCGCCTCTGTCCTTCCGCCCCCGCCCTTCTCTCCCACCACATGCCCACAAACACCACCGCCTCCCCCTCCCCGCACCTCCACATTCGCCCCCTCCATTTGTTCCTTTCTCGCTCTTCCCTTCTGTGTGTCTGCGTGCGTGCGCGGGCGGCGCCTCTCAACATCCGCCGGCCGTCCGTCCCGTTTTCGCCGTACCACACACGCCACCGCCTCCTCCCCGTCCACCACCGCCGCCCCTGTCCGCCCCGCACAACACCATACACCGCTGCTTGTCCTGGCCGTTGCCACCAAAGGCGCCAGCCGCAAACCGCGCCAACGCCGCAGCGCGCGTGCGTCCTTCCTTCTCCGTGCCGACGCGGCCTCTATTCCCGCACCCATTCGGCCGACGACACAGCCGTTGGGCTCCGCACTGCGCGTACCGGCGTTACGCACGCACACCCACCCCCCTCGCGAACGCACGACTCATTGTCTTTGTTGTTTCTCCTCTTTCTTAACGTCTTTGTTTGTTGTTTGTTGTTTGTTTTGTTTTTTGTTTTTTGTTTTTTTTTTCGTTTTTCCCCACCGCCACATGTGACACAATGCCGCCCTCCACCTTTCGTTCGTGGTTGCTTGCTTTGTTTCTCTTTCTCATTGGTACACGTCCGACGCGCTCCATTTCCACCACACCACGGCCATCAGCCTCCTCAACGGGCAGGCGCAGTGTGCCATTCTCCGGCGCACAAGCACACCGCGCGGTACTGGCGCGGCTCGCTCTCCTCGCCCCCACGCCACGCCACGCCACGCCACCGGTGCGCAGCAGCACATGTGATGTCTCGCAACACGACACGCGGTGCGCACACCCCGACCACGCGGCTCTAAAGGCATGGCACCGGCGACATGCGCCGCCCCAGCCACGCATCCGTCGTCTCACGTTGTTCACTGCCAGCCGCGTCGGAGGCTACAACCGCAACCACCACAACAACGGTCCCCCTCCCGGCAACACATTTGTTGCACAAACAAACACAACCGCCGAGCGCAGCGCAGCGCGAACCACCCACACGCGCCCTCCGCGTCTCCTTTCTCCTTTCGCCCCCTCCCATCTCCCGAATATGCCAGCAGCGCAGCGTTACGCGTGCCCCTCACCCGTCCACACTACCGCGAAACGAACACGCCTTCCGGGCCACCTGCAAGGGCACGCCCACCACCAAATACTGCCGTATTCACGGACGCAGTTAGCAACACGCAACGCACTCTCCACCTACCTTCTTTCTCTCGTCCCTTCTCTTTAAAAACAAAACAAACACACAAACCAACCACGGCTAACACACTTTTTCGCGACACCTTTGACTGCGTTATCTCGACCGTGACGGCAGCTATCGACCATCCATTCCCCACTACATACACACACACACACACACACATCATTCGCTACACCGCACACGAAACGGCAAGGGCAAGGCACTCTCTCATAGATTCTTCCTCCGAGCCATATCGGGCGAACGTTGGCATCCGGGAAGGCAATGCAATTCAGCCGTCACCACGGCCGACACTTGCAGCCGCGCCGTAAGCGCATGTCAGTGCGGCTGCAATGCACGGGAACGTTCCGTTGCTCTAGACAGCGCCTCTCCGTTTTTCCCCTGTCTCGTTTTCCGGTGATTGCTTCTCCTTCTTCTTTTTCTTCGTTTCGTTTCGTTTTATTATTTTCGTTCCCCTCCTCCACCATTGTTTCCGTCCCCACAGTTTTTTTTTTTTGCTCATTCCACACGTTCTGCCCAGACAAGACATGACATCCGACCGATCACAGTCAGCCTTTCGTCACCGTTCGCAGCGCCGACGGTGCCACAGTGAGACGGGTGTTCAGACCGACACGTTGCCATGATGCCCATAGACAGCTACTCAGGGCCGCCGGATCGGATCACATCACATCACATCACATCACCGACAAACCGGCCATTTCACCGGGGGACACAGACAACCGCGTGTACGCCCATAACAACAAACAACGGCCGTCGTCGTCTACCGTCACTGAACCGAACACACGTGCACCTTGAATGACGACACCGGCGTGCGTGCGCACAACAAACAATCAATCATTCAAATCAACTGCAGAAACGGCTATCAAAATCAAGGGCCAAATAAATGGGTACACCACCGTGCGTGTCGCCTACCCCACCCGCCCGTACAATTCTTGCGTCTTCTTAATGACTAGTAAAGACACGTCCATTTTAAAACGTCACCAACACACCTCCACGCCGTACAGCAAAGGGAATAGTAGACGGCAACACAACATTTCACCCTCGCCATCATGTATGTATGTATGATGTGACAACAAACAAACCCGCAGACGGCCCTAACGGTGACATCCAACAATCGCGAGGGGTTTCAATTGCAGTCACGTGACTAACCGGGCAGACAGAGACAAAGAAAGGAAAGGAATCAGCGACACAGACAACACCTCCTGTCTATGTGTCGACAAACAACCAACCAACCAACCAACCACGCCAAGACTCGCGAGCACGCATAACCACCACCACCAGCTGCTTCGCAACCAACCAAACCGGGTAGCTATGCGCCGCCTCACACAAACAACAATTCCGCTCTTCCCGCAAAGGCAATTTGGTGGCCCTGAAAAGGGCCGTTTTGCCGCTCTCGCAACGGAGGGGAGCTCCCTAGAGCCTTAACCCCCTCACTTGGAGCTCGTGTACTTGGTCACCGCCTTCGTGCCCTCGCTCACGGCGTGCTTGGCCAGCTCGCCAGGCAGCAAGAGCCGCACAGCCGTCTGGATCTCGCGGGACGTGATGGTCGAGCGCTTGTTGTAGTGCGCCAGGCGAGACGCCTCGGCCGCAATGCGCTCGAAAATGTCGTTCACGAAGCTGTTCATGATGCTCATCGCCTTCGACGAGATGCCCGTGTCGGGGTGCACCTGCTTCAGCACCTTGTAGATGTAGATGGCATAGCTCTCCTTCCTCTTGCGCTTCTTCTTCTTGTCGCCCTTCGAAATGTTCTTCTGCGCCTTGCCAGCCTTCTTGGCGGCCTTCCCGCTAGTCTTGGGCGGCATCTCGAACGTACAGCAAGCAGCAAGCGCTCCGCTCTAGTCAGCGTCTCCCCACACAGTGGCACCCGCCGCTACCGCAACACCCCACCTTTACCAGCTCGCCCTGTTGCGGCCGCCGACCAATGGGGCGCGCGCGCAACCGGCCGCCGCACCCGAGCCCATAAAGGGACCCCCACCCTAGTCCCGCCGCCACGCACTCCGCTGCTCGACTCGCTGCGGCTCGCACCGTTACGTTACGTGTTTCAACTAGCCAAACGCCATGTCCGGACGCGGAAAGGGAGGCAAAGTCAAGGGCAAGTCAAAGTCCCGCTCAAGCAGGGCTGGGCTCCAGTTCCCGGTCGGCAGAATCCACCGCCTCCTGCGCAAGGGAAACTACGCCGAGCGCGTCGGCGCCGGGGCGCCCGTCTACCTCGCCGCCGTCATGGAGTACCTCGCGGCTGAGGTGCTCGAGCTGGCCGGAAACGCGGCCCGCGACAACAAGAAGACGCGCATCATCCCGCGCCACCTGCAGCTCGCCATCCGCAACGACGAGGAGCTCAACAAGCTCTTGTCGGGCGTCACCATCGCACAGGGTGGTGTCCTGCCCAACATCCAGGCCGTCCTGCTGCCAAAGAAGACCGAGAAGAAGGCCTAAACAGAGAGCGCGGCGCTGCGCTTGCGTGCTCCCTGCACGCAAACGCGCCTGCCTTTGCCTTGCCGGCTCGGCTCACAACAATCGGCCCTTTTCAGGGCCACCACACAAACCTACGTCCAAAGCAAAGTTTCCGTCGTCCGTGCTCGCCGCACTTTACACAACACGTCCACATACATACATTGCACAGCCAGCGCCGGCGCACGTCCGCCATCTTGTCCACAGCCCGTGTGGCCGAACGCGCACACATTTTGTCGTTTCTCTCTTTTTGTCTTTTTTGTTTCTGCACCCCTCCGCGCACGCACAGAGTCGCGTTCCAAACGACAACGACATCGATACACCGATAATGTGATGATCATTGTTAGCATTATAATGTTTCAATTAAAGGGGCGCGCGTGGCACAGACAAAAAAACCAAACAGCTGATCCGATCGATCGATCGATCCGGCCCGCCCGCCTATGCCCACGCCACAAACAAACAACAAACCACGCACACACTGGACTCAGCCGCGCCCATCGCGTCAAACTCAAAAACTAACGCACGCGCAGCAGCAACAACAACAACAACAACACGCACAGGCAACACAGACTCTTTCGCACTTTTCAATCTCCGAACAGTGTGGTGGCCCTGAAAAGGGCCGTTTTCGTCTCTCCCACCAAGCACGGGCACGGCACGGCCGCGGGAAGGCCACAACGCAGCACAGCACACCGGCTGGCTGGCTGCCTGCCTGCCTAACCGCCGAAACCGTACAGGGTGCGCCCCTGCCTCTTCAGGGCGTACACCACGTCCATGGCCGTCACAGTCTTGCGCTTGGCGTGCTCAGTGTACGTCACCGCGTCGCGGATCACGTTCTCCAGGAACACCTTCAGCACTCCGCGGGTCTCCTCGTAGATCAGACCAGAGATGCGCTTCACGCCGCCCCTGCGAGCCAGGCGGCGGATGGCGGGCTTCGTGATGCCCTGGATGTTGTCGCGCAACACCTTGCGGTGCCGCTTGGCGCCACCCTTGCCCAGCCCCTTTCCTCCCTTGCCGCGGCCTGTCATTCTTCTTCTTCTTCCTTCCTCCTCCTCAAAGCAAGCAAGCGAAAAAACACAAGCGCCAGCTCCTCACCCGGCGCTAGCGAGTCGGCTACGGTGCGAGCTCTCTGCCGCCGCCCCCCCCCCCCCCTATATAGACTCTGGCCCGCCCTCCCCCCACCACGCGCACCGAGGGCATATAAGCGCGGCGCGGGGCCGCGCGGGCCCGTTGTCATCCCAAAGACAGGCAAAGACCCCCGTCTGGCGGCCTCCTACCGCCCGATCAGCCTCCTGCCCATACTCTCGAAAGTTTTCGAGCGCCTCTACGCCAAACGCCTCCTCAGACACGTGGAGGCAGAACACCTGCTTCCCGATGAACAGTTCGGTTTTCGTAGGGGCCACTCCACAGCACACCAGCTCATGCGTGTCGTGGAGGAAGCCATGAGAGCCCTGGAGACCCGGGAATACCTTGGGGCGGTGTTCCTGGACGTCTCTAGGGCATTCGACTCCGTGTGGCACGACGGCCTCGTGTACAAACTATTCGTGCACGGGGTCCCGACGTCGCACGGGGTGCTACTGAAGTCCTACCTCGGAAACCGGACCTTTCATGTGCGTCTTGAGGAGGGAGTGTCTACTCAACGACCGATACAGGCTGGAGTGCCGCAGGGGTCCGTACTCGGCCCCCTGCTGTACTCCCTCTACACTGCAGATGCTCCACGGGTAGCGCGGGTGTCGCTCGCATTATATGCCGACGACACTGCGCTGCTCGTCCGGAGCATGAACTTGCAGGAAATGAGACGGCGTCTCCAGCTAGGGTGTGAGGCTTTAGGAAGCTGGTCCACGAAGTGGCGGCTGAAATTTAACGCCGCCAAAAGCCAGGCAGTAATATTCACCAAAAGAGTGCTGCCACCTGACTTAGAGCCGGTGACGATCACGGGAGGCCCCATCCCGTGGTGTAAAACGGCCAAATATCTCGGGGTAACCCTAGACCAGCGGTTAACATGGCGTCCCCACATACAGGAGGTAAAGGGTAGAGCTGCAGGGCGTCTTCGTGTCCTGTACCCCCTACTCAACCCGACTTCGACGCTTCCCCCTCGCCACGGCATCACCCTATACCTGGTACTGGTTCGCCCGGTGCTGGAGTATGCTGCCGTGGTGTGGGGAAATGCGGCCGAAACCCACATTGTCGAACTCCAGAGGGTGCAGAACCGAGCACTTCGGCTCGCCCTCCGTCTACCCTGGCGATATCCAACTGCCCAGCTACACCAACAAACTGGTATACCTCTGCTGAGAGATCGCTTCCGACAAACAGCGAGACAGTTTTATGTAGAGGCCAACAGGTCTCAAAATAGGCTAATCCAGGCACTTGGCCACCAAACACACCACAGGCCGACCACACGTTGGCCCGACCTGTTACGAGCATAAAAACTCGCAACAGCCAATGGATGCTACGCATCCGATAGGCCAGCCCAAATTAAGTCAGTTCCCTCCCGTACCATGTAAGTAAATATTAGCAGGAATAGCACCCGATGCTCACCCTGCCCCTCACGAGCAAGGATTGCTCGCTAGTAAAGTGCGTGCGTGCGTGCGTGCGCGGGCCCGTTGTCAAGGCAGCACCGGACGCTTCGTGTACCGCACGCACCTCCACGCCGCTAACCGCTATGGCCCGCACAAAGCAAACGGCCCGCAAGTCCACCGGCGGAAAGGCGCCGCGCAAACAGCTCGCCACCAAGGCGGCGAGGAAGAGCGCGCCCGCCACCGGCGGCGTCAAGAAGCCCCACCGCTACAGGCCGGGCACCGTCGCCCTGCGGGAAATCAGGCGCTACCAGAAGAGCACAGAGCTGCTCATCCGCAAGCTGCCGTTCCAGCGCCTAGTGCGCGAGATCGCCCAGGACTTCAAGACCGACCTGCGCTTCCAGAGCTCCGCAGTCATGGCCCTGCAGGAGGCCAGCGAGGCCTACCTCGTCGGCCTCTTCGAAGACACCAACCTGTGCGCAATCCACGCCAAGCGCGTCACCATCATGCCCAAGGACATCCAGCTCGCGCGCCGCATCCGCGGCGAGCGCGCCTAGAAACCGCGCCGCGCACGCGCGCCCGCCCAACAAAAACGGCCCTTTTCAGGGCCACTAACATCTCTCCGTCGCGAGCAAAACTTTTGTCGGTCTTGCCGCCCCGCAAAACAACAACAACCAATTCCCCTCCCGTCCACAGCCGCTCTCGCCAACAATCGACGTCACTCCCATCCCTCACAATACACACACACACAACAGCCGGACGACGTCACCACACACCACGGGTGGCTGGCCGCCGCCGTCTCCGAGGCGCGCGCACGCTACGCTACACTACAACGTCAACGCCACCGCGCCTTCCCAATTCCCGCCGGCCACTTCCACGTCTCACGTCCCCCCGCCGCTTTGAGAGAGAGAGAGAGAGAGACACAACACACACACAAAAGACACGACATCCGCAAAGCAAGCAAACACACAAACAAACAAGAGTCTCCAGAAACATACATGAGCAACCAAACGTCGGCCGCCGCAAAAAGAACAACTACAACAACAACAAAAACAAAAAAAAAAAAAAACAAATAAAATAAAATAAAAAGACCAACAAACGGCCACAACCGCTCCGCTACCGCGCGCCGCCGCCTACCGCCACCGGCACCACAATCCAACCACCACGGCACGCAAACAGTACCCACAAGGGTCACACACACACACACACACACACAACCAACCAACCAACCAACCAACCACACCGGCGCATGCACGACAATCAACGCCTTCCCGACGTCCTTTGATGGCCCTGAGAAGGGCCGTTTTGGGCCGCGCGACAGCCGCAGCCGTGCCATCGCGCGCCACTAAGACGACGCGGGGGAGGGCGGTGGGGGACGACGGCGTCAAGCGCCAACCCCTCTCCCTTGCCTTTCTTTAACTTTACTACTTTACTTCTTCTTCTTGGGCGACGCCTTCGCCTTAGACGGCGTCGTCGCCTTCTTCGGGCGCGGCGCCTTCGGCTTCTTCGTCGGAACCTTGGCGGCCTTCTTCGCCTTCGACGGCGACTTGGCCTTGGCCGGCTTGGCCGCAGCCGCCTTCTTCGCACCCGCGGGAGCCGCCGACGCCGCAGACGCCTTCTTGGCGGCGCCCGCCTTCCGACCGGTCGCCGCCTTCACGCCACCAGCCTTCTTTGCGCCGGCCGCGCGGCCGCCCTTCTTCTCCTTGCTGGCCGGAGCGGCGCGCTTCTTCTTCGCACCGCCGGCACGAGCCTTGCCGCCCTCGGCCGCCCCGCCGCCGGCGCCGGCAAGCTTGAAAGAGCCGGACGCGCCCTTCCCCTTCGTCTGCACCAGCTCGCCAGCCACGACGGCCGACTTGAGGTACTTCTTGATAAAGGGCGCCAGCTTCTCCGCGTCCAGCTTGTAGTGCGCGGCAATGTACTTCTTGATCGCCTGCAGCGACGAGCCGCCGCGCTCCTTCAGACTCTTGATGGCGGCCGTCACCATCTCAGAGGTGCGCGGGTGCGCAGGCTTGGCGCGCGGCTTCTTCGCAGACGCCGCAGACTTGGCCTTCTTCGTCGTGCCGGTGGCGGCGGGTGCCGCAGCAGTCTCGTTCGTAGCCGCCTGATCTGCCATTATTTCGACGGACGACGCGCGTACACACAACAACAGAACAGCGAGAGAGAGCGGCGAGCACGGCAGAGAATAGCCGCCGCGCCGCCAGGCCCAGCCAGTGTCGCGGGCGGGCGCGGACGGCCGAGAGAGCGGCCGCCACTCTGCGCGCCGCCGCGCCGCGCCTCCCGCGCTTGCTACCGCCCAACGTCCGACAGCCTGTGCGGACCAGCCCCAAACCTGCGCCGCAACCACCCGCGCCATTCAAACCACCGAGGATGGGGCTACACACGGCCACACCACAGTCGCCAACCAGTCGCCACGGCAGCGCCGCAAACCACGGCCAAACTGCAGCTACCGCGCGCTACAGCCTGGCTCGGCCCGCCGAGAATCGCCGCCCCCGCCCAAATGCCGCCCCCACAGCCCCAGCCGACGACCCGCCACAATGGCCAAACCTTCGGCAAAACTGGCGCACCGTCGCCGCGCCAGCCCGGCCAGCGCGGCCGCCGCCACAGCCACACAAGCGGAGGCGTGCGGCGATGACGGCCGTGCAAACGCACCTCCGCCGCCCCATCGCCCTCCCACCGTTTCCCGATCGGCCCGCGGCCGTCGGGCCACCTCGCCCGCCAACATTCGCGCCCGTTTCTCACAAAATTGCCCGCCGCAAAACAAAAACGAGCGCCGCCTGCGCAACATGGGCACCGGCCAACCGAGGCGCCGCCGCCCCTCGCCGCTTTCAGCGAGGGTGGCTAACCGCCATCCGCAACTACAGACGCACCGAATCTGCCTTCAAAAGCACACACCGACAGCCGACCTCTAACATTTAGACTCCGCAAGCCACCCAACGGTGTGTGGCGGAGGGCACTTCACGTGCCAATGTCATTTACCTCCCTTTGCTGTTCCAGTCGCGTATGGTTCGCGGGACGAACCGACAGTCTGCAAAAAAAAACGCCTCCGTGCGCGCTCGAATCTCTCTAACCACATCCATTCGTGATCTCCTCGGGAGGTATACGCAATATATTCGATACCCCATCCAGAAACGCAATATCTCGAAACCTGGCGAGCAAGCTACACCGCGATGCAGAGCGCCTCTATTGCAGAGTCTGCCGCTTGGGTTTGTTAAACATCTCCGTAACGCTATCACGGTTACCAAATGACCCTGCGACGAAACGTTGGATCGTCTCCGTCGCCTCCGTCAACGCGACCTGGTACGGATCCCACACTGATGGGCAACACTCACGTATAGGTCGAACGAACGGGTGTTTTGTAAGCCACCTCCTCCTTTTGTTGATGGACGACATTTGCTACGCATTCTCCCAATAAATCGCAACCTGGTACCCGCCTTACCAACAATTACTTTTGTTTGTTTTTTTGTTAATATGATGATCATCCCACTCCCAATCACTCCGCACGCATACTCCCAGATATTTTACAGACGTAACTGCTACCAGTGTTTGTCCCGCTATCATATAATCAATCATACAATAAAGGGTCCTTCTTTCTATATTATTCGCAATACATGTTAAGGGACAGTTGCCACTCCCTGCACCACGTGCCTATCCGCTGCAGATCGTCCTGCATTTTTCGCTGCAACTTCTCTGTATACTACAGCATCATCCGCGAAAAGACGCATGCAACGTCCGACACTATCTACTAGGTCATTTATATACATTGTGTGTGAAGAGCAATGGGTCCCATAACACTCCCCTGTGGCACGCCAGAGGTTACTTTAACGTCTGTAGACGTCTCTCCATTGATAACACAACATGCTGTGTTCTGTTTGCTACAATCTCTTCAGTCCAGCCACACACTTGGTGGTCCGACATTCTGCAGACACTTACTTTGTTTATCAGGCGACAGTGCGGAACTGTATCGAACGCCCTCCTTCCGGATGTCAACCAAAATGGCATCTACCTGGGAGCCTGTATCTAATATTTTCTGGGTCCCATGAACAAATAAAGCGCGTTGGGTCTCACACGATCGCTGTTTCCGGAATCCATGTTGATTCCTACATAGTAGACACTGGGTTTCCAAAAAACGACATGCTACTACTCGAGCATAAAACATGTTCTCAAATTCTACAACCGATCGACGTCACAGATATAGGGCCTATATAGTTTTGCGCATCTGCTCGACGACCCTTCTTCAAGCCCGGGACTACCTGTGCTCTTTTCCAATCATTTGGAACCCTCCGTTCCTCTAGAGACTTGCGGTACACGGCTGTTAGGAGGTTCTGTCGCGTACTCTGTGTAGAATCGAATTGGTATCCCGTCAGGTCCAGTGGACGTTCCTCTGTTGAGTGATTCCAGTTGCTTTTCTATTCCTCCTTGGACACTTATTTCGATGTCAGCCATTTTTTCGTTTGTGCGAGAAGGAACTGCAGTGCGGTCGTCCTCCGTGAAACAGCTTTGGAAACAGGTGTTTAGTATTTCACAGCTTTACGCGTGTCATCCTCTGTTTCAATGCCATCATCATCCCGGAGTGTCTGGATATGCCGTTTCGAGCCGCTTACTACTGATTCAACGTACGACCACAACGTCCTAGGATTTGATTTGATTTCCTGTCACGTCGGTACATGGAATTGTACTTTCGCATTCACCGGACGCTTCACGCATAGCCCTCCTTACGCTAACTTTGGACATCGTTTAGCGTCTGTTTGTCTGAGAGGTTTTGGCTGCGTTTCAACTTTGAGTGAAGCTCTCTTTGCTTTCGCTATAGTTTCCTAAACTTTGGTTGTTTGTACCGCGGTGGGTTTTTCCCATCCCTCGCAGTTTTACTCGGCACGTACCTGTCTAAGACGCATTTTACGATTGCCTTGCACTTTCTCCATAAACACTCAACATTGTCAGTGTCGGAGCAGACATTTGCGTTTGCATCTGCCTGGTAGTCTCAAATCTGCCTTCTATTACTCTTGCTAAACAGATAAACCTTCCTCCCCCCCCCCCTTTTTTTTTGTTTTTTTTTGTTTTTTTGTTTGTATATTCCTACTAACGTCCATATTCAGCGATGCTGCAACGGCCTCTTGATCACTGGGTCCCTGTTCTGCACATACAGAGTCGACAAGTTCGGGGTCTGTTTGTCATCGGTAGGTCCACGATGTTATCTCCACGAGTCGGTTCTCTCTCTGTTTAATTGCTCGCGGCATTTTTCGTTCGGATGGTGCACTCAGTATACTGTCACTCGATGCTCTGTCCCTACCACCCGTCCTCAACATCTGGCACATTGAAATCTCCACCTAAGACTGTAACACGCTGCGGAAAGGAAAATGTATGTCCACATTTTCTCTCACTTGTTCGGCCACTAATGCTGCTGAGTCGCGAGGTCGGTAAAAGGAGCCAATTATCAACCTAGCTCGGCTGTTGAGTGTACCCTCCACCCACAATAGTTCACAGGAACCGTCCACCGCTTCTACTTCACTACACAGGATAAACTACTACTAACAGCGACGAACCACTCCACCACCGGTTGCATGCACGCTATCCTTTCTAAAGCACCGTCTGTACCTATAACGATTGCAGCTTCGGCGCTTTCTATCAGCGCTTGACGTTCCGGTACTTTACCAACGCAGAGCTTCGACAGTTGACAATTACAATACCGATTGCCGCTTGGTCCCCGCATGTCCTGACCTTGCCCCGCGCCCGTTGCCCTTTCCGTACTTGCCCAAGGGCCATCCAACCTAAACAGAACCGCCCAGCCCACGCCACACAACCCCTGCTACCCGTGTAGCCGCTTGTTGCGTATAGTGGACTCCACCTAAGACTATATAACATAACATGCCCTAAGGCATTCGCGGTGTACACCACCCTAAGGTGAGGTGAGGTGAGGTTAGGTTAGGTTAGGTTAGGTTAGGTGGACGTGGGTTAGGTTAAGGGTTACAGTTAGGTTAAGCGTCAAAGTTAGGTTAAGCGTTCGGACGTGAGGCGTCAGGTGGCCGCACCTACCTTTACGGCCGGACATCTTAGGTTAGAGGTTAGGTTAGGTTAAGGCGCCGAGAGGTCCGCGGTCAGGTTACGTTCACCTTCGGGCGCCACACGTAGGTTTCAAAGGTGTGTCGGTCGGTCGTCGGCAAGCCGCAAAAACTACAGACGACGTCGACCAAACCGCCGCAAGACCGAGCAGGAGGCAGATATAAACACACACACACACACACACACACACACACACACACACACACACACACACAAAACAAAATTAAACACCACCCACCGGCCAAAGGGCACCAAAAACCACAAACCCGAGCACCACGTCGACCAGAGGCAACCCGCCGCTCACGCGACATGGCTGGCAACTAAGGGGCAAACGGCAACGGCGCTTTCCGCACCGGGCCGGATGCACGTACGACAACACCGCTACCCGTACGCAGGCCTCCCATTGCACACAGCCGCTCTGTGTTTGAACATCATCAATGGCGCGCCCGCGGCTCGTCGCGGGCGCAGCCATAACGCCGCCACTTTTGCACCAACACATTCACGCACCGCAAAACAGCTCGCCGACACAGCACAGCCGACAAACAAAAACAACCCGCGAGACGGGGGCGACAACGACAACAGCAGCAAACAACTCGCACCAAGCGTCCAACAGGTAACAAACGGACAAGCACAGCCTCTGCTAACGGCCACGACGCCAGCGGCACACTGCTCCTTTCCCGCCACACTCGATTTCACAACGCACGCACGCGACCCCGTCAACGACACCGACACGACACACGACGGGCTCCCTTCCCGCAACCTACACCTTTCCGCCACTACGCACAGCTCCACCCGACGCGCCCGTCGCAACGACACTACTGCACGCACTATCCACCCGCCTCCTCCTCTCCCCCCCCCCCTTCCCGTACACAACAACACAGCCAAAAACAACACTCACGACCCAAACATACTAACGACATGGCACGTGCATCGGCGCACACCCCAACCAGTCACCGTCGACAACCACACGCAAGGCACGAAACCGGCGTCCTTCCACGTTGCCATCAAAGCTGCACAAACAACCACAGGAGGAACCACCAACAACGGCCCGCCCGCCCGCCCGCCCGCCCCAATATTCTCCCACCCTCACCTCACGCCGCAACCACCAAACGCACATTCCCGCTCGCTACCACACACCTCTCGGCAGCCGCTTCGCAAACACATGACGTGACGTGACGTGACGTGACATCATCACATCACGGGCTACGCACGCACACCGACCCACTTTCCTGCCCTTCGCCCTCTTCTTTCCGACGCCTGCCTTCGGCCGAGCACACGTACGTGGCACAACGCCCAACACAGTCACACACAGTCGACAGGCGCACGCCCAGGCACGCAACGACGCAGCGCAGCAAAGGCGCCCGCAACACATACCTCCTCTCTCTTCTCGCCGCCGCCGCCGACCGCCCGCCAGCCAGCCACTCGCAATGTGCACTGCCAACCAGCCACACGTCCACCGCGCCGCCTCCGACCACCCGCCAGGGGGCGCTCACGTCCGCGACAACAGCGCGGCCCGCCGCCGGGCGGGCCCAGCCGAACCCAGCCCAGCCGGCGCGCGCTGCTCTGCACTCGGCGCGCCACACATCCTGCTGCAGACCGGGCTCGTCTCTCTGTACGCGTCTGCCCGCATCTCGTCTTCCTGCGCATCAACACAACGAGGCCGCGTGAGCAAACCCCCCCCGTCACAACGCCACATCACACACTGCCTTGTCTACCGCCGAAATGCACTCACCAGCCATCCGCTTCGTCTTCGTCTTGTTTACTCGTTGTTGTTGCAGCGGCGCACACAGCCCCGGCCGGCCGCATCCGAGGGTGGCCCGCCGCCAGCGTCTCCTCCTTGGGCACAGGTGCGGTGCCGTGCCGTGGCCGCCCATCCATCCAACCGCACGCATTTGCTGGCCGCCTCTGCTGCAGAAGAAGACAAAAAACGAAACGTACAAACATACACGCACCCACAGCGTGGCCACACACGGACGGGACCGACAGGCTCCAAGGCGACCAAAGGATAAAAACAAAATAAAAAAACAAAAAGACGCAAGCAAGCAACAAGCACAGGCTGTCGCCTCGCGCCTCTGTCCTTCCGCCCCCGCCCTTCTCTCCCACCACATGCCCACAAACACCACCGCCTCCCCCTCCCCGCACCTCCACATTCGCCCCCTCCATTTGTTCCTTTCTCGCTCTTCCCTTCTGTGTGTCTGCGTGCGTGCGCGGGCGGCGCCTCTCAACATCCGCCGGCCGTCCGTCCCGTTTTCGCCGTACCACACACGCCACCGCCTCCTCCCCGTCCACCACCGCCGCCCCTGTCCGCCCCGCACAACACCATACACCGCTGCTTGTCCTGGCCGTTGCCACCAAAGGCGCCAGCCGCAAACCGCGCCAACGCCGCAGCGCGCGTGCGTCCTTCCTTCTCCGTGCCGACGCGGCCTCTATTCCCGCACCCATTCGGCCGACGACACAGCCGTTGGGCTCCGCACTGCGCGTACCGGCGTTACGCACGCACACCCACCCCCCTCGCGAACGCACGACTCATTGTCTTTGTTGTTTCTCCTCTTTCTTAACGTCTTTGTTTGTTGTTTGTTGTTTGTTTTGTTTTTTGTTTTTTGTTTTTTTTTTCGTTTTTCCCCACCGCCACATGTGACACAATGCCGCCCTCCACCTTTCGTTCGTGGTTGCTTGCTTTGTTTCTCTTTCTCATTGGTACACGTCCGACGCGCTCCATTTCCACCACACCACGGCCATCAGCCTCCTCAACGGGCAGGCGCAGTGTGCCATTCTCCGGCGCACAAGCACATCGCGCGGTACTGGCGCGGCTCGCTCTCCTCGCCCCCACGCCACGCCACGCCACGCCACCGGTGCGCAGCAGCACATGTGATGTCTCGCAACACGACACGCGGTGCGCACACCCCGACCACGCGGCTCTAAAGGCATGGCACCGGCGACATGCGCCGCCCCAGCCACGCATCCGTCGTCTCACGTTGTTCACTGCCAGCCGCGTCGGAGGCTACAACCGCAACCACCACAACAACGGTCCCCCTCCCGGCAACACATTTGTTGCACAAACAAACACAACCGCCGAGCGCAGCGCAGCGCGAACCACCCACACGCGCCCTCCGCGTCTCCTTTCTCCTTTCGCCCCCTCCCATCTCCCGAATATGCCAGCAGCGCAGCGTTACGCGTGCCCCTCACCCGTCCACACTACCGCGAAACGAACACGCCTTCCGGGCCACCTGCAAGGGCACGCCCACCACCAAATACTGCCGTATTCACGGACGCAGTTCGCAACACGCAACGCACTCTCCACCTACCTTCTTTCTCTCGTCCCTTCTCTTTAAAAACAAAACAAACACACAAACCAACCACGGCTAACACACTTTTTCGCGACACCTTTGACTGCGTTATCTCGACCGTGACGGCAGCTATCGACCATCCATTCCCCACTACATACACACACACACACACACACACATCATTCGCTACACCGCACACGAAACGGCAAGGGCAAGGCACTCTCTCATAGATTCTTCCTCCGAGCCATATCGGGCGAACGTTGGCATCCGGGAAGGCAATGCAATTCAGCCGTCACCACGGCCGACACTTGCAGCCGCGCCGTAAGCGCATGTCAGTGCGGCTGCAATGCACGGGAACGTTCCGTTGCTCTAGACAGCGCCTCTCCGTTTTTCCCCTGTCTCGTTTTCCGGTGATTGCTTCTCCTTCTTCTTTTTCTTCGTTTCGTTTCGTTTTATTATTTTCGTTCCCCTCCTCCACCATTGTTTCCGTCCCCACAGTTTTTTTTTTTGCTCATTCCACACGTTCTGCCCAGACAAGACATGACATCCGACCGATCACAGTCAGCCTTTCGTCACCGTTCGCAGCGCCGACGGTGCCACAGTGAGACGGGTGTTCAGACCGACACGTTGCCATGATGCCCATAGACAGCTACTCAGGGCCGCCGGATCGGATCACATCACATCACATCACATCACCGACAAACCGGCCATTTCACCGGGGGACACAGACAACCGCGTGTACGCCCATAACAACAAACAACGGCCGTCGTCGTCTACCGTCACTGAACCGAACACACGTGCACCTTGAATGACGACACCGGCGTGCGTGCGCACAACAAACAATCAATCATTCAAATCAACTGCAGAAACGGCTATCAAAATCAAGGGCCAAATAAATGGGTACACCACCGTGCGTGTCGCCTACCCCACCCGCCCGTACAATTCTTGCGTCTTCTTAATGACTAGTAAAGACACGTCCATTTTAAAACGTCACCAACACACCTCCACGCCGTACAGCAAAGGGAATAGTAGACGGCAACACAACATTTCACCCTCGCCATCATGTATGTATGTATGATGTGACAACAAACAAACCCGCAGACGGCCCTAACGGTGACATCCAACAATCGCGAGGGGTTTCAATTGCAGTCACGTGACTAACCGGGCAGACAGAGACAAAGAAAGGAAAGGAATCAGCGACACAGACAACACCTCCTGTCTATGTGTCGACAAACAACCAACCAACCAACCAACCACGCCAAGACTCGCGAGCACGCATAACCACCACCACCAGCTGCTTCGCAACCAACCAAACCGGGTAGCTATGCGCCGCCTCACACAAACAACAATTCCGCTCTTCCCGCAAAGGCAATTTGGTGGCCCTGAAAAGGGCCGTTTTGCCGCTCTCGCAACGGAGGGGAGCTCCCTAGAGCCTTAACCCCCTCACTTGGAGCTCGTGTACTTGGTCACCGCCTTCGTGCCCTCGCTCACGGCGTGCTTGGCCAGCTCGCCAGGCAGCAAGAGCCGCACAGCCGTCTGGATCTCGCGGGACGTGATGGTCGAGCGCTTGTTGTAGTGCGCCAGGCGAGACGCCTCGGCCGCAATGCGCTCGAAAATGTCGTTCACGAAGCTGTTCATGATGCTCATCGCCTTCGACGAGATGCCCGTGTCGGGGTGCACCTGCTTCAGCACCTTGTAGATGTAGATGGCATAGCTCTCCTTCCTCTTGCGCTTCTTCTTCTTGTCGCCCTTCGAAATGTTCTTCTGCGCCTTGCCAGCCTTCTTGGCGGCCTTCCCGCTAGTCTTGGGCGGCATCTCGAACGTACAGCAAGCAGCAAGCGCTCCGCTCTAGTCAGCGTCTCCCCACACAGTGGCACCCGCCGCTACCGCAACACCCCACCTTTACCAGCTCGCCCTGTTGCGGCCGCCGACCAATGGGGCGCGCGCGCAACCGGCCGCCGCACCCGAGCCCATAAAGGGACCCCCACCCTAGTCCCGCCGCCACGCACTCCGCTGCTCGACTCGCTGCGGCTCGCACCGTTACGTTACGTGTTTCAACTAGCCAAACGCCATGTCCGGACGCGGAAAGGGAGGCAAAGTCAAGGGCAAGTCAAAGTCCCGCTCAAGCAGGGCTGGGCTCCAGTTCCCGGTCGGCAGAATCCACCGCCTCCTGCGCAAGGGAAACTACGCCGAGCGCGTCGGCGCCGGGGCGCCCGTCTACCTCGCCGCCGTCATGGAGTACCTCGCGGCTGAGGTGCTCGAGCTGGCCGGAAACGCGGCCCGCGACAACAAGAAGACGCGCATCATCCCGCGCCACCTGCAGCTCGCCATCCGCAACGACGAGGAGCTCAACAAGCTCTTGTCGGGCGTCACCATC
Source organism: Schistocerca nitens (assembly GCF_023898315.1). Taxonomy (NCBI): domain Eukaryota; kingdom Metazoa; phylum Arthropoda; class Insecta; order Orthoptera; family Acrididae; genus Schistocerca; species Schistocerca nitens. The sequence continues at coordinate 466,285,071 of NC_064622.1, read as the reverse complement.
GCACAGGGTGGTGTCCTGCCCAACATCCAGGCCGTCCTGCTGCCAAAGAAGACCGAGAAGAAGGCCTAAACAGAGAGCGCGGCGCTGCGCTTGCGTGCTCCCTGCACGCAAACGCGCCTGCCTTTGCCTTGCCGGCTCGGCTCACAACAATCGGCCCTTTTCAGGGCCACCACACAAACCTACGTCCAAAGCAAAGTTTCCGTCGTCCGTGCTCGCCGCACTTTACACAACACGTCCACATACATACATTGCACAGCCAGCGCCGGCGCACGTCCGCCATCTTGTCCACAGCCCGTGTGGCCGAACGCGCACACATTTTGTCGTTTCTCTCTTTTTGTCTTTTTTGTTTCTGCACCCCTCCGCGCACGCACAGAGTCGCGTTCCAAACGACAACGACATCGATACACCGATAATGTGATGATCATTGTTAGCATTATAATGTTTCAATTAAAGGGGCGCGCGTGGCACAGACAAAAAAACCAAACAGCTGATCCGATCGATCGATCGATCCGGCCCGCCCGCCTATGCCCACGCCACAAACAAACAACAAACCACGCACACACTGGACTCAGCCGCGCCCATCGCGTCAAACTCAAAAACTAACGCACGCGCAGCAGCAACAACAACAACAACAACACGCACAGGCAACACAGACTCTTTCGCACTTTTCAATCTCCGAACAGTGTGGTGGCCCTGAAAAGGGCCGTTTTCGTCTCTCCCACCAAGCACGGGCACGGCACGGCCGCGGGAAGGCCACAACGCAGCACAGCACACCGGCTGGCTGGCTGCCTGCCTGCCTAACCGCCGAAACCGTACAGGGTGCGCCCCTGCCTCTTCAGGGCGTACACCACGTCCATGGCCGTCACAGTCTTGCGCTTGGCGTGCTCAGTGTATGTCACCGCGTCGCGGATCACGTTCTCCAGGAACACCTTCAGCACTCCGCGGGTCTCCTCGTAGATCAGACCAGAGATGCGCTTCACGCCGCCCCTGCGAGCCAGGCGGCGGATGGCGGGCTTCGTGATGCCCTGGATGTTGTCGCGCAACACCTTGCGGTGCCGCTTGGCGCCACCCTTGCCCAGCCCCTTTCCTCCCTTGCCGCGGCCTGTCATTCTTCTTCCTTCCTCCTCCTCAAAGCAAGCAAGCGAAAAAACACAAGCGCCAGCTCCTCACCCGGCGCTAGCGAGTCGGCTACGGTGCGAGCTCTCTGCCGCCGCCCCCCTATATAGACTCTGGCCCGCCCTCCCCCCACCACGCGCACCGAGGGCATATAAGCGCGGCGCGGGGCCGCGCGGGCCATACCGAGTTAGTATTCCGCTGCTCGACTCGCTGCGACACACTTGCTACTGTCACCGCGCACGTAACGCTATGGCTGTGGAACAGTTTGCCGCCGCACTAGAAGCTCTCCTCCAAGCGATGGGGTTCTCCGGCCGCCGCCAACGTCAGCTACAGCGCAGGCGACCGCAGCGGACCAGGAAGGGCCGCCAGTGCTACAATTGCCAGCAACTGGGGCATACCGCGCGGGAGTGCACGAATGCCGTCGCGTGCTTGAAGTGCGCGGCGGCTCACGACACCCGCTGTTGTACGAAGCCTCGTGGAGTGGCCGGCAGATGCGCGAACTGCGGCGGGTCCCACGCCGCCAATTCGCGTAGCTGCGGCTACCTTCGAGCGTCACGCCGTCTGTCCGCCGCACCACGTCCTGCGGCGGCGTCCAGCGCCACGCCGGCCGCCCCGCCCTCCCGCTCCGGCGAGGGGTGCGAGCCGCGCCGTCTTGAAGCCGCCACCGACCACGCTATGGCCGGCTTCCAAGCCGCCTTTGCGGCCGAACGGGCCGCGCTGAAGGCGGAGCTCGCGGCCGTGCATCGCCAGCTCCAGCGGCTGCGCGATGAGCTGCGAGCCATCAAGAAGACGTCGGCGGTTCCCGCCGCCGCCCCGCCCGTGCCACGGCCGGTTGGGGTCGACGCGGCCACGCAGACATCCGTCGCTCCGTCCCCTGTCGCGACGCAAGTGGTTGCGCCCATGGACACCGACGATGTGCCGCCACGGACGTCCCAGTCACTTCCGCCGTCTGCGAGCCACCGTGCTGTGGCAACGACCGCCTCCTCCCCTGCGGAGCAGTCGCTCGTCACGAGGTTGCAGCACCCCACGCAGACGTCGGCGGTTCCCGCCGCCGCCCCCCCCGTGCGTCGTCCGGAGGGGGTCGCCGCGACCCCGCCGCCATCCGTCGCTCCCCCTCCCGCAGCAATGCGGGAGGTGGCGCCCATGGAAACGGAGGATGTACCGCCTCGGCTGCCCCCCTCTCAGGTGGCAGCCGCAAGCCATGGCACTCAGGCGCCTCCTGTCTCCTCGCACGACGAGAAGCTGACGCCGAAGAGGGGGATTAACCTACCATTCCCCGACGCGCACAACGTACAGGTCATGCTGAAGAACATTGCCTGGGCACTGAATAACTGGCCCGAACCCTTTAGCCAACCATACCCCTTCACCCCACCAGACCAGCCTATTCCTCCCCTCCCCCATCGACCGATCCCCATGCGCACGTACAGATACCGTGACGCGTTAATGGAGGTGCTCACCAAAAAGGAGTTAGCCGTGATAAATTCACATCCCATCTTCACCCCTTCTCAATGGGATGCCTTAGTAGACCTTATAGACGTATTTGTGAAGGAAGAATACCGGTCTGGTAGGAGGAAGATGACCCGCGAAGCTATGGAAGCCATGGAAGACATCGCCCGTAAACAACGACAGTGCCAGTAATGTACGCCTGCGAGGCCATCAGCACCGTAGCGGAGCCCCATGATACGCCCCACCGGCCAGTCACTTAGGCCGTTTCGTTTTCCATTTCTCTGACTGTCTCTCTTACTATCCTTTAATCTTTCTTTTTTAAAAAAAAAAAAAAAAAAAAAAAAATAATGCACAACAAGCCATGCAGCTCTACAACGCCAAGAACTTTTTTCGCCAACCCGTCATGCCAGAAGGTGAAGCGCCTCGTGCGCTAGTACTTCGTTCCCAGTCGAGGATATCTTCCTCCTTATATTGTGCCGCTGCTGCTGCCGCGCGGGCCCGTTGTCAAGGCAGCACCGGACGCTTCGTGTACCGCACGCACCTCCACGCCGCTAACCGCTATGGCCCGCACAAAGCAAACGGCCCGCAAGTCCACCGGCGGAAAGGCGCCGCGCAAACAGCTCGCCACCAAGGCGGCGAGGAAGAGCGCGCCCGCCACCGGCGGCGTCAAGAAGCCCCACCGCTACAGGCCGGGCACCGTCGCCCTGCGGGAAATCAGGCGCTACCAGAAGAGCACAGAGCTGCTCATCCGCAAGCTGCCGTTCCAGCGCCTAGTGCGCGAGATCGCCCAGGACTTCAAGACCGACCTGCGCTTCCAGAGCTCCGCAGTCATGGCCCTGCAGGAGGCCAGCGAGGCCTACCTCGTCGGCCTCTTCGAAGACACCAACCTGTGCGCAATCCACGCCAAGCGCGTCACCATCATGCCCAAGGACATCCAGCTCGCGCGCCGCATCCGCGGCGAGCGCGCCTAGAAACCGCGCCGCGCACGCGCGCCCGCCCAACAAAAACGGCCCTTTTCAGGGCCACTAACATCTCTCCGTCGCGAGCAAAACTTTTGTCGGTCTTGCCGCCCCGCAAAACAACAACAACCAATTCCCCTCCCGTCCACAGCCGCTCTCGCCAACAATCGACGTCACTCCCATCCCTCACAATACACACACACACAACAGCCGGACGACGTCACCACACACCACGGGTGGCTGGCCGCCGCCGTCTCCGAGGCGCGCGCACGCTACGCTACACTACAACGTCAACGCCACCGCGCCTTCCCAATTCCCGCCGGCCACTTCCACGTCTCACGTCCCCCCGCCGCTTTGAGAGAGAGAGAGAGAGAGACACAACACACACACAAAAGACACGACATCCGCAAAGCAAGCAAACACACAAACAAACAAGAGTCTCCAGAAACATACATGAGCAACCAAACGTCGGCCGCCGCAAAAAGAACAACTACAACAACAACAAAAACAAAAAAAAAAAAAACAAATAAAATAAAATAAAAAGACCAACAAACGGCCACAACCGCTCCGCTACCGCGCGCCGCCGCCTACCGCCACCGGCACCACAATCCAACCACCACGGCACGCAAACAGTACCCACAAGGGTCACACACACACACACACACACAACCAACCAACCAACCAACCAACCACACCGGCGCATGCACGACAATCAACGCCTTCCCGACGTCCTTTGATGGCCCTGAGAAGGGCCGTTTTGGGCCGCGCGACAGCCGCAGCCGTGCCATCGCGCGCCACTAAGACGACGCGGGGGAGGGCGGTGGGGGACGACGGCGTCAAGCGCCAACCCCTCTCCCTTGCCTTTCTTTAACTTTACTACTTTACTTCTTCTTCTTGGGCGACGCCTTCGCCTTAGACGGCGTCGTCGCCTTCTTCGGGCGCGGCGCCTTCGGCTTCTTCGTCGGAACCTTGGCGGCCTTCTTCGCCTTCGACGGCGACTTGGCCTTGGCCGGCTTGGCCGCAGCCGCCTTCTTCGCACCCGCGGGAGCCGCCGACGCCGCAGACGCCTTCTTGGCGGCGCCCGCCTTCCGACCGGTCGCCGCCTTCACGCCACCAGCCTTCTTTGCGCCGGCCGCGCGGCCGCCCTTCTTCTCCTTGCTGGCCGGAGCGGCGCGCTTCTTCTTCGCACCGCCGGCACGAGCCTTGCCGCCCTCGGCCGCCCCGCCGCCGGCGCCGGCAAGCTTGAAAGAGCCGGACGCGCCCTTCCCCTTCGTCTGCACCAGCTCGCCAGCCACGACGGCCGACTTGAGGTACTTCTTGATAAAGGGCGCCAGCTTCTCCGCGTCCAGCTTGTAGTGCGCGGCAATGTACTTCTTGATCGCCTGCAGCGACGAGCCGCCGCGCTCCTTCAGACTCTTGATGGCGGCCGTCACCATCTCAGAGGTGCGCGGGTGCGCAGGCTTGGCGCGCGGCTTCTTCGCAGACGCCGCAGACTTGGCCTTCTTCGTCGTGCCGGTGGCGGCGGGTGCCGCAGCAGTCTCGTTCGTAGCCGCCTGATCTGCCATTATTTCGACGGACGACGCGCGTACACACAACAACAGAACAGCGAGAGAGAGCGGCGAGCACGGCAGAGAATAGCCGCCGCGCCGCCAGGCCCAGCCAGTGTCGCGGGCGGGCGCGGACGGCCGAGAGAGCGGCCGCCACTCTGCGCGCCGCCGCGCCGCGCCTCCCGCGCTTGCTACCCATTCGGAGTTAGTCTTCCGTAGAGAGTAGACGTGTCGCTCGCGAGCTCGTGATGTTTACGGACGCTACTTCGGCTGAGGGTGTGGCGGATCGCCGTCCGGCGGAGGAAACTTCGTCGGCGGCCTCATCCGGCCCCCCACCTATGATGACCAGGCAACGGCAACGTGGGAACGATCTGTTGACGACCTCTGCAAGGACCTTGGATCTCGGTATGGATTGCACTCGTGACTCGTCGGGAGAAGATGACGACGGCCAGCAGCAGAATAGTCGGAAGCGCACCGGCGACGCCGCCACCGGGGGAGATGACGGTTTCCGGAAGCCACCTAAGAAGAAGGTCTCCAAGCAGCCGCAACAGCGGCCTGACACGGATGCGGTGCCAACGTCTAACCGCTATGACGTCATACAGGATGGCGCGGACGACGTTTCACCGCCACAGCAGCAACAGCAACAGCAGGGGGTGCAGCAGCCACCGTCCCAGCCTCAACTGCAGCGGAAGGTGCCGCCGATTGTCTTGCAGTTTAAGAACTCGTACAAGCAACTGCATACGTGGTTAAAGGAACACTGTAAGCAGTCGTTCACTTGCAAGCAGACTGGGGGTGATACCCTCAAACTCAGCCTCTCCTGTACTGAGGATTATGTGGCTGTGATGGATATGGTTGGGCGAGAGGGTATCCCCATGTATACCTATCCGGCGGTCCGTCCACCGACGCTGAAGGCGCTCTTGAAGCACGTCCCGAAGTCTCTCACGCATGAAGACCTCAAGGAAGAACTGGAGGACCTTGGCTTCGTGGCGACGGTGGTGGATTATCATCGTATGCCCGGGACCAATCAGCTTACTGGCCATCGCGTCGTCGTCCTGCAGGACACTCCTCGGCATCGGGAAATATTCCAACTAACCCGGCTTTACGATCTCTCCATCACCGTGGAACGTCTGCGGAAGTCCCGTGGCCCGGTCCAATGTTTCCGGTGCCAAGGGTTCAACCACGTGGCCCGTCACTGCACCATGCCGCCCATGTGCGTCAAGTGTGGTGCTGACCACGACAGCCGTATGTGTCCGCGAAGCAAGGATGAGCCGCCCGTCTGTGGCCTGTGTGGAGGCAGCCACACTGCCAATTTTCGTTCCTGCGCGAAGCATAAGGAGGCTAGTCGTCGGCAGCGGGGTCTCCCGCCTGTCCCGCCCTCCCGACGTGCTGATACCCGCCGGAGGCGCCAACCACCGCCCACACGGCCGGAAACTGACAAGCGTACGTGGCCCTCCCTACTGGAACGCCGGTCGGCGAGGATCCAGCCCGGTGTCACAATGGCAGATGCACTGAAGGGCGTCTCCCCCCCACGGGCGACCGTGGCTACCGAGGTGCCAAGCGTCCAGCCGCCTCCCCCGCGCCGGGACCGCCAGCCAGCTTCTTCTTCACCCGCGTCAGTGTCTACTGTTGGGCTTCATGACGTTTTCCAGCTGCTGCAGCACTTGACCACGATGGTGTCCGAGTTGACAACCGCCATCGTCAACCTGCCTGCAACCATCGCCGCCACAGTCGAGGCGACGATCTCAAGCAGCCTCCGGGCTCCCACTGCAGTCACTTCAGCAGCCCAGCATGCCTAGACGCCGCCGCTTGGAAGATTTCCGCATAGTGGCTTACAATGCCGCCAACCTCACCTATGACCTGGAGGAGCTCCGGCAGTTTTTGTTTGAACACGACGTGGATATATGCCTGGTAAATGAGACTTTTCTCAAACCAGGCATCCGCTCCAACATCGCAAATTACCGATGCTTCCGGAACGACAGGCCGACTCAGGGGGGTGGTACGGCTATATTCATCCGCTCCTCCATCAAGCATTGGGAAGTTCAACCGCCTGCCATCGGGAGTATTGAGGTCACTGCTGTCCAGGTTGACACAGCCACTGGCCCCGTCACCTTTATGGCTGTTTACAGGAGCCCTCGCCGCCAGCTCCTCATCGATGATGCTCGTCTCCTTCTACGGACTCCTGGCAAATATTTCATCGCTGGTGACCTCAATTGCAAACATGCGGCCTGGAATTCGTTGGTCACCAATCTTAATGGGCGGCTTCTTCTCCAGGCCACTGAAGAGGTGAATGCGTATGTCTGTGGTCCCGAGGAGCCGACGTGTTATCCTAGCAGAGGGAGGCCCGACGTTCTTGACGTCGCTATTACTCGGGGACTTAATCAGTTCCTGACTGCTGAAGTCCTCCATGAACTGAACTCCGACCATCTGCCCGTTCTGTTTCAACTGGACGTCGCCCCGGCGCAGAGTCCGGGCCGCCTCAATATCAACCGCACGGATTGGCCCTGTTTCCAGCGGCGAGTTACTGCAGCCCTGCAGCGACAGGTGGATGACGTCGGCGTTCACGAGGCCTCTGCCGATCAGTTTGCTGATACTCTTCATGCAGCTCTGGAGGGGGCGACGCCCCGCCCGCGCCCCAGCACGTTCGCCTCTTCCGCTCTCCCGGCGGAAATCCTCCAGGACATCCGCACTCGAAACCGACTCTGCAAAGATTGGCGTGTGACACGGGACCCACAGCTGAAGCGCCAAATCAACAGCCTGCGACGTGACATCAAGGCGGCGATTGTCCGGCATAAGAATCAACGCTGGGCTGCGAAATTGCAGGCGTTCACCCCCGACCCCATGCACTGGAATGCGGTCCGCTTTTTCACGAAACGCAGGACGCGGATACCCCCTCTTGCAACACCGACTGGGACGGCCTATCTACACGTGGATAAGGCGAATCTCCTTGCAGACACCTTTCAGGAGAATTTTACCCCCCTTCAAGATGGTGTGGACCAGCTTCACGTCGACCAGATTGACGCAGCAGTGCAGACCATCCTCCACGAGGACGGGGAGGAGGACCGCGACGACATACCGCCTATTTCCGTGGCCGAAGTCCGTGCGGGCATCAAGGCTCTCCCGACTTCCAAGGCTCCAGGTGTTGACGACATTACTGGCCGGGTCCTCAAGAACCTACCGCTCCTGGCGGTGATTCGTCTCACTGCCATTTTCAACTGGGTTCTGCGGACTCGCCTCTACCCTGCAGCGTGGAAGCACTCCATCGTTATTGCTGTTCCAAAGCCGGGCAAGGATCGGAAAGACCCAAAATCCTACCGGCCTATCAGTTTGCTTCCACACATTAGCAAACTCTTCGAGCGGCTTCTTCTTCAGCGACTCCGGGCCATCCTGGATCTTCGGGAAATCCTCCCCCCGGAACAGTTTGGCTTCCGCAGCGGCCACTCCACGACCCAGCAGATTGTACGTGTTGTGGAGTACATCACCCGCGCCTTCAATAACCGGGAGTACTGTGGAGCGGTTCTTCTTGATGTCACCAAGGCCTTTGATAGTGTTTGGCATGCTGGACTTCTCTGGAAGATGGACCACCTTGGCTTTCCCCGGGCGTACGTGCGCCTCATTGCGTCGTACCTGCAGCACCGCACTTTCGCTGTCCGCGTTGACGCGGCCCTCTCCACTGCCAGGCCTATCGTCGCCGGGGTGCCGCAAGGCTCTGTCCTGGGCCCCGTCCTGTATACTATATTTACTTCGGACCTTCCGACGTCGCCACGTGTGGAGAAAGCCGTCTACGCCGACGATACGATGCTCTACACCAGGAGCCGGTGGCATGCCGCCATGCATTCCCGGTTGCAGCAGGCGTGCGACGACCTCGAGATCTGGGCAGCTCGCTGGCGCATCCGATTCAACCCCCTGAAGACACAGGCCATCGTCTTTACGAGGAAGACGACGATGCCGGCCCCGCCGCTTCGACTATATGGGACCGCCCTGCCCTGGCAGAAGACTGTCCGGTACTTGGGCGTCATCATGGACGATCGCCTACTCTGGAAGCAGCACATCGACGCCGTCCGTGCCAAAGTTCACCAGCGGATGGGTGCGCTGTACCCATTCCTTAATGAAGGGTCTGACCTCTCCATCCGGAATGGCCTCCTCATCTTCCGATTATTTATTCGGCCGATTGTTGACTATGCGTGTGAGGCTTGGGGCAATGCAGCCCCCACGCACATCCAGCGTCTTCAGGCGCAACAGAATAAGATTCTCCGGCGGGTCTTCCATGTCCACCCGCAGTTCCCGCATCGCTACCTCCACGACGCAGCTGAAGAATTGGACGTGATGCGCCGCATCCAGCAGACTGCCGGCCGTTTTTACCGACGGTCGCATGCCTCTGCCAATCCTCTCATTCGAGACGTTGGCGCTCCGCAAGATGTTCGTGACCGCTATCAGCGGCCTGTTGCACTCCTCGCCCGATGAATACCCGGGGGTGCACCACGCGGACGCTGCTTGCAGCTCCGTTTCTGTGATTTCCTTTTTATGATCCCGCATACCCCGATGCCATACCACAAATAAAGAAGTTCAAACCAACCTCTCTCCTCTGACGAATGCAGGCAATGCCGTCAGGTAAATCCTGTGTTACTATCCTCTCCTTGGGACTTACGACAAGGCGGATGGGCGCTTGCTACCATTCGAGTGCGAGATGTCGCAGCAGACGGACGTGCGCGGAGCGACGGGTGTGGCGGATCGCCGTCCGGAGGGGCTTGCCCCGTCGGCGGCCCCATCCGGCCCCCCATCTATGACGACCAGAGCTATGGCAGAGTGGAACACGATTATGACGGACCCGGCTTCGACTATGGACCTCGATTTGGCCGATTTCTCAGATACTTCCATCGACGACGACGTCGTCCTGAGGCAGACACCGTCGACGGCAGCTTCTCGGAAGAAGAGGGGCACTGATAGTGGTTCGCGCGCTGCCGATATGCCGGATGATGGCTTCCGCAGACCGCCGAAGAAGCGTCAAGCGCGGGCGGCGCAAGCTCAGCAGCAGGCGACGGATATTCCGGTGCACAACCGATTCGATGACATCCCTGAAGACGCTGACGATGCGGCTCCGCCCACTCTCCAGCACCAGGCGCAGCAGCAGCAGCCGCCACCGCAACAGCAGAAGCGCATTCCGCCGATCGTGCTGCAGCTCCCCTCGTCCTACAAGGAATTTTACGAGTGGTTGAAGCAGCACCTGAAGCAGCCTTTCACCGCGCGCCAGACGGGCGGCGACAAGCTGAAGCTTTCTGTCACCACCCTCGACGACTACTCCACCGTTATGGACTTCCTTGGTTCGCAAGGCATCCCGAATTATACTTTTCCGGTCGTTCGGCCGCCGACCTTGAAGGTGATTCTTCGGGGGATTCTTGAGTCCCTCCCTAACGACTGGGTCAAAGAAGAACTGGAAGACCTCGGCTTTGCCGCCACGATCGTGGATTACCACAAAATACCGGGCACTAACCGTCGGTCGGGCCTCAGAATCGTCATCCTTCCTGATACGCCTGACCATCGGAAGATTTTCAACGTCACCCGCCTTTGCGGACTTGTCATGTCTGCCGAAACGCTCCGCAAGTCACGTGGGGTAACGCAATGCTTCCGGTGCCAAGGCTTCAACCATGTTGCCCGTGGTTGTACGATGCCTTTTGTTTGCGTCAAGTGCGGCGGCGCCCATGATAGCCGGCAATGCCAAGTACCTCGGGAACAACCTGCGAAGTGCGGCCTGTGTGGCGGACAACACCCCGCCAACTTCAGGTCGTGTCCTAAGCACAAGGAGGCCAGCCGCCGGCAACGAGGGCTTCCCCCGCTCACCGCCAGGGATCGCCGCCGTAGGACCGCTGTCGTCAGCAGCACTCCTGCCAGCTTCCGCCACGCGGGGGCCCAGCAGCAGGGACGGGACTCACTCTCGCAGTCTCGCCCTCCTAACGCCTGGCAACGTCCACTTTCTGCACCGTACGTCATCCGCAGAGACGCCCCTGCGTCCTCTGCTGCTCCGACGGACGTTCCCGACGGCCCCGCCGCCTTTCCGCCGTTGCGCCGCCGCCGTCCCGTCGACCTCACTCCGCAGGACAGCCAGCAGCCGGGTGTCGACTCCCACGACCTCTTCACCCTCCTCCAATCCATGATGACGGCGGTCACCGAGATGAGCCGCGCCATCCAGGCGTTGCCCGCTACACTTGCTGCCACCGTAGAATCTACGATCCGAAGCGTTCTTCACACTACCAGTGACGCTCCCCAGCATCATGGATAGGGTGCGACGCATCGAGGAACTCCGTATTTCCACATACAACGCAGACGGACTTTTCCGCGATCTCCTGGAAGTCAAGCACTTCCTTGCAGCCCACAACATTGACATCTTCCTCGTGACGGAGACGCACCTGAAGGCGGGTCTACGGGCCAACATCTCAAACTACAAGTGCTATCGCTACGACCGCCCCACCCGCGGTGGCGGCACCGCGATCTACATCAAGCGGAACATTCGCCACTATGTCGTACCCACGCCACCGTTACGACAGATGGAGGCGACAGCTGTGGCCGTGGTGACCTCGGCGGGGGTGGTCACCTTCGTCTCCGTCTACCGTCCTCCACGCTACCTGCTGGACTTGGACGACGCCTATGCGCTGCTCCGTCTCCCGGGGAAGCTCTTTTTAGCCGGCGACTTCAACGCAAAACATGCGGCGTGGAATTCTCTGCACACCACCCACAGCGGCCGCCAATTTCATCAGGTCATCGACAGGGTTGGTGCTTACGCTTGCGGGCCGGAGGAGCCGACCTGCTACCCATCCCGCGGCACGCCGGACGTCCTGGACTTCGCCGTCACAAAAGGCCTGCATCAATTCCTGACGGCTGACGTCGTCCACGAGTTGAACTCAAACCACCTGCCGGTCCTCTTCAATCTCGCTGTTGATCCCGCCATCGCCTCGCCTCGCCTTCACCTTCGGCGCACTGATTGGACTGCCTACCGCGCGGACGTCCTCGCTCGTGTGCGGCCGCGTCTTGACGCCGACATCCACGACGTCGATGCTGACGTCGCTGCCTTCGCTGATGCCGTCCACTCAGCCCTGCTGCGATCCACACCGCCGTCCCGGGGCACGCTTCCCCGGCGCCCGGGACTCCCGGCCGACATTCTGGATCTCATCCGCGTGCGGAATCGCCTCAGCAAGGAATGGCGCCTCACCCGCGACCCCCTTCTGAAGCGGCGTGTCAACCTCCTCCGCCGTGACATCAAAGCCGCCATCAGCGCTCACAAGAACGAGCAGTGGGCTCAGAAGCTGGCGTCGTTCACTCCGGATCCCCACGCGTGGGACGCGGTTCGCTTCTTCACCAAGCGGAAGCACGCTCTGCCTCCTCTGGACTCGCCGACTGGTGTCGCCTATACCCCTGTGGCTAAGGCAAACGCCCTTGCTGATGTGTTTCAGGCGAACTTCGTCCCTCTCGACGATCCTGTGGACGCCCAGTTCGTTCATGATGTGGACCGTGGCCTCGAGGCCTACCTCTCCGCCGATCACCGTGACGACGACCATCTGCCAGTCTTCACGACCGATGAGGTGTCCTCCTGCATCCGGGCGATGGCCGCTAACAAGGCTCCTGGTGCTGACGACGTTCCTGGGAAGGCGCTCAAGGAACTGCCTCCTGCTGCTTTTGCCTATCTGGCCCGCCTATTTACTGCCATACTAGTGACTTGTACCTATCCGGCTGCCTGGAAGCACGCTGTTGTTGTCGCCGTACCCAAGCCGGGTAAGGACCGGAAGAATCCTAACAACTACCGGCCCATCAGCTTGCTTCCGCAGCTCAGCAAGATTTTCGAGCGGCTTCTCCTTCACCGGCTCAAGATCATCATGGACCGTCGTCGCCTGTTACCTCCGGAACAGTTTGGTTTCCGGGGTGGCCACTCCTCTACGCAGCAGCTCGTCCGCGTTGTTGAAGCGATCACCACGGCCTTCAACAATCAGGAGTATTGTGGCGCCATTTTCCTCGATGTCACCAAGGCTTTCGACAGCGTGTGGCACTCCGGGCTGCTGTGGAAGCTCCATATGCACGGATTTCCGCGGTCCTTCATCTGCCTTCTGGATAGCTATCTGCGGGGCCGCACCTTTGTGGTCCGCATTGACGACTCGACGTCGACGCTCCGACCCATTGCCGCCGGCGTCCCGCAGGGCTCGGTCCTCGGTCCGACCCTGTACTCTCTGTATACGGCCGATCTTCCTACCTCTCCCCGGGTGGAGCGCGCGATGTACGCCGATGACACAGCGATCTTCACCCGCAGCCGGTGGCCTCAAGCCATGTATCGACGTCTCCAGGACGCGTGCGCCGCCCTCGAAGCGTGGGCGACTCTTTGGCGTGTCCGGTTCAACGCTCAGAAGAGCCAAGCCGTGGTCTTCACGCGCAAGAGGACCCCGCCGCACGATCAACAACTCCAGTTATTCGGCGAGGTCATCCCCTGGACGCCGACAGCCACCTACCTCGGCGTTGTGATGGACCGCCAACTCATCTGGCAGCAGCAGGTGCTAGAAGTTCGCCGGAAGGTTGAGCAGCGGCTGGGGGCGCTTTATCCCCTGCTGAACGAGCACTCCGCGCTCTCCGTCCATAATGGGCTCCTCATCTACCGGATGTTTGTGCGTCCTGTGATGGACTATGCCTGTGCTGCTTGGGGAAATGCGGCGCACCGACACCTCCATCGCCTACAACAGCAGCAGAATAAGGCTCTTCGCCGGATTTTCCACGTGCATCCCCAGTTTCCGGCGCGATATCTTCACGAAGCTGCCCATGAACAGGAAGTCCTCGCTCGCTTTCAAGCCATCGCCCAGAAGATGTATGCCACGGCTGCTGCTTCGGATAATCCCCTTCTCAGGAACCTTGGGGCGCCTGTAGATGACCGCGACCTCTATCAGAGGCCCGTTGCGCTGCTCCGTCGCTAGCGACAGCAGTTGCAACTTTCAGAAACTTCAGTTCCCCATGATAGTCTGTTTCCACCACCACATCCATAGATGACAATAAAGAAAATCCTGATGTTTCTCTTTTCCGTTCCTCAGACGGTGTAGTAAATGCCTTCGGGTAAATGCTACATTACTCCCACTTGATGAAGTTAGATGATAGTGGACTGGAGCGCTTGCTACCGCCCAACGTCCGACAGCCTGTGCGGACCAGCCCCAAACCTGCGCCGCAACCACCCGCGCCATTCAAACCACCGAGGATGGGGCTACACACGGCCACACCACAGTCGCCAACCAGTCGCCACGGCAGCGCCGCAAACCACGGCCAAACTGCAGCTACCGCGCGCTACAGCCTGGCTCGGCCCGCCGAGAATCGCCGCCCCCGCCCAAATGCCGCCCCCACAGCCCCAGCCGACGACCCGCCACAATGGCCAAACCTTCGGCAAAACTGGCGCACCGTCGCCGCGCCAGCCCGGCCAGCGCGGCCGCCGCCACAGCCACACAAGCGGAGGCGTGCGGCGATGACGGCCGTGCAAACGCACCTCCGCCGCCCCATCGCCCTCCCACCGTTTCCCGATCGGCCCGCGGCCGTCGGGCCACCTCGCCCGCCAACATTCGCGCCCGTTTCTCACAAAATTGCCCGCCGCAAAACAAAAACGAGCGCCGCCTGCGCAACATGGGCACCGGCCAACCGAGGCGCCGCCGCCCCTCGCCGCTTTCAGCGAGGGTGGCTAACCGCCATCCGCAACTACAGACGCACCGAATCTGCCTTCAAAAGCACACACCGACAGCCGACCTCTAACATTTAGACTCCGCAAGCCACCCAACGGTGTGTGGCGGAGGGCACTTCACGTGCCAATGTCATTTACCTCCCTTTGCTGTTCCAGTCGCGTATGGTTCGCGGGACGAACCGACAGTCTGCAAAAAAAAACGCCTCCGTGCGCGCTCGAATCTCTCTAACCACATCCATTCGTGATCTCCTCGGGAGGTATACGCAATATATTCGATACCCCATCCAGAAACGCAATATCTCGAAACCTGGCGAGCAAGCTACACCGCGATGCAGAGCGCCTCTATTGCAGAGTCTGCCGCT
Source organism: Schistocerca nitens (assembly GCF_023898315.1). Taxonomy (NCBI): domain Eukaryota; kingdom Metazoa; phylum Arthropoda; class Insecta; order Orthoptera; family Acrididae; genus Schistocerca; species Schistocerca nitens. The sequence goes on along the minus strand of NC_064622.1, from coordinate 466,269,953 downwards.
TGGGTTTGTTAAACATCTCCGTAACGCTATCACGGTTACCAAATGACCCTGCGACGAAACGTTGGATCGTCTCCGTCGCCTCCGTCAACGCGACCTGGTACGGATCCCACACTGATGGGCAACACTCACGTATAGGTCGAACGAACGGGTGTTTTGTAAGCCACCTCCTCCTTTTGTTGATGGACGACATTTGCTACGCATTCTCCCAATAAATCGCAACCTGGTACCCGCCTTACCAACAATTACTTTTGTTTGTTTTTTTGTTAATATGATGATCATCCCACTCCCAATCACTCCGCACGCATACTCCCAGATATTTTACAGACGTAACTGCTACCAGTGTTTGTCCCGCTATCATATAATCAATCATACAATAAAGGGTCCTTCTTTCTATATTATTCGCAATACATGTTAAGGGACAGTTGCCACTCCCTGCACCACGTGCCTATCCGCTGCAGATCGTCCTGCATTTTTCGCTGCAACTTCTCTGTATACTACAGCATCATCCGCGAAAAGACGCATGCAACGTCCGACACTATCTACTAGGTCATTTATATACATTGTGTGTGAAGAGCAATGGGTCCCATAACACTCCCCTGTGGCACGCCAGAGGTTACTTTAACGTCTGTAGACGTCTCTCCATTGATAACACAACATGCTGTGTTCTGTTTGCTACAATCTCTTCAGTCCAGCCACACACTTGGTGGTCCGACATTCTGCAGACACTTACTTTGTTTATCAGGCGACAGTGCGGAACTGTATCGAACGCCCTCCTTCCGGATGTCAACCAAAATGGCATCTACCTGGGAGCCTGTATCTAATATTTTCTGGGTCCCATGAACAAATAAAGCGCGTTGGGTCTCACACGATCGCTGTTTCCGGAATCCATGTTGATTCCTACATAGTAGACACTGGGTTTCCAAAAAACGACATGCTACTACTCGAGCATAAAACATGTTCTCAAATTCTACAACCGATCGACGTCACAGATATAGGGCCTATATAGTTTTGCGCATCTGCTCGACGACCCTTCTTCAAGCCCGGGACTACCTGTGCTCTTTTCCAATCATTTGGAACCCTCCGTTCCTCTAGAGACTTGCGGTACACGGCTGTTAGGAGGTTCTGTCGCGTACTCTGTGTAGAATCGAATTGGTATCCCGTCAGGTCCAGTGGACGTTCCTCTGTTGAGTGATTCCAGTTGCTTTTCTATTCCTCCTTGGACACTTATTTCGATGTCAGCCATTTTTTCGTTTGTGCGAGAAGGAACTGCAGTGCGGTCGTCCTCCGTGAAACAGCTTTGGAAACAGGTGTTTAGTATTTCACAGCTTTACGCGTGTCATCCTCTGTTTCAATGCCATCATCATCCCGGAGTGTCTGGATATGCCGTTTCGAGCCGCTTACTACTGATTCAACGTACGACCACAACGTCCTAGGATTTGATTTGATTTCCTGTCACGTCGGTACATGGAATTGTACTTTCGCATTCACCGGACGCTTCACGCATAGCCCTCCTTACGCTAACTTTGGACATCGTTTAGCGTCTGTTTGTCTGAGAGGTTTTGGCTGCGTTTCAACTTTGAGTGAAGCTCTCTTTGCTTTCGCTATAGTTTCCTAAACTTTGGTTGTTTGTACCGCGGTGGGTTTTTCCCATCCCTCGCAGTTTTACTCGGCACGTACCTGTCTAAGACGCATTTTACGATTGCCTTGCACTTTCTCCATAAACACTCAACATTGTCAGTGTCGGAGCAGACATTTGCGTTTGCATCTGCCTGGTAGTCTCAAATCTGCCTTCTATTACTCTTGCTAAACAGATAAACCTTCCTCCCCCCCCCCTTTTTTTTGTTTTTTTTTGTTTTTTTGTTTGTATATTCCTACTAACGTCCATATTCAGCGATGCTGCAACGGCCTCTTGATCACTGGGTCCCTGTTCTGCACATACAGAGTCGACAAGTTCGGGGTCTGTTTGTCATCGGTAGGTCCACGATGTTATCTCCACGAGTCGGTTCTCTCTCTGTTTAATTGCTCGCGGCATTTTTCGTTCGGATGGTGCACTCAGTATACTGTCACTCGATGCTCTGTCCCTACCACCCGTCCTCAACATCTGGCACATTGAAATCTCCACCTAAGACTGTAACACGCTGCGGAAAGGAAAATGTATGTCCACATTTTCTCTCACTTGTTCGGCCACTAATGCTGCTGAGTCGCGAGGTCGGTAAAAGGAGCCAATTATCAACCTAGCTCGGCTGTTGAGTGTACCCTCCACCCACAATAGTTCACAGGAACCGTCCACCACTTCTACTTCACTACACAGGATAAACTACTACTAACAGCGACGAACCACTCCACCACCGGTTGCATGCACGCTATCCTTTCTAAAGCACCGTCTGTACCTATAACGATTGCAGCTTCGGCGCTTTCTATCAGCGCTTGACGTTCCGGTACTTTACCAACGCAGAGCTTCGACAGTTGACAATTACAATACCGATTGCCGCTTGGTCCCCGCATGTCCTGACCTTGCCCCGCGCCCGTTGCCCTTTCCGTACTTGCCCAAGGGCCATCCAACCTAAACAGAACCGCCCAGCCCACGCCACACAACCCCTGCTACCCATGTAGCCGCTTGTTGCGTATAGTGGACTCCACCTAAGACTATATAACATAACATGCCCTAAGGCATTCGCGGTGTACACCACCCTAAGGTGAGGTGAGGTGAGGTTAGGTTAGGTTAGGTTAGGTTAGGTGGACGTGGGTTAGGTTAAGGGTTACAGTTAGGTTAAGCGTCAAAGTTAGGTTAAGCGTTCGGACGTGAGGCGTCAGGTGGCCGCACCTACCTTTACGGCCGGACATCTTAGGTTAGAGGTTAGGTTAGGTTAAGGCGCCGAGAGGTCCGCGGTCAGGTTACGTTCACCTTCGGGCGCCACACGTAGGTTTCAAAGGTGTGTCGGTCGGTCGTCGGCAAGCCGCAAAAACTACAGACGACGTCGACCAAACCGCCGCAAGACCGAGCAGGAGGCAGATATAAAACACACACACACACACACACACACACACACACACACACACACACACAAAAACAAAATTAAACACCACCCACCGGCCAAAGGGCACCAAAAACCACAAACCCGAGCACCACGTCGACCAGAGGCAACCCGCCGCTCACGCGACATGGCTGGCAACTAAGGGGCAAACGGCAACGGCGCTTTCCGCACCGGGCCGGATGCACGTACGACAACACCGCTACCCGTACGCAGGCCTCCCATTGCACACAGCCGCTCTGTGTTTGAACATCATCAATGGCGCGCCCGCGGCTCGTCGCGGGCGCAGCCATAACGCCGCCACTTTTGCACCAACACATTCACGCACCGCAAAACAGCTCGCCGACACAGCACAGCCGACAAACAAAAACAACCCGCGAGACGGGGGCGACAACGACAACAGCAGCAAACAACTCGCACCAAGCGTCCAACAGGTAACAAACGGACAAGCACAGCCTCTGCTAACGGCCACGACGCCAGCGGCACACTGCTCCTTTCCCGCCACACTCGATTTCACAACGCACGCACGCGACCCCGTCAACGACACCGACACGACACACGACGGGCTCCCTTCCCGCAACCTACACCTTTCCGCCACTACGCACAGCTCCACCCGACGCGCCCGTCGCAACGACACTACTGCACGCACTATCCACCCGCCTCCTCCTCTCCCCCCCCCCTTCCCGTACACAACAACACAGCCAAAAACAACACTCACGACCCAAACATACTAACGACATGGCACGTGCATCGGCGCACACCCCAACCAGTCACCGTCGACAACCACACGCAAGGCACGAAACCGGCGTCCTTCCACGTTGCCATCAAAGCTGCACAAACAACCACAGGAGGAACCACCAACAACGGCCCGCCCGCCCGCCCGCCCGCCCCAATATTCTCCCACCCTCACCTCACGCCGCAACCACCAAACGCACATTCCCGCTCGCTACCACACACCTCTCGGCAGCCGCTTCGCAAACACATGACGTGACGTGACGTGACGTGACATCATCACATCACGGGCTACGCACGCACACCGACCCACTTTCCTGCCCTTCGCCCTCTTCTTTCCGACGCCTGCCTTCGGCCGAGCACACGTACGTGGCACAACGCCCAACACAGTCACACACAGTCGACAGGCGCACGCCCAGGCACGCAACGACGCAGCGCAGCAAAGGCGCCCGCAACACATACCTCCTCTCTCTTCTCGCCGCCGCCGCCGACCGCCCGCCAACCAGCCACTCGCAATGTGCACTGCCAACCAGCCACACGTCCACCGCGCCGCCTCCGACCACCCGCCAGGGGGCGCTCACGTCCGCGACAACAGCGCGGCCCGCCGCCGGGCGGGCCCAGCCGAACCCAGCCCAGCCGGCGCGCGCTGCTCTGCACTCGGCGCGCCACACATCCTGCTGCAGACCGGGCTCGTCTCTCTGTACGCGTCTGCCCGCATCTCGTCTTCCTGCGCATCAACACAACGAGGCCGCGTGAGCAAACCCCCCCCGTCACAACGCCACATCACACACTGCCTTGTCTACCGCCGAAATGCACTCACCAGCCATCCGCTTCGTCTTCGTCTTGTTTACTCGTTGTTGTTGCAGCGGCGCACACAGCCCCGGCCGGCCGCATCCGAGGGTGGCCCGCCGCCAGCGTCTCCTCCTTGGGCACAGGTGCGGTGCCGTGCCGTGGCCGCCCATCCATCCAACCGCACGCATTTGCTGGCCGCCTCTGCTGCAGAAGAAGACAAAAAACGAAACGTACAAACATACACGCACCCACAGCGTGGCCACACACGGACGGGACCGACAGGCTCCAAGGCGACCAAAGGATAAAAACAAAATAAAAAAACAAAAAGACGCAAGCAAGCAACAAGCACAGGCTGTCGCCTCGCGCCTCTGTCCTTCCGCCCCCGCCCTTCTCTCCCACCACATGCCCACAAACACCACCGCCTCCCCCTCCCCGCACCTCCACATTCGCCCCCTCCATTTGTTCCTTTCTCGCTCTTCCCTTCTGTGTGTCTGCGTGCGTGCGCGGGCGGCGCCTCTCAACATCCGCCGGCCGTCCGTCCCGTTTTCGCCGTACCACACACGCCACCGCCTCCTCCCCGTCCACCACCGCCGCCCCTGTCCGCCCCGCACAACACCATACACCGCTGCTTGTCCTGGCCGTTGCCACCAAAGGCGCCAGCCGCAAACCGCGCCAACGCCGCAGCGCGCGTGCGTCCTTCCTTCTCCGTGCCGACGCGGCCTCTATTCCCGCACCCATTCGGCCGACGACACAGCCGTTGGGCTCCGCACTGCGCGTACCGGCGTTACGCACGCACACCCACCCCCCTCGCGAACGCACGACTCATTGTCTTTGTTGTTTCTCCTCTTTCTTAACGTCTTTGTTTGTTGTTTGTTGTTTGTTTTGTTTTTTGTTTTTTGTTTTTTTTTTCGTTTTTCCCCACCGCCACATGTGACACAATGCCGCCCTCCACCTTTCGTTCGTGGTTGCTTGCTTTGTTTCTCTTTCTCATTGGTACACGTCCGACGCGCTCCATTTCCACCACACCACAGCCATCAGCCTCCTCAACGGGCAGGCGCAGTGTGCCATTCTCCGGCGCACAAGCACACCGCGCGGTACTGGCGCGGCTCGCTCTCCTCGCCCCCACGCCACGCCACGCCACGCCACGCCACCGGTGCGCAGCAGCACATGTGATGTCTCGCAACACGACACGCGGTGCGCACACCCCGACCACGCGGCTCTAAAGGCATGGCACCGGCGACATGCGCCGCCCCAGCCACGCATCCGTCGTCTCACGTTGTTCACTGCCAGCCGCGTCGGAGGCTACAACCGCAACCACCACAACAACGGTCCCCCTCCCGGCAACACATTTGTTGCACAAACAAACACAACCGCCGAGCGCAGCGCAGCGCGAACCACCCACACGCGCCCTCCGCGTCTCCTTTCTCCTTTCGCCCCCTCCCATCTCCCGAATATGCCAGCAGCGCAGCGTTACGCGTGCCCCTCACCCGTCCACACTACCGCGAAACGAACACGCCTTCCGGGCCACCTGCAAGGGCACGCCCACCACCAAATACTGCCGTATTCACGGACGCAGTTCGCAACACGCAACGCACTCTCCACCTACCTTCTTTCTCTCGTCCCTTCTCTTTAAAAACAAAACAAACACACAAACCAACCACGGCTAACACACTTTTTCGCGACACCTTTGACTGCGTTATCTCGACCGTGACGGCAGCTATCGACCATCCATTCCCCACTACATACACACACACACACACACACATCATTCGCTACACCGCACACGAAACGGCAAGAGCAAGGCACTCTCTCATAGATTCTTCCTCCGAGCCATATCGGGCGAACGTTGGCATCCGGGAAGGCAATGCAATTCAGCCGTCACCACGGCCGACACTTGCAGCCGCGCCGTAAGCGCATGTCAGTGCGGCTGCAATGCACGGGAACGTTCCGTTGCTCTAGACAGCGCCTCTCCGTTTTTCCCCTGTCTCGTTTTCCGGTGATTGCTTCTCCTTCTTCTTTTTCTTCGTTTCGTTTCGTTTTATTATTTTCGTTCCCCTCCTCCACCATTGTTTCCGTCCCCACAGTTTTTTTTTTTGCTCATTCCACACGTTCTGCCCAGACAAGACATGACATCCGACCGATCACAGTCAGCCTTTCGTCACCGTTCGCAGCGCCGACGGTGCCACAGTGAGACGGGTGTTCAGACCGACACGTTGCCATGATGCCCATAGACAGCTACTCAGGGCCGCCGGATCGGATCACATCACATCACATCACATCACCGACAAACCGGCCATTTCACCGGGGGACACAGACAACCGCGTGTACGCCCATAACAACAAACAACGGCCGTCGTCGTCTACCGTCACTGAACCGAACACACGTGCACCTTGAATGACGACACCGGCGTGCGTGCGCACAACAAACAATCAATCATTCAAATCAACTGCAGAAACGGCTATCAAAATCAAGGGCCAAATAAATGGGTACACCACCGTGCGTGTCGCCTACCCCACCCGCCCGTACAATTCTTGCGTCTTCTTAATGACTAGTAAAGACACGTCCATTTTAAAACGTCACCAACACACCTCCACGCCGTACAGCAAAGGGAATAGTAGACGGCAACACAACATTTCACCCTCGCCATCATGTATGTATGTATGATGTGACAACAAACAAACCCGCAGACGGCCCTAACGGTGACATCCAACAATCGCGAGGGGTTTCAATTGCAGTCACGTGACTAACCGGGCAGACAGAGACAAAGAAAGGAAAGGAATCAGCGACACAGACAACACCTCCTGTCTATGTGTCGACAAACAACCAACCAACCAACCAACCACGCCAAGACTCGCGAGCACGCATAACCACCACCACCAGCTGCTTCGCAACCAACCAAACCGGGTAGCTATGCGCCGCCTCACACAAACAACAATTCCGCTCTTCCCGCAAAGGCAATTTGGTGGCCCTGAAAAGGGCCGTTTTGCCGCTCTCGCAACGGAGGGGAGCTCCCTAGAGCCTTAACCCCCTCACTTGGAGCTCGTGTACTTGGTCACCGCCTTCGTGCCCTCGCTCACGGCGTGCTTGGCCAGCTCGCCAGGCAGCAAGAGCCGCACAGCCGTCTGGATCTCGCGGGACGTGATGGTCGAGCGCTTGTTGTAGTGCGCCAGGCGAGACGCCTCGGCCGCAATGCGCTCGAAAATGTCGTTCACGAAGCTGTTCATGATGCTCATCGCCTTCGACGAGATGCCCGTGTCGGGGTGCACCTGCTTCAGCACCTTGTAGATGTAGATGGCATAGCTCTCCTTCCTCTTGCGCTTCTTCTTCTTGTCGCCCTTCGAAATGTTCTTCTGCGCCTTGCCAGCCTTCTTGGCGGCCTTCCCGCTAGTCTTGGGCGGCATCTCGAACGTACAGCAAGCAGCAAGCCCTCAGGTATGCGGCCGGCTGCCCGAGCCGGCTGCGTCACCCGAACACGTGCAGAAGCGGAGCGGCACAGACCGAGAGCCGCGTGGCGAGGCGCAGGCCGTGGCGGAAGGGGCGACCGGCGGGCCGCGGCACGATGAAGTGGCCGCGGCCGGCGGGCCGCAACGAGCCGCCACGACGGACGTCGAAGAACTCGCCCACGCCGACGTGAACACAACATCACACACTGACGAGGATGGCTTCATACTCGCCAGAAAAACAGTCAGTCGACCCTCCACTTCCGCCACACACACACCAGTGACAACACACAACCGCTATGACATAATAGACGAGCAAAACACAGACGCAGCTCCACCGGACATAACACCAAATAACACAAAAACAACAGAGGAAGAGGTGACAAAATACAGAATCCCCCCACTAGTCATCCAATTCGAACAATCGTACAAAACAATCCACGACCTGATTAAACAAGCTGTAGGAGACAGTAAATTCACCGTAAAAACTACAGGGGAGGACAAAATAAAAGTAACACTAAAATCAGTCGACGAATACAAACACGTCAAACTAATGTTACAAAATCAAAAAATACACTTCTACACCTTTCCAATAGCGGCCAAGAAGCCCATCAAGGTAGTGTTCCGCGGCATGCCGCACAAAACAAACACGGCAGACATTAAAACATACCTTGAGGAAGAAGGCTTCGAGGTAAGCTCGGTGGTAAAGACCCACCCAAACAGGCCATGGCCCCTCCACACAGTCACCCTCCCAGACTCAGCGCAGAACAGAAAGATTTGGGAGGTGGAGAGAATCCTGGCAGTGGAAGTAACTCCCGAAAAACTGAGGAAGAAATCAGGGCCAGGTAGATGCTTCAACTGCCAGGAAATAGGACACCTAGCAAGGGACTGTGGCATGCCAATGAGATGCGTCAGATGCGGAGATGCCCACACATACGACGAATGCAGGGTGCCCAGGGGGGAAGGCAAGGAATCGTGCTGCAACTGTAGAGGAGCACACCCTGCCAGCTACCTAGGGTGCCCTGCATATCGGCACGCCAGGGATCGCCACAGGGGAAAACAACCCTACGGTGACCGCTCTCAAAGACCGGCAAATAAAACGGCACCCCAACAACCGCCCCCCTACCGACAATTTAGACAGCCAACAACAAGAGTGTACGCATCGCGTACATACTCAGCAACAGTAGGCGATCCCAACAAACCACCCGACCCAAACCAGGTTCCTGGAAACGGAGAACTGCCTAGGGAAGCCCCTCAGCGCCCCCCAAAGCCCAGTCTGCATCAATCAACCGAGGACGCAACTATTCAGGGACTCGCCTCGTCGATCAAAATGCTGCAAGAACAGATGACCCACTTGGTCAACGTTCTTGCCAGCATCACGCGCCTTCCAGCCGAACTCGCTTCGGCAGCTGAGCAGTCGCAAATCACAGCGACTACCACAGGAAACCCCATTCCCCACCATGGATAGACGACCTAATATACAAGGTCTCAAAATCTGCGTCTTCAACGCAGACGGTCTATTCAACCAAGCCCTCGAATTTAGAGAATTCATAAAAGAGGAAAACATTGACGTATGCCTAGTAGCCGAAACACACCTTAAACCAGGGGTAAGGGCATCTGTACCAAATTACAATTGTTACAGACGCGATCGGCCCACTGCAGGAGGCGGGGTCGCAGTATACGTCAAACGAGGCATAGAACACCACCGGGTGTACCCACCAGCAACCCAACAGATAGAAACGGTCGCAATACAAATAGCCACCGTAACAGGACCCCTCACAGTCGTTGCAGCCTACCGCCCCCCTTCCCCAACGCTTGAAGAGGACGACATAGCTGCATTAAGCCAAATAAGAGGCAAGCTCCTAATAGGAGGAGACCTCAACGCCAAACACGCAGACTGGCACTCAAGAGTAAGTAATAGAGCTGGTCGACAACTGCAACGACTCGCGCGCACGCATCAGTTCCAAGTGTGGGGCCCAGAGGAACCCACCCACTTCCCGAAAAACGGGAGTAGGGCGGACGTCCTCGACATTGCCCTCACAAGACACATCATGGGTTTTGTGTCCGCAAGTTCCATGAACAGAATGTCGTCGGACCACAACCCTGTCATTCTCGAGGTCGATATGGGAGAATGGCTCTCTATCCCACAGCTAAGAACCTCACACAAACACACAAATTGGGAACAGTTCCGCGCCAATATAGCTACAGAACTGACCCAAGCCCCGCCTCCAACAGCAGACACTGTCGAGCAAACGCTGGAAGACCTCACGAAAGTGATCCTGCAAGCAGCTGAGGAAGCCACGCCTGCGCCAGCGGGACTCCCCCGCCCCAGGCAACTTCCCCAGCACCTGCTTGCACAAATAAGGCACAAAAACAGGATCGCCAAAGAGTGGAAACTCACAGGCAACAGAAACACAAGGAGGCTGCTCAACAGACTACAAAGAGAGTTGAAAGTTGCGCTCACTGAGCACCGCAACCAGCAATGGTCCGAAAGACTATCAACTCTCAACTTAGAAGACCACAGTCTATGGCAAGCCACAAAACAGTTCACGAAAAGACGCGCAAAAATGCCGCCTCTGCACGGCGAACGTGGACTGCAGTTCAGCGCCGTAGACAAAGCAAACGCGCTAGCCGACGTGTTCGAGAAACAATTCACGCCAGCAGAGGCACAGGACAGGGAACACGTCGAAACAGTTCGTAGACAACTGGCCACCTTTTTAGCAGCAGAAGACGAAGATGAATACACGCCACTCTTCAGCCCAGAAGACGTGGCAGGAGCCATCAAGTCACTGCCAACAAAAAAGGCACCAGGCCACGACCAGCTCACCAACGAACTCCTAAAACATATCCCGCCACTGGCAATAACCCACTTAGCTGATATCTTCAATGAAATTACGCGATCACTAAAATTCCCGACCCAGTGGAAACACGCAGAAGTAGTCGCGATCGCAAAACCAGGGAAAGACCCGGTGTTCCCGCAGCACTACAGACCAATTAGTCTCCTGCCCACCCTCAGCAAACTGTACGAGCGCCTCCTCTTAACGCCGATTCAAGATCACATCAGAAGAGAGCAAATTATGCCAAAATTTCAATTCGGTTTCCAGCAACAACACTCAGCCCCCCAACAAATAATGAGGGTAGTTGAAGCAGCTACAGAAAGCTTCAATCGAAAGGGCTACTGCGGGATTGTCTTATTAGACGTTGCCAAGGCTTTTGATTCAGTCTGGCACACCGGAATCTTGCACAAAATGTACACCCAAGGCTTCCCAGGGACGATAGTAAAACTTATACAGAGCTATCTAACCAGTAGGACATTCTCCGTTAAGATCGACAGATCACAGTCGAGCAGGAGAAGGATACGCGCTGGAGTGCCCCAAGGGTCTGTACTGGGTCCTACCCTGTACAACCTCTACACAGCCGACATCCCTGTCACGCAGCACGTACAAACAGCGCAATATGCAGACGACACCGCATTCTTCTCCTGCTCCACGAACAGGAACCTGGCAACGAGACGACTACAAACAGCACTAAATAGGACTGACTCATGGGCCAAGAAATGGCGCATCTCATTGAATACTGAAAAGACCCAGGCACTAATGATAACAAGACGCCTCGGAAAACGCCGCCCCCTAAGAAGACCCATCCAACTGCTGCAGCTACAAGGGCAAAATCTCCCCTGGAGAAACACGGCGAGATACCTCGGTGTGACACTGGACAAGCGCCTAACTTGGAAGTGCCACATCGAGGAACTCCGCAAGAAAGCCCTTGGCAGGATGCAAGTCCTCTACCCTGTATTAAATGAACGCAGTTCACTAGACCCCAGCACTGGAGTAGCGGTCTATAGAAGCCTTATTAGGCCGATACTGGAATACGCATGCCCCGTATGGGGATATGCAGCCAGATCGACAATAGGCCGCCTACAAAAAATACAAAACAGAGCCCTCCGGAGGGCCCTTCACGTACCTCCACGATTCCCCACAGCAGATCTACATGCTGCTGCGGATATCGAATCGCTACAAACACGGTTCCGACGCCTGGCAGAACAGTTTTATGCCACAGCCGGTACCGCACGAAACCAGCTCATCAATACACTAGGTCAATATGACCAAAGAAATGACAAATACAAGAGACCAAGATCAATACTCTCCTGAGTAAAGAAACAGAATCACACAACTCTCACCAAAACAGAAAAACAAAAGAACAGCATATACCAACACACCAAGTCAAAGCGAAGGAAATGTCCCCAAGGGACAACAACCTTCTACGCAACACTTCCAACAGGAGGAAGAAATTAGAGAGAAGTGGAGTGGAGTCCCGCCGCCACGCACTCCGCTGCTCGACTCGCTGCGGCTCGCACCGTTACGTTACGTGTTTCAACTAGCCAAACGCCATGTCCGGACGCGGAAAGGGAGGCAAAGTCAAGGGCAAGTCAAAGTCCCGCTCAAGCAGGGCTGGGCTCCAGTTCCCGGTCGGCAGAATCCACCGCCTCCTGCGCAAGGGAAACTACGCCGAGCGCGTCGGCGCCGGGGCGCCCGTCTACCTCGCCGCCGTCATGGAGTACCTCGCGGCTGAGGTGCTCGAGCTGGCCGGAAACGCGGCCCGCGACAACAAGAAGACGCGCATCATCCCGCGCCACCTGCAGCTCGCCATCCGCAACGACGAGGAGCTCAACAAGCTCTTGTCGGGCGTCACCATCGCACAGGGTGGTGTCCTGCCCAACATCCAGGCCGTCCTGCTGCCAAAGAAGACCGAGAAGAAGGCCTAAACAGAGAGCGCGGCGCTGCGCTTGCGTGCTCCCTGCACGCAAACGCGCCTGCCTTTGCCTTGCCGGCTCGGCTCACAACAATCGGCCCTTTTCAGGGCCACCACACAAACCTACGTCCAAAGCAAAGTTTCCGTCGTCCGTGCTCGCCGCACTTTACACAACACGTCCACATACATACATTGCACAGCCAGCGCCGGCGCACGTCCGCCATCTTGTCCACAGCCCGTGTGGCCGAACGCGCACACATTTTGTCGTTTCTCTCTTTTTGTCTTTTTTGTTTCTGCACCCCTCCGCGCACGCACAGAGTCGCGTTCCAAACGACAACGACATCGATACACCGATAATGTGATGATCATTGTTAGCATTATAATGTTTCAATTAAAGGGGCGCGCGTGGCACAGACAAAAAAACCAAACAGCTGATCCGATCGATCGATCGATCCGGCCCGCCCGCCTATGCCCACGCCACAAACAAACAACAAACCACGCACACACTGGACTCAGCCGCGCCCATCGCGTCAAACTCAAAAACTAACGCACGCGCAGCAGCAACAACAACAACAACAACAACACGCACAGGCAACACAGACTCTTTCGCACTTTTCAATCTCCGAACAGTGTGGTGGCCCTGAAAAGGGCCGTTTTCGTCTCTCCCACCAAGCACGGGCACGGCACGGCCGCGGGAAGGCCACAACGCAGCACAGCACACCGGCTGGCTGGCTGCCTGCCTGCCTAACCGCCGAAACCGTACAGGGTGCGCCCCTGCCTCTTCAGGGCGTACACCACGTCCATGGCCGTCACAGTCTTGCGCTTGGCGTGCTCAGTGTACGTCACCGCGTCGCGGATCACGTTCTCCAGGAACACCTTCAGCACTCCGCGGGTCTCCTCGTAGATCAGACCAGAGATGCGCTTCACGCCGCCCCTGCGAGCCAGGCGGCGGATGGCGGGCTTCGTGATGCCCTGGATGTTGTCGCGCAACACCTTGCGGTGCCGCTTGGCGCCACCCTTGCCCAGCCCCTTTCCTCCCTTGCCGCGGCCTGTCATTCTTCTTCTTCTTCCTTCCTCCTCCTCAAAGCAAGCAAGCGAAAAAACACAAGCGCCAGCTCCTCACCCGGCGCTAGCGAGTCGGCTACGGTGCGAGCTCTCTGCCGCCGCCCCCCTATATAGACTCTGGCCCGCCCTCCCCCCACCACGCGCACCGAGGGCATATAAGCGCGGCGCGGGGCCGCGCGGGCCCCATTCCGAGCTGCGATGTCACTTGCGAACGTTGTGTGTTCTGAAGCTGAGGGTGTGGCGGATCGCCGCCTGGCGGAGCTAGCTCCGTCAGCGGCCCCATCCGGCCCCCCACCACCGACAACCCGGCCACTTCCACCGGATTCTGAGATGGCTAGTTCCTTGGACGCAGCACCTTCGCCTGCGAGTGCTACGTCTTCCGCTGGCGGCTTGCCGCCGACGCCGACCTCTTCTACTGATTCTTCTGGGCGATGTGGCATCGATTCAGGAATCGATGCCGCCGCCCTTAGGCGGTTAGATAGGGCACATGGCGCGTCAGGGCCCCCTTCACGTGGGACCAGCCCGCGCGCGCCGAGGCAAAGACAGGCTTCACCTTCCCCTCGTCCCTCGTCCGCACTCGACATGCCGGACATTTCCGACGCTGTCAACGTGTCCGAGCATTCGGACTTCGACTCGCTCGACGGCCACATGGACGACAGCGACATCGCGGAGGGGCTGGAGGAACACCTCGCCGCTCTCCGTGACGCTGCCGAGGAGGAGGGCCTGCAGGTCGACCCTGTTCGGCTTCAGACCGCCCTCTTCCCGAACATGACTGCCGCGACTGCCGACAGCGATGCCGGGTGCGGGATGGAGTTCGATGACGACCATCGGCGCCCGGTCGCTGCGCGCCGGAAGAGGCAGTTAGCCTCCTCATCAGACTCTGAGGCCCCTCCGCCCGCTGACCGCGGGCTACCCAAGAAGAAAATGGCCATTGTTGATGCGGAGGGCTTCCAGGTGCCGCGCAAAACGGCACCTCATCGCCGGTTCACCACGTCCTTGGCGGACGTGCCCGTCAGCAACGCGTTCGCGGCTATTGATGGTGCCGCTGACTCCCCCCTCACTCCCCCGCCCCCCCCGTCATCAGCCGCCCCTCCTGCCCCCCCACCCATCTATTTACAATACAAGGGACACGTGAAAGTGCTTGAAGACATCCTCATTACTCACACGGAACGCCCCTTCCACTTAAAATGGTCAGGCAATGAAAATTTTCGCCTGTATCTCCAGACCCCCAACGACCTTGTTGCTGCCCTTAATATCTGCAAAAAGCTCAATATAGGTTTCTCCACCCCACCTAAACGGACCCACCGCCTCCGGGTTGTTGTCCGAGGCCTCCCCATGGAGTACTCTGATGATGATCTGAGGACGGCACTCGCGTCACTCAACATTACTCCTTCCGTCGTCTCCAGGATAATTTCCCCCCGCACCCGACGCCCCACCCCCCTCTTCTTCGTCTCCGCTCCTGACACGCCGGAGAACCGCCCCCTCCTCACCATCTCGCTCCTCAATCACGTTAGCGTGACGATGGAGAAACCGCGCTCCAGGAGGATGACGCTGGTCTGCTACCGCTGCCAGGGTTTGGCGCACTTCGCGGGAGACTGCACCCGCGAGGTGCGTTGCGTGAAGTGTGCTGGTGGTCACGCCTCCTCGGAGTGCACTAAGCCCCGAGACGCCCCCCCCACCTGTGCCCGCTGTGGCGGGACTCACACGGGCAGCTACATGGGCTGCCCAAACATTAAGTCCTTCAGGGCTCGCCAGAGGCGATTTGCGTGGCCATCGGCGGCGGCCCGCCCGGGAGCCAGTTACTCTGGTGCCCTGATGGGATCGGCGCCGAGGGCCCACCCCCTTCATGCGTCTCGCTCCCATCCCGCCCCGTTGGGCTCCTACCCACCCCCCCTCCTCTCCATCCCTATCCCACCCCCCCCATCTGCCTTCCCTCCCCTCCCTACCCCGCAGGCGTCGAGCACTGCTCCCCCCTCCTCACAGCGGGTGTCACGCTCCGCTGTTCCTTACCCTTCCCACCAGCAGGCGTTAAGCACTGCTGCTCCCTCCCCCTCCCCGGTACAGTCTCAGCAGCTCCCTCTCCCCACCCTCTCCTCTGTTCCCACCCACCTCCATGACCTAATCACCAATGTTGTTGAGGCACTGACCTCAGCAATCTCCACCACCTTCCACTCCCTCCTCCAAACCCTCCCCCGCCAACTTGCCACCGCCCTCTCCCACTCCATGTCCCCCGTCCCCACCACCACTCCCATTCCCCCCAATCATGGCTGTTAGACATCACGGATTGACAGCCATGATCTGGAACGCCAATGGGCTCCCCAACCAACAGGGCGAGTTCAGACAGTTCCTCCTTGATGAGAGGGTTGATATTTGCCTTGTTGCCGAGACGCACCTCAAACCCGGTGTTTTTGCCCGTGTAGCAAACTACTCCTGCTACAGGACAGACAGGCCCACTGCCCATGGTGGCACGGCGGTGTACGTGCGTACCTCCCTCCGCCACCACCCTATTCCCCTCCCCCCACTTCACACTGTGGAAGCCACTGGCGTTGTTGTCCACACGGTGAGGGGTCCCATCACGTTTGTGGCTCTCTATAGACCACCACGAGGCCTTCTCGCAACACCGGACTTTGAAGCATTGCTGTCGCTCGGCGACGACGTCTTCGTTGGCGGTGACTTCAATGCCAAACATGCTGCCTGGAACAGTAGGTTAACCAACACATCAGGTCGTCGACTCCTCCGGGTCGCAGAGCGGCATCATGCCCGCACCATCGGCCCGCACGACCCCACCATTTACCCTTCTGGAGGACGTCCCCCAGATGTCCTAGACATCGCAGTGGTGAAAGGTTTACCCCACCCCATCACTGCTGCCACCCGCGTCGCTCTAGCCTCCGATCACCGGCCGGTCATCTGTTCCATCGATCTCGCTGGAACCCCGACCGTGCCGAGAGAAGGCCTGGATATTCGCGGTATTGACTGGCAGTCCTACCAGAGACGGGTCGAAGCAGCCCTACCCACAATCCCTGCTGCCGATCAAACGGACGCAGATCGTACCCTCATCCACCTCACCACCATTGTCCTCGATGCTGCAACTGCAGCGACCCCTCACCGACCGCCCCGGCCCCCAGACCATCTGCGTCCGCTCCCTCCCCACATCCTTGCTCTCATCACAGAGAAAAACCGGACCACCCGTGAATGGCAGCTCACTCGGAATCCGGCAACCAAGCGCCTCATCAATAGATTACAGCGCCAAATCAAGGCTGCGGTGCAAGGCCACCGCAATCAGGCATGGGAGACCAAGATCTCTGCCATTGACCTGCGTGACCCGTCTGCTTGGCGGCTCACGAAAAGCCTTCTGCGACGAGGGCAACGGATCCCCCCACTCCAGGTCGGCAATGACTTTGTGTCCGAACCAGACGCCAAAGCTAACGCCTTGGCTGATGTCTTCGCGCACAACTTCACCCCGGTCAATGACCCCATTGACCCCGACCATATTCGCCTGGTAACGGCACGCCTCCCTCAATTCCTTGCCGTCCAGGACCCTGAGGATGACATCACCCCTATCAACGAAGAAGAGGTTGCACTGCAATTGCGGTACCTCAAATCCAAGAAAGCTGGTGGCCCCGATAAGCTGACGAATGCCCTCCTCAAGCAACTACCCCCAGCTTCTATTCCCATCCTGACGGCCGCATTCAACAACATCCTCACAACCAGGCAATATCCCACTGCCTGGAAACACGCTGAAGTGGTCGCCATACCCAAGGCTGGGAAGGATCTTCGTTCCCCTGCCAGCTACCGCCCCATCAGCCTCTTGCCCGCCATCTCCAAGGTGTTCGAGAGGCTGTACCTTAAACGTCTGCTCATCCACATTGCCCGAGAACGAGTCCTCCCTGATGAGCAGTTCGGCTTCAGGCAGGGACACGCCACCACTCACCAACTCCTGCGCCTTGTAGAAGAGGCACTGGACGCCATAGAACGTAGGGAGTACTTCGGGGCCATATTCCTCGACGTGTCCAGGGCGTTTGACTCGGTCTGGCACGAAGGGCTGCTCTACAAATTATTTTCCCTTGGCTTCCCAGTGTCCCATGTACGGCTCATAGCCACATATCTGGAAGGACGCACCTTCCATGTTCGGATCCCTGACGGGACATCCACACGACGACGCATCAGGGCAGGAGTACCACAAGGCAGCGTACTAGGACCGCTACTCTACTCCCTCTTCACAGCCGATCTGCCCTCTGCGCCGAGGGTACATTTAGCTCTCTACGCAGATGACACTGCACTCTTCTCTCGTTCTCGGAGTGCGGCAGGTCTTCAACAGCGGCTCCAGGGGGCTACAGATTCCCTACTCGATTGGGCTCGGACCTGGCGTCTGGCATTTAATCCCTCCAAAACCCAAGCCCTTATCGTCTGCCGACGCCATATTCCCATTCGACTCCCTCAGGTGTTGGTCCTTGGTACCCCAGTCCCCTGGACTCGTACTGCGAAGTACTTGGGTGTTACCCTGGACCAGCGCCTCACCTGGCGCCCCCACATCGATGACGTGCGTCGTAAGGCAATGGGCCGGCTATGCCTGCTCTACCCTCTCATCAATCCCACCTCTTCCCTCCCCACGCACCTTGCTGTTAGACTGTACACCTCCCTTGTTCGCCCCATCCTTGAATACGCGGTGGTGGTTTGGGGCAATGCTGCCCCCACCCACCTCCGCCGCCTCCAAACCGTCCAGAACCGGGCTCTCCGGCGTGCCCTCCGCCTCCCCTTCGACTTCCCGACCCACGAGCTCCACCTCCTGGCTGAAGTGCCGCTACTTCGTACCCGCATCCTCTCCGCCGCCAACTCCTTTTACCACCAAACCCGTCACTCTCCTAATCCCTTAATCCTTTCCCTGGGCACCCGTGTTCACCGACTAGCCACCACTCGCTGGCCCGACCTTTTATTTCGCCCCCCATGAACTCGCATGCACCAGCCAACTCAACTCATGCCGATTACCTACCTCACACCATAGATTATTCCCCCCAACATGTCATGTCATTCGCTCCACCTCCACGCCCCCCCTTCCTCCCACACTACCCCCACTGTTGGCCTAATCATGGTAGGCCCTCCCCCCCCTTTTTTTTTCCACTTCATCTGTCACCCTCTTACTTCTTTCTCTTACCCCCCCCCCCAACCACTGCGCCATTTGCTGACTAACTGCCGCCACCACCAAGGAGCCGCTATGCAGAAGAAGAACTTTCACTAACTCTCACTCTTCCTTCTCCTATCCTTTATTCTGTCACTAATTGCAATTCCCGGCCAGTCAATTGGGCCGTTCGTTTTCCGTTTCTCTCACTGTCCCTCTTACTATCCTATAATCTTTCTTTAAAAAAAAAAAAAAAAAAAAAAAAAAAAAAAAAAAAAAAAAAAAAAAAATGGCCAGTCAATTGGGCCTTTCGTTTTCCCACCTCTCTCACTATCGCTCTGACTATTCTTTCATCTTTCAAAAAAAAAAAAAAAAAAAAAAAAAAAAAAAAAAAAAAAAAAAAAAAAAATGCACAACAAGCCATGCAGCACTACAACGCCAAGAACTTTTTCGCCAACCCGTCATGCCAGAAGGTGAAGCGCCTCGTGCGCTAGTACTTCGTTCCCAGTCGAGGATATCTTCCTCCTTATATTGTGCCGCTGCTATTGTGCCGCTGCTGCCGCGCGGGCCCGTTGTCAAGGCAGCACCGGACGCTTCGTGTACCGCACGCACCTCCACGCCGCTAACCGCTATGGCCCGCACAAAGCAAACGGCCCGCAAGTCCACCGGCGGAAAGGCGCCGCGCAAACAGCTCGCCACCAAGGCGGCGAGGAAGAGCGCGCCCGCCACCGGCGGCGTCAAGAAGCCCCACCGCTACAGGCCGGGCACCGTCGCCCTGCGGGAAATCAGGCGCTACCAGAAGAGCACAGAGCTGCTCATCCGCAAGCTGCCGTTCCAGCGCCTAGTGCGCGAGATCGCCCAGGACTTGAAGACCGACCTGCGCTTCCAGAGCTCCGCAGTCATGGCCCTGCAGGAGGCCAGCGAGGCCTACCTCGTCGGCCTCTTCGAAGACACCAACCTGTGCGCAATCCACGCCAAGCGCGTCACCATCATGCCCAAGGACATCCAGCTCGCGCGCCGCATCCGCGGCGAGCGCGCCTAGAAACCGCGCCGCGCACGCGCGCCCGCCCAACAAAAACGGCCCTTTTCAGGGCCACTAACATCTCTCCGTCGCGAGCAAAACTTTTGTCGGTCTTGCCGCCCCGCAAAACAACAACAACCAATTCCCCTCCCGTCCACAGCCGCTCTCGCCAACAATCGACGTCACTCCCATCCCTCACAATACACACACACACAACAGCCGGACGACGTCACCACACACCACGGGTGGCTGGCCGCCGCCGTCTCCGAGGCGCGCGCACGCTACGCTACACTACAACGTCAACGCCACCGCGCCTTCCCAATTCCCGCCGGCCACTTCCACGTCTCACGTCCCCCCGCCGCTTTGAGAGAGAGAGAGAGAGAGACACAACACACACACAAAAGACACGACATCCGCAAAGCAAGCAAACACACAAACAAACAAGAGTCTCCAGAAACATACATGAGCAACCAAACGTCGGCCGCCGCAAAAAGAACAACTACAACAACAACAAAAACAAAAAAAAAAAAAACAAATAAAATAAAATAAAAAGACCAACAAACGGCCACAACCGCTCCGCTACCGCGCGCCGCCGCCTACCGCCACCGGCACCACAATCCAACCACCACGGCACGCAAACAGTACCCACAAGGGTCACACACACACACACACACACAACCAACCAACCAACCAACCAACCACACCGGCGCATGCACGACAATCAACGCCTTCCCGACGTCCTTTGATGGCCCTGAGAAGGGCCGTTTTGGGCCGCGCGACAGCCGCAGCCGTGCCATCGCGCGCCACTAAGACGACGCGGGGGAGGGCGGTGGGGGACGACGGCGTCAAGCGCCAACCCCTCTCCCTTGCCTTTCTTTAACTTTACTACTTTACTTCTTCTTCTTGGGCGACGCCTTCGCCTTAGACGGCGTCGTCGCCTTCTTCGGGCGCGGCGCCTTCGGCTTCTTCGTCGGAACCTTGGCGGCCTTCTTCGCCTTCGACGGCGACTTGGCCTTGGCCGGCTTGGCCGCAGCCGCCTTCTTCGCACCCGCGGGAGCCGCCGACGCCGCAGACGCCTTCTTGGCGGCGCCCGCCTTCCGACCGGTCGCCGCCTTCACGCCACCAGCCTTCTTTGCGCCGGCCGCGCGGCCGCCCTTCTTCTCCTTGCTGGCCGGAGCGGCGCGCTTCTTCTTCGCACCGCCGGCACGAGCCTTGCCGCCCTCGGCCGCCCCGCCGCCGGCGCCGGCAAGCTTGAAAGAGCCGGACGCGCCCTTCCCCTTCGTCTGCACCAGCTCGCCAGCCACGACGGCCGACTTGAGGTACTTCTTGATAAAGGGCGCCAGCTTCTCCGCGTCCAGCTTGTAGTGCGCGGCAATGTACTTCTTGATCGCCTGCAGCGACGAGCCGCCGCGCTCCTTCAGACTCTTGATGGCGGCCGTCACCATCTCAGAGGTGCGCGGGTGCGCAGGCTTGGCGCGCGGCTTCTTCGCAGACGCCGCAGACTTGGCCTTCTTCGTCGTGCCGGTGGCGGCGGGTGCCGCAGCAGTCTCGTTCGTAGCCGCCTGATCTGCCATTATTTCGACGGACGACGCGCGTACACACAACAACAGAACAGCGAGAGAGAGCGGCGAGCACGGCAGAGAATAGCCGCCGCGCCGTCGTGCATAAGTGTGTGTGTGACGCAGTTTCTGCGTTCACACTCGTGTGGAAGTTTGCAGCGTGCTTGACGCTCTTTCTTCCGGAAGTAGGGAGGAACATGTTAGGTAAGTCTTTCGGTGATTTAGTCTTGTTTTGCACTGAAACATCACTTGAGGAAAGTCATCACTTCGCGGCACTATTGTTGCAGTCGAAGGAGATCTGGCCAGCGCAGCGTGGCGCGCCAGTGTGGTCGGTGGCCGAGATCGCGCACCTTGGGGTTACGCGATACTTCGACCTTCTCGTAGAAGTCTTGGGCAGCAAGTTGGAACCGCTGTCTGAGGAGAGGCACACCTGCGACGTGGTGTAGTTCCGCGGTGTTGAAGTCCCACGGAAGATGCAGCACCGTTCTGAGGGCCCTGTTTTGGACCGTCTGTAGACGGCGGATGTTGGTCTCGGCTGCGTTGCCCCACACCACCGCTGCATAATCAAACAGCGGGCTGATGGTAGCTTTAAACAGGGTGAGACCTAAGTCTGCTGGTAGCGATGATGTGGGGTTGATGACCGGGTACAGCATGCGCAATCTACCCAGTGCCTTCCTCCTCACTTCTTCGATGTGTTGGCGCCACGTTAGACGCTTGTCTAGCGTGACGCCAAGATATTTGGCACTGTTGTTCCACGGTACAGGGCGTCCGCGGACTGTCAGCTGCTCGAGGTCTGCCGGGACATGCCTGAGCGCGATTATGATCGCCTGGCTTTTCTCGGGATTATAAGCCAGACGCCATTTCGTGGCCCATTCTTCTAGCGCCGCGGTTGCCGCTTGCAGACGCCGTTGTAGAGCTCGGGGGCATCTGCTGCGGCCGTAGACGGCGGTATCGTCCGCGTACAGGGCGTTGTTCACTGCGCCTGTACGTGGGAGGTCCGCTGTGTAGAGCGAGTAAAGCGTCGGGCCGATGACCGAGCCTTGCGGTACACCCGCGAGTACCCGGCGCTCCGTGGAGATTCCACTGTCTGCCCGAACGTGGAACGTCCTGTCCCGCAGGTAAGTCTGCAGGAGACTCACGTGTGACACGGGTACCCCCAGTACAAGCAACTTGTACAGGAGGCCTTCGTGCCACACCGAGTCAAAGGCGCGTGACACGTCAAGCATAAGAGCACCGAAATACTCGCGTCGGTCAACTGCTCCGAACGCTTCCTCAGTCAGCCGTAGGACTTGGTGTGTGGCAGAGTGTCCTCGTCGGAACCCAAATTGCTCATCAGGCAGAATTTGTTCGTCAGTGATATGACGCAGGAGGCGCGTCATGTATAGCCGCTCAAAGAGTTTGGATAGCGCCGGCAGCAAGCTAATCGGACGGTAGTTTTTTGCCATCCGCGCGTCCTTCCCTGGTTTTGGTAGGGCCACTATTTCTGCGTGCTTCCAAATTTGCGGAAACTCTTCTGTTCGAAGCACTTCATTGAAGAGTTCTGTGAGTTTGGCCACTGCTTGTTCTGGGAGTTGCCTGAGGAGCGAATTTGTCACCATGTCCGGCCCCGCGGCTTTGCGACCTTGAAGGTGACGCAGCAGCAGATTCACCTCGTCGACGGCTATCGGCGTGATGTGGTCGTCAGGGTCTCTCGCCGCAAGGTAGCGGGGAAGACGATCCCTGACGAGTCGAATGTGCGCTGCGTCGACAGGGTCCTCCATCGGTGTGAAATTAGCGGCGAACGCATCGGCCAGGCAGTTGGCCTTTGCATTCGGCTCGCTGACAAAATCTGCTCCGACCTGGAGTGGAGGAATTTTCATCGTACGACGGATGAAGCTCTTAACCGTTCTCCACGCCGAACCATCTTCCGTGTTGAGCTGGGAGATCTTGGTCGCCCACTCCTGGTGCCTGTGTTGTTCTGCTGCGACCTTGATTTCCCGGCGCAACCGATTGAGTGTCGGTTTGATGGCCGGATTGCGGGTGCGTTGCCATTCTCTGGCAACCCGGTTTTTCTCGGAGATTAGGTTCTCCAGGTCTCGTGGCAGACGCTGTGGTTTGCAGCTTCGGTGGTCGGCTGCTGGTCTGGGCGGCGTGGCGTTGGTTGCTGCTTCCACCATGCAGTTTGTGTACTGCTGCAGAGCCACGTTTGCGCCGTTCGCGGCCGGGTGCGGGAGTTGATCCAACGCTGCCACCATGGCTTCGCGGTATTGGTCCCAGTTTATTCCGCGTAAGTCAAGCCCTCTTCTTGGTATTGACGCAAGTTCCGCCTCAACTTCGAACATGACTGGGACATGATCGGAGTTGATTGGCGGCCTTGTGCTCGCTGTCAGGTTCTGTCGGACGCCTTTGTTGATCAGTATGTCGATCACGTCAGGCAGCCCTCTAGGAGGAAAAATGGTCGGTTCATGTGGGGCGACAACTACGGCATTATGGCGCTCTACGATGCGTTGCAGCTGCCGCCCACTCGTGTTCGTAAGTCTGGAGTTCCAGACTTGATTCTTGGAATTGTAGTCACCTCCCAGGAGAAGTTTACCTGGGAGTGACAACAGATTGTCGATGTCTTCACGTTGCAGGCGCCGACGTGGCGACTTGTACACGACACCGACCGTTATTTTTCCGTGCGCCGTGTTTACTGCGACCGCGGTCGCCTCGGCTGTCTGCAGTGGCGGCAGGTGGATCTTGAAGTGATTTAGTGTCCGACGGACATATATTGCCGTTCCCCCTCCGTGGGTTGGCCTGTCGTCGCGGTGACACACATAATTCGGAATCCCGACGCGGACTCCGGGCTTCAAGAAGGTCTCTGTTACGAGACATAAATCCACATTTTCTCGGCGAATTAACTCGCGAAATTCTGCGGCCTGTTCTCGTAGGCCGCGGGCATTCCAGAGGCATATTTTAATTTCTCGTGGCGCTGCCATGCTGGGCCGTGGGGTTGTTGATATTTGTTGCCTGCTGCATTGCGGCCGCAATCTTGGCGGGGAGCTCGCTGATGACGTTCACGACGAGGGAAATGAATTTTTCCATCATCGCGAACATTCGCTGCTCCATTGCCATCATCATGCGCTCATAGCTGGCGCTCATGCTGCCGACGGCGTCGTGGCGGTCGGCTAGTGGTGCGTTGTCGAGTGCTGCCTGGCGAGCGGCGGTCTCGCCGCCATTGCCGTTGCCGACAAGATGGCGCGTGGCCGCCTGGCCAGCGGCGAGCTCGCCGCCATTGCTGCTGCCGACAAGATGGCGCGTGGCTGCCTGGCCAGCTGCGGGCGCGCCGCCATTGCTGCTGCCGACAAGATGGCGCGTGGCTGCCTGGGGTCCGCCATGCTGTCGGCGCTCGCGCAGGCCGGGGAAGATGGCCGCATCATTCAGTGGCGGTGCAGCTGGGCCGCCATTTTGTGCCTCTGGCGCGGTGTTCTCCCAGCGGCGTGCTCTCTGGTTGGCGCGCGGGCGCTCAGTGGTGGGAGCGGTGGACGGTGTTACCTGCGTCTTGCGCCGCTCGGGGATTGCTCCGTCCGCGACGATGGCCGCGCTGGGCGGGGCTTGCCTGCCATTTTGTGCGCTGACTGTCTTCGGTTGGGCTGAAGTCTGCTCGGCCTGGGGACGGTGTGAAGTGTCACCTGGGCGGGGTTTGGAGGTCCTTACCCCGCGGCGGCGACCTTGACGACGGCGACCACCTTTTGTTCGTCCTTCCCCCTCGGCTCCGCGCTGTCTGGCGTTTCCCGCCAAAACTGTGCCTTTCTTCGGCGTCTCCGCTTTCCGGAGGCGCGCTGCGAAGGCTTTGTGCCGTGGACATCCTCGATAAGATGCCACGTGCTCGCCGTTACAGAGTTTACACTTCGGCTTGAAGTCCTTGTACGGCTCCCCCTTTACGTCGCACTCGATCGCAGCATGAGGAGCGGCACAACGCACACAGTACGGTTGCATTCCGCAGTGCTTGTCCACATGTCCTAACTCCAGACAGCGGTAGCACTGGGCATAGCCACCTGTTTGGCGCAAGTTTTCCGCTGTTACTTCACACGGGCCTATAAATTTCAACTTGAACAGCTCGCGGTTTTTGTCCGTGCTGTCCGCACACACGAGCACTAGAGGGCCGCGCCTGTTGGTTTTTGGGTCCCTCATTTTTGTTACAGATTGAACTATAAAGCCTTGGTCTTCTAAGTCCTCCTTCACGTGTTCATTGGAGTACTTCAGCGGTACTCCTTTGAATACGACCTTCAGAGGTCGTTTCCGCGAAGTGGAATACGTATAGTACTCCAAGCCTTGTGATCTCGCGGCGTGTAAGAGTTTGTTATACAAGTCACAGTTATTCACACGCACTTTGTACACAGTGTCACCCGCAGTACGCACTCGATTAGCCGCCGCGCCGCCAGGCCCAGCCAGTGTCGCGGGCGGGCGCGGACGGCCGAGAGAGCGGCCGCCACTCTGCGCGCCGCCGCGCCGCGCCTCCCGCGCTTGCTACCGCCCAACGTCCGACAGCCTGTGCGGACCAGCCCCAAACCTGCGCCGCAACCACCCGCGCCATTCAAACCACCGAGGATGGGGCTACACACGGCCACACCACAGTCGCCAACCAGTCGCCACGGCAGCGCCGCAAACCACGGCCAAACTGCAGCTACCGCGCGCTACAGCCTGGCTCGGCCCGCCGAGAATCGCCGCCCCCGCCCAAATGCCGCCCCCACAGCCCCAGCCGACGACCCGCCACAATGGCCAAACCTTCGGCAAAACTGGCGCACCGTCGCCGCGCCAGCCCGGCCAGCGCGGCCGCCGCCACAGCCACACAAGCGGAGGCGTGCGGCGATGACGGCCGTGCAAACGCACCTCCGCCGCCCCATCGCCCTCCCACCGTTTCCCGATCGGCCCGCGGCCGTCGGGCCACCTCGCCCGCCAACATTCGCGCCCGTTTCTCACAAAATTGCCCGCCGCAAAACAAAAACGAGCGCCGCCTGCGCAACATGGGCACCGGCCAACCGAGGCGCCGCCGCCCCTCGCCGCTTTCAGCGAGGGTGGCTAACCGCCATCCGCAACTACAGACGCACCGAATCTGCCTTCAAAAGCACACACCGACAGCCGACCTCTAACATTTAGACTCCGCAAGCCACCCAACGGTGTGTGGCGGAGGGCACTTCACGTGCCAATGTCATTTACCTCCCTTTGCTGTTCCAGTCGCGTATGGTTCGCGGGACGAACCGACAGTCTGCAAAAAAAAACGCCTCCGTGCGCGCTCGAATCTCTCTAACCACATCCATTCGTGATCTCCTCGGGAGGTATACGCAATATATTCGATACCCCATCCAGAAACGCAATATCTCGAAACCTGGCGAGCAAGCTACACCGCGATGCAGAGCGCCTCTATTGCAGAGTCTGCCGCTTGGGTTTGTTAAACATCTCCGTAACGCTATCACGGTTACCAAATGACCCTGCGACGAAACGTTGGATCGTCTCCGTCGCCTCCGTCAACGCGACCTGGTACGGATCCCACACTGATGGGCAACACTCACGTATAGGTCGAACGAACGGGTGTTTTGTAAGCCACCTCCTCCTTTTGTTGATGGACGACATTTGCTACGCATTCTCCCAATAAATCGCAACCTGGTACCCGCCTTACCAACAATTACTTTTGTTTGTTTTTTTGTTAATATGATGATCATCCCACTCCCAATCACTCCGCACGCATACTCCCAGATATTTTACAGACGTAACTGCTACCAGTGTTTGTCCCGCTATCATATAATCAATCATACAATAAAGGGTCCTTCTTTCTATATTATTCGCAATACATGTTAAGGGACAGTTGCCACTCCCTGCACCACGTGCCTATCCGCTGCAGATCGTCCTGCATTTTTCGCTGCAACTTCTCTGTATACTACAGCATCATCCGCGAAAAGACGCATGCAACGTCCGACACTATCTACTAGGTCATTTATATACATTGTGTGTGAAGAGCAATGGGTCCCATAACACTCCCCTGTGGCACGCCAGAGGTTACTTTAACGTCTGTAGACGTCTCTCCATTGATAACACAACATGCTGTGTTCTGTTTGCTACAATCTCTTCAGTCCAGCCACACACTTGGTGGTCCGACATTCTGCAGACACTTACTTTGTTTATCAGGCGACAGTGCGGAACTGTATCGAACGCCCTCCTTCCGGATGTCAACCAAAATGGCATCTACCTGGGAGCCTGTATCTAATATTTTCTGGGTCCCATGAACAAATAAAGCGCGTTGGGTCTCACACGATCGCTGTTTCCGGAATCCATGTTGATTCCTACATAGTAGACACTGGGTTTCCAAAAAACGACATGCTACTACTCGAGCATAAAACATGTTCTCAAATTCTACAACCGATCGACGTCACAGATATAGGGCCTATATAGTTTTGCGCATCTGCTCGACGACCCTTCTTCAAGCCCGGGACTACCTGTGCTCTTTTCCAATCATTTGGAACCCTCCGTTCCTCTAGAGACTTGCGGTACACGGCTGTTAGGAGGTTCTGTCGCGTACTCTGTGTAGAATCGAATTGGTATCCCGTCAGGTCCAGTGGACGTTCCTCTGTTGAGTGATTCCAGTTGCTTTTCTATTCCTCCTTGGACACTTATTTCGATGTCAGCCATTTTTTCGTTTGTGCGAGAAGGAACTGCAGTGCGGTCGTCCTCCGTGAAACAGCTTTGGAAACAGGTGTTTAGTATTTCACAGCTTTACGCGTGTCATCCTCTGTTTCAATGCCATCATCATCCCGGAGTGTCTGGATATGCCGTTTCGAGCCGCTTACTACTGATTCAACGTACGACCACAACGTCCTAGGATTTGATTTGATTTCCTGTCACGTCGGTACATGGAATTGTACTTTCGCATTCACCGGACGCTTCACGCATAGCCCTCCTTACGCTAACTTTGGACATCGTTTAGCGTCTGTTTGTCTGAGAGGTTTTGGCTGCGTTTCAACTTTGAGTGAAGCTCTCTTTGCTTTCGCTATAGTTTCCTAAACTTTGGTTGTTTGTACCGCGGTGGGTTTTTCCCATCCCTCGCAGTTTTACTCGGCACGTACCTGTCTAAGACGCATTTTACGATTGCCTTGCACTTTCTCCATAAACACTCAACATTGTCAGTGTCGGAGCAGACATTTGCGTTTGCATCTGCCTGGTAGTCTCAAATCTGCCTTCTATTACTCTTGCTAAACAGATAAACCTTCCTCCCCCCCCCCTTTTTTTTGTTTTTTTTTTTGTTTTTTTGTTTGTATATTCCTACTAACGTCCATATTCAGCGATGCTGCAACGGCCTCTTGATCACTGGGTCCCTGTTCTGCACATACAGAGTCGACAAGTTCGGGGTCTGTTTGTCATCGGTAGGTCCACGATGTTATCTCCACGAGTCGGTTCTCTCTCTGTTTAATTGCTCGCGGCATTTTTCGTTCGGATGGTGCACTCAGTATACTGTCACTCGATGCTCTGTCCCTACCACCCGTCCTCAACATCTGGCACATTGAAATCTCCACCTAAGACTGTAACACGCTGCGGAAAGGAAAATGTATGTCCACATTTTCTCTCACTTGTTCGGCCACTAATGCTGCTGAGTCGCGAGGTCGGTAAAAGGAGCCAATTATCAACCTAGCTCGGCTGTTGAGTGTACCCTCCACCCACAATAGTTCACAGGAACCGTCCACCACTTCTACTTCACTACACAGGATAAACTACTACTAACAGCGACGAACCACTCCACCACCGGTTGCATGCACGCTATCCTTTCTAAAGCACCGTCTGTACCTATAACGATTGCAGCTTCGGCGCTTTCTATCAGCGCTTGACGTTCCGGTACTTTACCAACGCAGAGCTTCGACAGTTGACAATTACAATACCGATTGCCGCTTGGTCCCCGCATGTCCTGACCTTGCCCCGCGCCCGTTGCCCTTTCCGTACTTGCCCAAGGGCCATCCAACCTAAACAGAACCGCCCAGCCCACGCCACACAACCCCTGCTACCCGTGTAGCCGCTTGTTGCGTATAGTGGACTCCACCTAAGACTATATAACATAACATGCCCTAAGGCATTCGCGGTGTACACCACCCTAAGGTGAGGTGAGGTGAGGTTAGGTTAGGTTAGGTTAGGTTAGGTGGACGTGGGTTAGGTTAAGGGTTACAGTTAGGTTAAGCGTCAAAGTTAGGTTAAGCGTTCGGACGTGAGGCGTCAGGTGGCCGCACCTACCTTTACGGCCGGACATCTTAGGTTAGAGGTTAGGTTAGGTTAAGGCGCCGAGAGGTCCGCGGTCAGGTTACGTTCACCTTCGGGCGCCACACGTAGGTTTCAAAGGTGTGTCGGTCGGTCGTCGGCAAGCCGCAAAAACTACAGACGACGTCGACCAAACCGCCGCAAGACCGAGCAGGAGGCAGATATAAAACACACACACACACACACACACACACACACACACACACACACACACACAAAACAAAATTAAACACCACCCACCGGCCAAAGGGCACCAAAAACCACAAACCCGAGCACCACGTCGACCAGAGGCAACCCGCCGCTCACGCGACATGGCTGGCAACTAAGGGGCAAACGGCAACGGCGCTTTCCGCACCGGGCCGGATGCACGTACGACAACACCGCTACCCGTACGCAGGCCTCCCATTGCACACAGCCGCTCTGTGTTTGAACATCATCAATGGCGCGCCCGCGGCTCGTCGCGGGCGCAGCCATAACGCCGCCACTTTTGCACCAACACATTCACGCACCGCAAAACAGCTCGCCGACACAGCACAGCCGACAAACAAAAACAACCCGCGAGACGGGGGCGACAACGACAACAGCAGCAAACAACTCGCACCAAGCGTCCAACAGGTAACAAACGGACAAGCACAGCCTCTGCTAACGGCCACGACGCCAGCGGCACACTGCTCCTTTCCCGCCACACTCGATTTCACAACGCACGCACGCGACCCCGTCAACGACAC
Source organism: Schistocerca nitens (assembly GCF_023898315.1). Lineage (NCBI taxonomy): Eukaryota > Metazoa > Arthropoda > Insecta > Orthoptera > Acrididae > Schistocerca > Schistocerca nitens. Next base: position 466,239,460 of record NC_064622.1, on the reverse strand, counting down.
CGACACGACACACGACGGGCTCCCTTCCCGCAACCTACACCTTTCCGCCACTACGCACAGCTCCACCCGACGCGCCCGTCGCAACGACACTACTGCACGCACTATCCACCCGCCTCCTCCTCTCCCCCCCCCCCTTCCCGTACACAACAACACAGCCAAAAACAACACTCACGACCCAAACATACTAACGACATGGCACGTGCATCGGCGCACACCCCAACCAGTCACCGTCGACAACCACACGCAAGGCACGAAACCGGCGTCCTTCCACGTTGCCATCAAAGCTGCACAAACAACCACAGGAGGAACCACCAACAACGGCCCGCCCGCCCGCCCGCCCGCCCCAATATTCTCCCACCCTCACCTCACGCCGCAACCACCAAACGCACATTCCCGCTCGCTACCACACACCTCTCGGCAGCCGCTTCGCAAACACATGACGTGACGTGACGTGACGTGACATCATCACATCACGGGCTACGCACGCACACCGACCCACTTTCCTGCCCTTCGCCCTCTTCTTTCCGACGCCTGCCTTCGGCCGAGCACACGTACGTGGCACAACGCCCAACACAGTCACACACAGTCGACAGGCGCACGCCCAGGCACGCAACGACGCAGCGCAGCAAAGGCGCCCGCAACACATACCTCCTCTCTCTTCTCGCCGCCGCCGCCGACCGCCCGCCAGCCAGCCACTCGCAATGTGCACTGCCAACCAGCCACACGTCCACCGCGCCGCCTCCGACCACCCGCCAGGGGGCGCTCACGTCCGCGACAACAGCGCGGCCCGCCGCCGGGCGGGCCCAGCCGAACCCAGCCCAGCCGGCGCGCGCTGCTCTGCACTCGGCGCGCCACACATCCTGCTGCAGACCGGGCTCGTCTCTCTGTACGCGTCTGCCCGCATCTCGTCTTCCTGCGCATCAACACAACGAGGCCGCGTGAGCAAACCCCCCCCGTCACAACGCCACATCACACACTGCCTTGTCTACCGCCGAAATGCACTCACCAGCCATCCGCTTCGTCTTCGTCTTGTTTACTCGTTGTTGTTGCAGCGGCGCACACAGCCCCGGCCGGCCGCATCCGAGGGTGGCCCGCCGCCAGCGTCTCCTCCTTGGGCACAGGTGCGGTGCCGTGCCGTGGCCGCCCATCCATCCAACCGCACGCATTTGCTGGCCGCCTCTGCTGCAGAAGAAGACAAAAAACGAAACGTACAAACATACACGCACCCACAGCGTGGCCACACACGGACGGGACCGACAGGCTCCAAGGCGACCAAAGGATAAAAACAAAATAAAAAAACAAAAAGACGCAAGCAAGCAACAAGCACAGGCTGTCGCCTCGCGCCTCTGTCCTTCCGCCCCCGCCCTTCTCTCCCACCACATGCCCACAAACACCACCGCCTCCCCCTCCCCGCACCTCCACATTCGCCCCCTCCATTTGTTCCTTTCTCGCTCTTCCCTTCTGTGTGTCTGCGTGCGTGCGCGGGCGGCGCCTCTCAACATCCGCCGGCCGTCCGTCCCGTTTTCGCCGTACCACACACGCCACCGCCTCCTCCCCGTCCACCACCGCCGCCCCTGTCCGCCCCGCACAACACCATACACCGCTGCTTGTCCTGGCCGTTGCCACCAAAGGCGCCAGCCGCAAACCGCGCCAACGCCGCAGCGCGCGTGCGTCCTTCCTTCTCCGTGCCGACGCGGCCTCTATTCCCGCACCCATTCGGCCGACGACACAGCCGTTGGGCTCCGCACTGCGCGTACCGGCGTTACGCACGCACACCCACCCCCCTCGCGAACGCACGACTCATTGTCTTTGTTGTTTCTCCTCTTTCTTAACGTCTTTGTTTGTTGTTTGTTGTTTGTTTTGTTTTTTGTTTTTTGTTTTTTTTTTCGTTTTTCCCCACCGCCACATGTGACACAATGCCGCCCTCCACCTTTCGTTCGTGGTTGCTTGCTTTGTTTCTCTTTCTCATTGGTACACGTCCGACGCGCTCCATTTCCACCACACCACGGCCATCAGCCTCCTCAACGGGCAGGCGCAGTGTGCCATTCTCCGGCGCACAAGCACACCGCGCGGTACTGGCGCGGCTCGCTCTCCTCGCCCCCACGCCACGCCACGCCACGCCACCGGTGCGCAGCAGCACATGTGATGTCTCGCAACACGACACGCGGTGCGCACACCCCGACCACGCGGCTCTAAAGGCATGGCACCGGCGACATGCGCCGCCCCAGCCACGCATCCGTCGTCTCACGTTGTTCACTGCCAGCCGCGTCGGAGGCTACAACCGCAACCACCACAACAACGGTCCCCCTCCCGGCAACACATTTGTTGCACAAACAAACACAACCGCCGAGCGCAGCGCAGCGCGAACCACCCACACGCGCCCTCCGCGTCTCCTTTCTCCTTTCGCCCCCTCCCATCTCCCGAATATGCCAGCAGCGCAGCGTTACGCGTGCCCCTCACCCGTCCACACTACCGCGAAACGAACACGCCTTCCGGGCCACCTGCAAGGGCACGCCCACCACCAAATACTGCCGTATTCACGGACGCAGTTCGCAACACGCAACGCACTCTCCACCTACCTTCTTTCTCTCGTCCCTTCTCTTTAAAAACAAAACAAACACACAAACCAACCACGGCTAACACACTTTTTCGCGACACCTTTGACTGCGTTATCTCGACCGTGACGGCAGCTATCGACCATCCATTCCCCACTACATACACACACACACACACACACATCATTCGCTACACCGCACACGAAACGGCAAGGGCAAGGCACTCTCTCATAGATTCTTCCTCCGAGCCATATCGGGCGAACGTTGGCATCCGGGAAGGCAATGCAATTCAGCCGTCACCACGGCCGACACTTGCAGCCGCGCCGTAAGCGCATGTCAGTGCGGCTGCAATGCACGGGAACGTTCCGTTGCTCTAGACAGCGCCTCTCCGTTTTTCCCCTGTCTCGTTTTCCGGTGATTGCTTCTCCTTCTTCTTTTTCTTCGTTTCGTTTCGTTTTATTATTTTCGTTCCCCTCCTCCACCATTGTTTCCGTCCCCACAGTTTTTTTTTTTGCTCATTCCACACGTTCTGCCCAGACAAGACATGACATCCGACCGATCACAGTCAGCCTTTCGTCACCGTTCGCAGCGCCGACGGTGCCACAGTGAGACGGGTGTTCAGACCGACACGTTGCCATGATGCCCATAGACAGCTACTCAGGGCCGCCGGATCGGATCACATCACATCACATCACATCACCGACAAACCGGCCATTTCACCGGGGGACACAGACAACCGCGTGTACGCCCATAACAACAAACAACGGCCGTCGTCGTCTACCGTCACTGAACCGAACACACGTGCACCTTGAATGACGACACCGGCGTGCGTGCGCACAACAAACAATCAATCATTCAAATCAACTGCAGAAACGGCTATCAAAATCAAGGGCCAAATAAATGGGTACACCACCGTGCGTGTCGCCTACCCCACCCGCCCGTACAATTCTTGCGTCTTCTTAATGACTAGTAAAGACACGTCCATTTTAAAACGTCACCAACACACCTCCACGCCGTACAGCAAAGGGAATAGTAGACGGCAACACAACATTTCACCCTCGCCATCATGTATGTATGTATGATGTGACAACAAACAAACCCGCAGACGGCCCTAACGGTGACATCCAACAATCGCGAGGGGTTTCAATTGCAGTCACGTGACTAACCGGGCAGACAGAGACAAAGAAAGGAAAGGAATCAGCGACACAGACAACACCTCCTGTCTATGTGTCGACAAACAACCAACCAACCAACCAACCACGCCAAGACTCGCGAGCAGGCATAACCACCACCACCAGCTGCTTCGCAACCAACCAAACCGGGTAGCTATGCGCCGCCTCACACAAACAACAATTCCGCTCTTCCCGCAAAGGCAATTTGGTGGCCCTGAAAAGGGCCGTTTTGCCGCTCTCGCAACGGAGGGGAGCTCCCTAGAGCCTTAACCCCCTCACTTGGAGCTCGTGTACTTGGTCACCGCCTTCGTGCCCTCGCTCACGGCGTGCTTGGCCAGCTCGCCAGGCAGCAAGAGCCGCACAGCCGTCTGGATCTCGCGGGACGTGATGGTCGAGCGCTTGTTGTAGTGCGCCAGGCGAGACGCCTCGGCCGCAATGCGCTCGAAAAAATGTCGTTCACGAAGCTGTTCATGATGCTCATCGCCTTCGACGAGATGCCCGTGTCGGGGTGCACCTGCTTCAGCACCTTGTAGATGTAGATGGCATAGCTCTCCTTCCTCTTGCGCTTCTTCTTCTTGTCGCCCTTCGAAATGTTCTTCTGCGCCTTGCCAGCCTTCTTGGCGGCCTTCCCGCTAGTCTTGGGCGGCATCTCGAACGTACAGCAAGCAGCAAGCGCTCCGCTCTAGTCAGCGTCTCCCCACACAGTGGCACCCGCCGCTACCGCAACACCCCACCTTTACCAGCTCGCCCTGTTGCGGCCGCCGACCAATGGGGCGCGCGCGCAACCGGCCGCCGCACCCGAGCCCATAAAGGGACCCCCACCCTAGTCCCGCCGTCACTCGCTGAGTAGCAGTCGAGGGTTGAGCATCGCTCCTCTCACTCGCATACTGTCAGCCATAGGCCCCCGCTTGCACGGGAGTACAAACAGGAGTGTTCACCGGCTTTGTTTTTATTAAAACATTGACGGGCACTTGCGTCGAGGTCTTAGCACGGACGGCACAGGGATAAAATTTTGCATGGCGTCGCCTGGCAGAGTTGTCGTGTCTCCTCGTCGTCGTGATATGCCGAGCTTGGGTGGCGCCTTGGGGTCGCGGCGGTCTCTTTCCGCCGATGACACGAGGCGCGCCTTCTTGTTGCCGCGGGCCGCGCGGCCGGCCGTCTCGAGCACTTCGGCTGCCGCAGAGTCAGTCTCTGCCCCCCCCAAGAATAGGGAAAAAGTAGGCCAGGACCTGGAAGCGGGCCGCGGAACCACAGAGAGGTTTTCCGCCGCCCCCGTTCAGAATTCCGCGTCTGCCATCGTGCTATTAGGGTCAGCTCTGCAACCGGAAAACCCAACGGTGCCAACAAAAGTTGCAACTGACAATAACCTGGCAGCAAGCCCCCTTTCCGCTACCGACATGGCAAAACCACACAAAACGCAGACAGACAAATACATCGTCAGGATTTGCGATCCCGCCCCTCCCTCCCCTCTTCTCAGCCCTCTCCTGCTTGCCAACAGCTGTGGCCTCCTTGCTGATCACATCCGTAACCTGAATGGCAAGCAGAAGTCCAGTCAGCCGGCTAAAATCCTCCCCAAACCCGCAACTGCCACCCAACCCCCTACCCGATCCCAGTTCCTCAAATCCCCCCCACTCAAGTCCACCACATCCAAGCAACGGCGTGTAAGGAAGGACAAGAAGGAGAAGCACTCCAAGGGGAAAAAACACTCCACCACCACCACCCCAACCACTTCCACACCCTCTGAGGAGTCAGCGCCCCCGACAGCACCTGTCGTCGTCCTGGGAGGGGACCAGGAAACATCGGCACTGGAAGGGAACCACGAAACCGGGCAGGATACGGATGGTTTCGTGCTGGCGAAGAAAACGTTTCGCCAGCCGAGGCTCCCGCCGGCCCGGGGACTGGAACCCACCCCGAACAGGTTCCAGGCGGTGGCTGATGAGCCAGACACACCGCAAGAAACAACGCAAACACAAAACCAGGTCACCCACCACCTCCCTCCGATCGTCGCGGAGTTCACTCGGAACTACGAGGAACTCTTCGAAATGCTAAAAGCAGCAATCGGGGGAGGCAATTTCAAAGCAAAACCTGCTGGTGGTGACAAAATAAAAATAACATTACTCACACTCGAGCACTACAACACAACAAAAACACTTCTCAACAGCAAAAACATACCTCACTACACTTTCCCCACAACAAAAACACGAAACAGAAACATAGTCATCAGAGACCTACCGAGACGAGTGGCCCCCCAGGCGATCAAAACGGACCTGACTGCCCAGGGGTACATCGTCAAGGCGGTCCAACAGATGGGAAACATAGGCAGCAAATGGCCCCTGTATCAGGTCACACTGCCAGACGTCCCACAGAACAGAAGGGACATTAAGACGATCCTGGCGGTCCCTGTGACCACTGAACCACTGCGCCGCAAAAACAAGACGGTGCAGTGCTTCAGATGTCAGGGCCTCAACCACATTGCGGCACACTGCTCAATGGCAGTGAGGTGCAGAAAATGCGCCGAGGCCCATGACACACGAACGTGCAACATAAAACACACGGACCCGCAAATAAGGTGCGCGCTGTGTGGCAAAAACCACACAGCGGGCTACCAAGGTTGTGAGGTCCATAAAAGACACACACAGCAGGCAAAGGGCGCAAAGGCCGCCCCCCACACACGAAAAGAAAACACCATGAACCCATCGAGACACACAAGAAACCGAAACATTACAACACACACAGACAAGGCCTGGGGAAAACCAAGGCCGGACACACCGAGGGCGACATATGCGGAAGTGGTTTCTCCTCCGAGGAACCATGAAAGCGTGGCCCAATCACCACAACACCAGACGCTATCACAAGAACAACACCGGGAAACACACAGCAACAACGACCAGGTCCACCATGACGGGGGAAGATCTAGGGAACCCCACACACACTCCCCCCCCATGGATCAGTTGTTAGGCGTAATGGTGCAGACCATGAACCTCGTCATGGAAATGATGAAGGAATTCAGGGAAGCCCAGAAGCAGAACACACAGATCCTCGTCGCCCTTCAGGCAACAGTCCAGCAGTCGCTCCCCTCTGCGACTTCCTCAGTAGTATCAAAACCCCAACATGAATAGACGACCGAATATTCAAGGCCTGACAATGTGCGTCTTTAACGCAGACGGCATTGTTAATCAAGAGGTCGAGTTCCGAGAACTCATGAAGGAGTTCTCCATCGACATATGCATGATGGGGGAAACCCACCTAAAGCCGGGAATAAAAGCGACAGTTCCCAACTACGTTACCTACCGTAAAGACAGGCCAACCCAAGGCGGAGGAGTGGCCATATATGTAAAAAGAGGGATCCCCCACCACCAGGTATTCTTACCAGCTACCAACAAAATCGAAGCAGTAGCGGTGGAAGTAACCACTGCCACTGGACCCCTAACAATTGTCGCAGTCTACCGACCCCCACATGACCAGATAGATGAGGGAGACATAGCTGCTCTAGGGCAAATTGAAGGCAAACTCATAATAGGGGGAGACTTCAATGCCAAACATCCTGACTGGAATTCTAGAGTAACCTCCAGAGCAGGCGCCAAACTGCAACAACTAGCGCGCACCCACCACTTCGAAACATGGGGTCCAGTCGAGCCCACACATTTTCCAAAAAATGGAGCCAGGCCCGACGTGTTAGACATAGCTCTCACTAGGAGGATCGCAGGGTTTGTGGCCGCAAGGACAATCAACAGAATGTCCTCCGACCACAACCCAGTGATTCTGGAGGTCGATGTGGGAGAATGGGTAGCACTCCCACGGTACCAGACGTCGTACAAACGTACAGACTGGGAGCGATACCAAGAAACTGTCGCCTCTGATATCGCTCGCGCTCCGCCACCTACTGCGGAAACAGTAGAACAAGCGCTACAAGACCTAACAGGCACCATCTTGCAGGCAGCGGAAGAAGCCACCCCTCCACAAAGGGATGGCCCTCCGCCGCAAATACAGCTCCCGGAACACTTGCTAGCTCAAATTCGACACAAGAACAGAGTGGCAAAAGAGTGGAAGATCACCAGAAACCAGGCCACCAGGAGGCTGCTCAATCGTCTACAGAGAGAACTAAAGGTAGCGCTCAATGAGCACAGAAACCAGCAATGGCAAAACCGCCTCACAGCTCTCAAAGTAGACGACCATACACTATGGCAAGCGACCAAACAGTTTACAAAACGACGCGCTAGGATGCCGCCACTGCATGGCGAGCGTGGACTGGTCTACAGCCATGCTGGAAAGGCCAACGCCCTCGCCGACTCCTTCGAGAAGCAGTTTCAAACGGCAGAACCCCAGGATGAAGAGCATGAAGAGGTAGTTAGTCGTCAACTGGCTGTCTTCCTCAATGCTGAGGAGGACCCAGAGGGCGAACCCATACTTTTTGCCCCCGAGGACGTGGCAAGAGTAATCAGGTCCCTACCTACAAAAAAGGCGCCAGGGCACGATAGTGTCACAAACCAGCTAGTCAAAAAACTCCCACCCACAGCGATCACACACCTCGCGAACGTCCTCAACGAGATTACTCGTTCCCGTATTTTCCCAGCTTGCTGGAAACATGCGGAAGTGGTCGCGATACACAAACCAGGTAAAGACCCTCTATTCCCGCAGCACTACAGGCCGATTAGCCTCTTGCCAACTCTCAGCAAGATCTATGAGCGCCTCCTGCTAAGACCCATACAAGAACATATTACCAGAGAGCAAATTCTGCCGGATTTCCAATTCGGATTCCGGCAGAACCACTCTGCCCCACAACAGGTCATGAGAGTGGTTGAAGCAGCCACGGAGGGCTTCAACCACAGAGGCTACTGCGGGATAGTGCTACTAGACGTAGCCAAAGCCTTTGATTCAGTATGGCATAGAGGGCTACTCTACAAGTTGTACACACAAGGGTTTCCTGGGAGTATAGTTCAGCTGATCAAGAGCTATCTCACCAATAGGACTTTCTCCGTCAAAGTAGAAACTGCCACCTCCACCAGAAGGCGTATTCGTGCTGGGGTGCCACAGGGATCGGTCCTGGGGCCCGTATTGTACAGTTTGTACACTGCGGACACTCCAACGGCCCCCCTGGTGCATACTGCGCAGTACGCTGACGATACAGCCTTCTACACGAGAAACGCGAACAAGGACCTGGTCATTCGTAGGCTACAAAGGGTTTTAGATGACACAGAAACCTGGGCCCGTCGCTGGCGCATCACCATCAACTCGGAGAAGACACAGGCAATGCTGATTACCCGCAGGCTCGGAAGGCGCGTACCTCCTCAACGTCCCCCCCTCCACCTTCACCTAAATGGAACCCAACTCCCCTGGCGCAGAACCGCCAAGTACCTTGGTGTAACCCTGGACTCTCGACTTACGTGGAAACCCCACATAGACGAGGTCCACAGGAAGGTCTGCGCCAGAATGTCCATCCTATACCCTATCCTGAACACAACCAGCTCCCTTCCTTGCCCAGTAGCAGTAAATGTATACCAGGCCCTGATCCGGCCGGTAATGGAGTATGCGTGCCCTGTCTGGGGATACGCGGCAAAGCAGCACCTGGACAAACTCCAGAGGCTGCAGAACCGCGCCCTCAGAAGGGCATTGCACCTACCTCTCGGATTCCCTACGGACGACTTGCACGCCGCAGCCGAAATCCCACTCCTGAGAGAGCGTTTCCAGGATCTGGCAAGGGCCTTCTATGAGGGTTCTTCCAGATCCGGAAATGCACTCATCCACTCCCTAGGTCGGTATGACATGTCCCGCGATAAGCATAAGCGCCCTATGACGATCTTCGACGACTAAGTCGAAGAGAAAAATCCCAATATCCATTCCCAAATCCTGCTCCTACCCAAACCACTACAATTATCTCGCCAAACCTCAGGCAAGTACCAGACTCACACAGAACAAACATCACATTTCATAGACACCAAAAAAAAATACAGAAATAATCATACACACAAGTACACAGGGGAGTAAAAGCCGAAAGGCTACAAACTCCCCCTCACACTTCTCCAAAGAGGAGAAAGTATTAGATGTAAGCAGCAGCAGTAGTCCCGCCGCCACGCACTCCGCTGCTCGACTCGCTGCGGCTCGCACCGTTACGTTACGTGTTTCAACTAGCCAAACGCCATGTCCGGACGCGGAAAGGGAGGCAAAGTCAAGGGCAAGTCAAAGTCCCGCTCAAGCAGGGCTGGGCTCCAGTTCCCGGTCGGCAGAATCCACCGCCTCCTGCGCAAGGGAAACTACGCCGAGCGCGTCGGCGCCGGGGCGCCCGTCTACCTCGCCGCCGTCATGGAGTACCTCGCGGCTGAGGTGCTCGAGCTGGCCGGAAACGCGGCCCGCGACAACAAGAAGACGCGCATCATCCCGCGCCACCTGCAGCTCGCCATCCGCAACGACGAGGAGCTCAACAAGCTCTTGTCGGGCGTCACCATCGCACAGGGTGGTGTCCTGCCCAACATCCAGGCCGTCCTGCTGCCAAAGAAGACCGAGAAGAAGGCCTAAACAGAGAGCGCGGCGCTGCGCTTGCGTGCTCCCTGCACGCAAACGCGCCTGCCTTTGCCTTGCCGGCTCGGCTCACAACAATCGGCCCTTTTCAGGGCCACCACACAAACCTACGTCCAAAGCAAAGTTTCCGTCGTCCGTGCTCGCCGCACTTTACACAACACGTCCACATACATACATTGCACAGCCAGCGCCGGCGCACGTCCGCCATCTTGTCCACAGCCCGTGTGGCCGAACGCGCACACATTTTGTCGTTTCTCTCTTTTTGTCTTTTTTGTTTCTGCACCCCTCCGCGCACGCACAGAGTCGCGTTCCAAACGACAACGACATCGATACACCGATAATGTGATGATCATTGTTAGCATTATAATGTTTCAATTAAAGGGGCGCGCGTGGCACAGACAAAAAAACCAAACAGCTGATCCGATCGATCGATCGATCCGGCCCGCCCGCCTATGCCCACGCCACAAACAAACAACAAACCACGCACACACTGGACTCAGCCGCGCCCATCGCGTCAAACTCAAAAACTAACGCACGCGCAGCAGCAACAACAACAACAACAACACGCACAGGCAACACAGACTCTTTCGCACTTTTCAATCTCCGAACAGTGTGGTGGCCCTGAAAAGGGCCGTTTTCGTCTCTCCCACCAAGCACGGGCACGGCACGGCCGCGGGAAGGCCACAACGCAGCACAGCACACCGGCTGGCTGGCTGCCTGCCTGCCTAACCGCCGAAACCGTACAGGGTGCGCCCCTGCCTCTTCAGGGCGTACACCACGTCCATGGCCGTCACAGTCTTGCGCTTGGCGTGCTCAGTGTACGTCACCGCGTCGCGGATCACGTTCTCCAGGAACACCTTCAGCACTCCGCGGGTCTCCTCGTAGATCAGACCAGAGATGCGCTTCACGCCGCCCCTGCGAGCCAGGCGGCGGATGGCGGGCTTCGTGATGCCCTGGATGTTGTCGCGCAACACCTTGCGGTGCCGCTTGGCGCCACCCTTGCCCAGCCCCTTTCCTCCCTTGCCGCGGCCTGTCATTCTTCTTCCTTCCTCCTCCTCAAAGCAAGCAAGCGAAAAAACACAAGCGCCAGCTCCTCACCCGGCGCTAGCGAGTCGGCTACGGTGCGAGCTCTCTGCCGCCGCCCCCCTATATAGACTCTGGCCCGCCCTCCCCCCACCACGCGCACCGAGGGCATATAAGCGCGGCGCGGGGCCGCGCGGGCCCGAATACCGAGTTAGTATTCCGCTGCTCGACTCGCTGCGACACACTTGCTACTGTCACCGCGCACGTAACGCTATGGCTGTGGAACAGTTTGCCGCCGCACTAGAAGCTCTCCTCCAAGCGATGGGGTTCTCCGGCCGCCGCCAACGTCAGCTACAGCGCAGGCGACCGCAGCGGACCAGGAAGGGCCTCCAGTGCTACAATTGCCAGCAACTGGGGCATACCGCGCGGGAGTGCACGAATGCCGTCGCGTGCTTGAAGTGCGCGGCGGCTCACGACACCCGCTGTTGTACGAAGCCTCGTGGAGTGGCCGGCAGATGCGCGAACTGCGGCGGGTCCCACGCCGCCAATTCGCGTAGCTGCGGCTACCTTCGAGCGTCACGCCGTCTGTCCGCCGCACCACGTCCTGCGGCGGCGTCCAGCGCCACGCCGGCCGCCCCGCCCTCCCGCTCCGGCGAGGGGTGCGAGCCGCGCCGTCTTGAAGCCGCCACCGACCACGCTATGGCCGGCTTCCAAGCCGCCTTTGCGGCCGAACGGGCCGCGCTGAAGGCGGAGCTCGCGGCCGTGCATCGCCAGCTCCAGCGGCTGGGCGATGAGCTGCGCGCCATCAAGAAGACGTCGGCGGTTCCCGCCGCCGCCCCGCCCGTGCCGCGGCCGGTTGGGGTCGATGCGGCCACGCAGACATCCGTCGCTCCGTCCCCTGTCGCGACGCAAGTGGTTGCGCCCATGGACACCGACGATGTGCCGCCACGGACGTCCCAGTCAATTACGCCGTCTGCGAGCCACCGTGCTGTGGCAACGGCCGACTCCTCCCCTGTGGAGCAGTCGCTCGTCACGAGGTTGCAGCCCCCCACGCAGACGTCGGCGGTTCCCGCCGCCGCCCCCCCCGTGCGTCGTCCGGAGGGGGTCGCCGCGACCCCGCCGCCATCCGCCGCTCCCCCTCCCGCAGCAATGCAGGAGGTGGCGCCCATGGAAACGGAGGATGTACCGTCTCGGCTGCCCCCCTCTCCGGTGGCAGCCGCACGCCAGGGCACTCAGGCGCCTCCTGTCTCCTCGCACGCCGAGAAGCCGATGCAGAAGAGGAGGATTAGCCTACCATTCCCCGACGTGCACAACGTACAGGTCATGCTGAAGAACATTGTCGCGGCACTGAAGGACGGGTCCTACCCTTATTCTGACCAACCATACCCCTTCACCCCGCCAGACCAGCCTCTACCTCCCCTTCCCCATCGACCGATTCCTATGCGCACGTTTATCTACCGTGACGCGTTACTGGAGGTGCTCACGAAAAAAGAATTAGCCCTGCTCAATTCACATCCCATCTTCACGCCTTCTCAATGGAAAGAATTAGTATACGTTTTAGACGTAGTTGTGAGGGAAGAATACCGGTCTGGTAGGAGGAAGATGACCCGCGAAGCTATGGAAGCCATGGAAGAAATAGCACGTAAACAACGGCAGTGCCAGTAATGTACGCCGTGCGAGGCCATCAGCGCCGTAGCGGAGACCCATGATACGCCCCACCGGCCAGTCACTTAGGCCGTTTCGTTTTCCCTTTCTCTGACTGTCTCTCTTACTGTCCTTTAATCTTTCTTTTATTTAAAAAAAAAAAAAAAAAAAAAAAAAAAAAAAAAAAAAAAAAAAAAAAAATTAATGCACAACAAGCCATGCAGCCCTACACCGCCAAGAACTTTTTCGCCAACCCGTCATGCCAGAAGGTGAAGCGCCTCGTGCGCTAGTACTTCGTTCCCAGTCGAGGATATCTTCCTCCTTATATTGTGCCGCTGCTGCCGCGCGGGCCCGTTGTCAAGGCAGCACCGGACGCTTCGTGTACCGCACGCACCTCCACGCCGCTAACCGCTATGGCCCGCACAAAGCAAACGGCCCGCAAGTCCACCGGCGGAAAGGCGCCGCGCAAACAGCTCGCCACCAAGGCGGCGAGGAAGAGCGCGCCCGCCACCGGCGGCGTCAAGAAGCCCCACCGCTACAGGCCGGGCACCGTCGCCCTGCGGGAAATCAGGCGCTACCAGAAGAGCACAGAGCTGCTCATCCGCAAGCTGCCGTTCCAGCGCCTAGTGCGCGAGATCGCCCAGGACTTCAAGACCGACCTGCGCTTCCAGAGCTCCGCAGTCATGGCCCTGCAGGAGGCCAGCGAGGCCTACCTCGTCGGCCTCTTCGAAGACACCAACCTGTGCGCAATCCACGCCAAGCGCGTCACCATCATGCCCAAGGACATCCAGCTCGCGCGCCGCATCCGCGGCGAGCGCGCCTAGAAACCGCGCCGCGCACGCGCGCCCGCCCAACAAAAACGGCCCTTTTCAGGGCCACTAACATCTCTCCGTCGCGAGCAAAACTTTTGTCGGTCTTGCCGCCCCGCAAAACAACAACAACCAATTCCCCTCCCGTCCACAGCCGCTCTCGCCAACAATCGACGTCACTCCCATCCCTCACAATACACACACACACAACAGCCGGACGACGTCACCACACACCACGGGTGGCTGGCCGCCGCCGTCTCCGAGGCGCGCGCACGCTACGCTACACTACAACGTCAACGCCACCGCGCCTTCCCAATTCCCGCCGGCCACTTCCACGTCTCACGTCCCCCCGCCGCTTTGAGAGAGAGAGAGAGAGAGACACAACACACACACAAAAGACACGACATCCGCAAAGCAAGCAAACACACAAACAAACAAGAGTCTCCAGAAACATACATGAGCAACCAAACGTCGGCCGCCGCAAAAAGAACAACTACAACAACAACAAAAACAAAAAAAAAAAAAAACAAATAAAATAAAATAAAAAGACCAACAAACGGCCACAACCGCTCCGCTACCGCGCGCCGCCGCCTACCGCCACCGGCACCACAATCCAACCACCACGGCACGCAAACAGTACCCACAAGGGTCACACACACACACACACACACAACCAACCAACCAACCAACCAACCACACCGGCGCATGCACGACAATCAACGCCTTCCCGACGTCCTTTGATGGCCCTGAGAAGGGCCGTTTTGGGCCGCGCGACAGCCGCAGCCGTGCCATCGCGCGCCACTAAGACGACGCGGGGGAGGGCGGTGGGGGACGACGGCGTCAAGCGCCAACCCCTCTCCCTTGCCTTTCTTTAACTTTACTACTTTACTTCTTCTTCTTGGGCGACGCCTTCGCCTTAGACGGCGTCGTCGCCTTCTTCGGGCGCGGCGCCTTCGGCTTCTTCGTCGGAACCTTGGCGGCCTTCTTCGCCTTCGACGGCGACTTGGCCTTGGCCGGCTTGGCCGCAGCCGCCTTCTTCGCACCCGCGGGAGCCGCCGACGCCGCAGACGCCTTCTTGGCGGCGCCCGCCTTCCGACCGGTCGCCGCCTTCACGCCACCAGCCTTCTTTGCGCCGGCCGCGCGGCCGCCCTTCTTCTCCTTGCTGGCCGGAGCGGCGCGCTTCTTCTTCGCACCGCCGGCACGAGCCTTGCCGCCCTCGGCCGCCCCGCCGCCGGCGCCGGCAAGCTTGAAAGAGCCGGACGCGCCCTTCCCCTTCGTCTGCACCAGCTCGCCAGCCACGACGGCCGACTTGAGGTACTTCTTGATAAAGGGCGCCAGCTTCTCCGCGTCCAGCTTGTAGTGCGCGGCAATGTACTTCTTGATCGCCTGCAGCGACGAGCCGCCGCGCTCCTTCAGACTCTTGATGGCGGCCGTCACCATCTCAGAGGTGCGCGGGTGCGCAGGCTTGGCGCGCGGCTTCTTCGCAGACGCCGCAGACTTGGCCTTCTTCGTCGTGCCGGTGGCGGCGGGTGCCGCAGCAGTCTCGTTCGTAGCCGCCTGATCTGCCATTATTTCGACGGACGACGCGCGTACACACAACAACAGAACAGCGAGAGAGAGCGGCGAGCACGGCAGAGAATAGCCGCCGCGCCGCCAGGCCCAGCCAGTGTCGCGGGCGGGCGCGGACGGCCGAGAGAGCGGCCGCCACTCTGCGCGCCGCCGCGCCGCGCCTCCCGCGCTTGCTACCGCCCAACGTCCGACAGCCTGTGCGGACCAGCCCCAAACCTGCGCCGCAACCACCCGCGCCATTCAAACCACCGAGGATGGGGCTACACACGGCCACACCACAGTCGCCAACCAGTCGCCACGGCAGCGCCGCAAACCACGGCCAAACTGCAGCTACCGCGCGCTACAGCCTGGCTCGGCCCGCCGAGAATCGCCGCCCCCGCCCAAATGCCGCCCCCACAGCCCCAGCCGACGACCCGCCACAATGGCCAAACCTTCGGCAAAACTGGCGCACCGTCGCCGCGCCAGCCCGGCCAGCGCGGCCGCCGCCACAGCCACACAAGCGGAGGCGTGCGGCGATGACGGCCGTGCAAACGCACCTCCGCCGCCCCATCGCCCTCCCACCGTTTCCCGATCGGCCCGCGGCCGTCGGGCCACCTCGCCCGCCAACATTCGCGCCCGTTTCTCACAAAATTGCCCGCCGCAAAACAAAAACGAGCGCCGCCTGCGCAACATGGGCACCGGCCAACCGAGGCGCCGCCGCCCCTCGCCGCTTTCAGCGAGGGTGGCTAACCGCCATCCGCAACTACAGACGCACCGAATCTGCCTTCAAAAGCACACACCGACAGCCGACCTCTAACATTTAGACTCCGCAAGCCACCCAACGGTGTGTGGCGGAGGGCACTTCACGTGCCAATGTCATTTACCTCCCTTTGCTGTTCCAGTCGCGTATGGTTCGCGGGACGAACCGACAGTCTGCAAAAAAAAACGCCTCCGTGCGCGCTCGAATCTCTCTAACCACATCCATTCGTGATCTCCTCGGGAGGTATACGCAATATATTCGATACCCCATCCAGAAACGCAATATCTCGAAACCTGGCGAGCAAGCTACACCGCGATGCAGAGCGCCTCTATTGCAGAGTCTGCCGCTTGGGTTTGTTAAACATCTCCGTAACGCTATCACGGTTACCAAATGACCCTGCGACGAAACGTTGGATCGTCTCCGTCGCCTCCGTCAACGCGACCTGGTACGGATCCCACACTGATGGGCAACACTCACGTATAGGTCGAACGAACGGGTGTTTTGTAAGCCACCTCCTCCTTTTGTTGATGGACGACATTTGCTACGCATTCTCCCAATAAATCGCAACCTGGTACCCGCCTTACCAACAATTACTTTTGTTTGTTTTTTTGTTAATATGATGATCATCCCACTCCCAATCACTCCGCACGCATACTCCCAGATATTTTACAGACGTAACTGCTACCAGTGTTTGTCCCGCTATCATATAATCAATCATACAATAAAGGGTCCTTCTTTCTATATTATTCGCAATACATGTTAAGGGACAGTTGCCACTCCCTGCACCACGTGCCTATCCGCTGCAGATCGTCCTGCATTTTTCGCTGCAACTTCTCTGTATACTACAGCATCATCCGCGAAAAGACGCATGCAACGTCCGACACTATCTACTAGGTCATTTATATACATTGTGTGTGAAGAGCAATGGGTCCCATAACACTCCCCTGTGGCACGCCAGAGGTTACTTTAACGTCTGTAGACGTCTCTCCATTGATAACACAACATGCTGTGTTCTGTTTGCTACAATCTCTTCAGTCCAGCCACACACTTGGTGGTCCGACATTCTGCAGACACTTACTTTGTTTATCAGGCGACAGTGCGGAACTGTATCGAACGCCCTCCTTCCGGATGTCAACCAAAATGGCATCTACCTGGGAGCCTGTATCTAATATTTTCTGGGTCCCATGAACAAATAAAGCGCGTTGGGTCTCACACGATCGCTGTTTCCGGAATCCATGTTGATTCCTACATAGTAGACACTGGGTTTCCAAAAAACGACATGCTACTACTCGAGCATAAAACATGTTCTCAAATTCTACAACCGATCGACGTCACAGATATAGGGCCTATATAGTTTTGCGCATCTGCTCGACGACCCTTCTTCAAGCCCGGGACTACCTGTGCTCTTTTCCAATCATTTGGAACCCTCCGTTCCTCTAGAGACTTGCGGTACACGGCTGTTAGGAGGTTCTGTCGCGTACTCTGTGTAGAATCGAATTGGTATCCCGTCAGGTCCAGTGGACGTTCCTCTGTTGAGTGATTCCAGTTGCTTTTCTATTCCTCCTTGGACACTTATTTCGATGTCAGCCATTTTTTCGTTTGTGCGAGAAGGAACTGCAGTGCGGTCGTCCTCCGTGAAACAGCTTTGGAAACAGGTGTTTAGTATTTCACAGCTTTACGCGTGTCATCCTCTGTTTCAATGCCATCATCATCCCGGAGTGTCTGGATATGCCGTTTCGAGCCGCTTACTACTGATTCAACGTACGACCACAACGTCCTAGGATTTGATTTGATTTGATTTGATTTCCTGTCACGTCGGTACATGGAATTGTACTTTCGCATTCACCGGACGCTTCACGCATAGCCCTCCTTACGCTAACTTTGGACATCGTTTAGCGTCTGTTTGTCTGAGAGGTTTTGGCTGCGTTTCAACTTTGAGTGAAGCTCTCTTTGCTTTCGCTATAGTTTCCTAAACTTTGGTTGTTTGTACCGCGGTGGGTTTTTCCCATCCCTCGCAGTTTTACTCGGCACGTACCTGTCTAAGACGCATTTTACGATTGCCTTGCACTTTCTCCATAAACACTCAACATTGTCAGTGTCGGAGCAGACATTTGCGTTTGCATCTGCCTGGTAGTCTCAAATCTGCCTTCTATTACTCTTGCTAAACAGATAAACCTTCCTCCCCCCCCCCTTTTTTTTTGTTTTTTTTTGTTTTTTTGTTTGTATATTCCTACTAACGTCCATATTCAGCGATGCTGCAACGGCCTCTTGATCACTGGGTCCCTGTTCTGCACATACAGAGTCGACAAGTTCGGGGTCTGTTTGTCATCGGTAGGTCCACGATGTTATCTCCACGAGTCGGTTCTCTCTCTGTTTAATTGCTCGCGGCATTTTTCGTTCGGATGGTGCACTCAGTATACTGTCACTCGATGCTCTGTCCCTACCACCCGTCCTCAACATCTGGCACATTGAAATCTCCACCTAAGACTGTAACACGCTGCGGAAAGGAAAATGTATGTCCACATTTTCTCTCACTTGTTCGGCCACTAATGCTGCTGAGTCGCGAGGTCGGTAAAAGGAGCCAATTATCAACCTAGCTCGGCTGTTGAGTGTACCCTCCACCCACAATAGTTCACAGGAACCGTCCACCACTTCTACTTCACTACACAGGATAAACTACTACTAACAGCGACGAACCACTCCACCACCGGTTGCATGCACGCTATCCTTTCTAAAGCACCGTCTGTACCTATAACGATTGCAGCTTCGGCGCTTTCTATCAGCGCTTGACGTTCCGGTACTTTACCAACGCAGAGCTTCGACAGTTGACAATTACAATACCGATTGCCGCTTGGTCCCCGCATGTCCTGACCTTGCCCCGCGCCCGTTGCCCTTTCCGTACTTGCCCAAGGGCCATCCAACCTAAACAGAACCGCCCAGCCCACGCCACACAACCCCTGCTACCCGTGTAGCCGCTTGTTGCGTATAGTGGACTCCACCTAAGACTATATAACATAACATGCCCTAAGGCATTCGCGGTGTACACCACCCTAAGGTGAGGTGAGGTGAGGTGAGGTGAGGTGAGGTTAGGTTAGGTTAGGTGGACGTGGGTTAGGTTAAGGGTTACAGTTAGGTTAAGCGTCAAAGTTAGGTTAAGCGTTCGGACGTGAGGCGTCAGGTGGCCGCACCTACCTTTACGGCCGGACATCTTAGGTTAGAGGTTAGGTTAGGTTAAGGCGCCGAGAGGTCCGCGGTCAGGTTACGTTCACCTTCGGGCGCCACACGTAGGTTTCAAAGGTGTGTCGGTCGGTCGTCGGCAAGCCGCAAAAACTACAGACGACGTCGACCAAACCGCCGCAAGACCGAGCAGGAGGCAGATATAAAACACACACACACACACACACACACACACACACACACACACAAAAACAAAATTAAACACCACCCACCGGCCAAAGGGCACCAAAAACCACAAACCCGAGCACCACGTCGACCAGAGGCAACCCGCCGCTCACGCGACATGGCTGGCAACTAAGGGGCAAACGGCAACGGCGCTTTCCGCTTTCCGCACCGGGCCGGATGCACGTACGACAACACCGCTACCCGTACGCAGGCCTCCCATTGCACACAGCCGCTCTGTGTTTGAACATCATCAATGGCGCGCCCGCGGCTCGTCGCGGGCGCAGCCATAACGCCGCCACTTTTGCACCAACACATTCACGCACCGCAAAACAGCTCGCCGACACAGCACAGCCGACAAACAAAAACAACCCGCGAGACGGGGGCGACAACGACAACAGCAGCAAACAACTCGCACCAAGCGTCCAACAGGTAACAAACGGACAAGCACAGCCTCTGCTAACGGCCACGACGCCAGCGGCACACTGCTCCTTTCCCGCCACACTCGATTTCACAACGCACGCACGCGACCCCGTCAACGACACCGACACGACACACGACGGGCTCCCTTCCCGCAACCTACACCTTTCCGCCACTACGCACAGCTCCACCCGACGCGCCCGTCGCAACGACACTACTGCACGCACTATCCACCCGCCTCCTCCTCTCCCCCCCCCCTTCCCGTACACAACAACACAGCCAAAAACAACACTCACGACCCAAACATACTAACGACATGGCACGTGCATCGGCGCACACCCCAACCAGTCACCGTCGACAACCACACGCAAGGCACGAAACCGGCGTCCTTCCACGTTGCCATCAAAGCTGCACAAACAACCACAGGAGGAACCACCAACAACGGCCCGCCCGCCCGCCCGCCCGCCCCAATATTCTCCCACCCTCACCTCACGCCGCAACCACCAAACGCACATTCCCGCTCGCTACCACACACCTCTCGGCAGCCGCTTCGCAAACACATGACGTGACGTGACGTGACGTGACATCATCACATCACGGGCTACGCACGCACACCGACCCACTTTCCTGCCCTTCGCCCTCTTCTTTCCGACGCCTGCCTTCGGCCGAGCACACGTACGTGGCACAACGCCCAACACAGTCACACACAGTCGACAGGCGCACGCCCAGGCACGCAACGACGCAGCGCAGCAAAGGCGCCCGCAACACATACCTCCTCTCTCTTCTCGCCGCCGCCGCCGACCGCCCGCCAGCCAGCCACTCGCAATGTGCACTGCCAACCAGCCACACGTCCACCGCGCCGCCTCCGACCACCCGCCAGGGGGCGCTCACGTCCGCGACAACAGCGCGGCCCGCCGCCGGGCGGGCCCAGCCGAACCCAGCCCAGCCGGCGCGCGCTGCTCTGCACTCGGCGCGCCACACATCCTGCTGCAGACCGGGCTCGTCTCTCTGTACGCGTCTGCCCGCATCTCGTCTTCCTGCGCATCAACACAACGAGGCCGCGTGAGCAAACCCCCCCCGTCACAACGCCACATCACACACTGCCTTGTCTACCGCCGAAATGCACTCACCAGCCATCCGCTTCGTCTTCGTCTTGTTTACTCGTTGTTGTTGCAGCGGCGCACACAGCCCCGGCCGGCCGCATCCGAGGGTGGCCCGCCGCCAGCGTCTCCTCCTTGGGCACAGGTGCGGTGCCGTGCCGTGGCCGCCCATCCATCCAACCGCACGCATTTGCTGGCCGCCTCTGCTGCAGAAGAAGACAAAAAACGAAACGTACAAACATACACGCACCCACAGCGTGGCCACACACGGACGGGACCGACAGGCTCCAAGGCGACCAAAGGATAAAAACAAAATAAAAAAA
The DNA here is from genome assembly GCF_023898315.1 of Schistocerca nitens. Taxonomy (NCBI): domain Eukaryota; kingdom Metazoa; phylum Arthropoda; class Insecta; order Orthoptera; family Acrididae; genus Schistocerca; species Schistocerca nitens. The sequence goes on along the minus strand of NC_064622.1, from coordinate 466,218,191 downwards.
CAAAAAGACGCAAGCAAGCAACAAGCACAGGCTGTCGCCTCGCGCCTCTGTCCTTCCGCCCCCGCCCTTCTCTCCCACCACATGCCCACAAACACCACCGCCTCCCCCTCCCCGCACCTCCACATTCGCCCCCTCCATTTGTTCCTTTCTCGCTCTTCCCTTCTGTGTGTCTGCGTGCGTGCGCGGGCGGCGCCTCTCAACATCCGCCGGCCGTCCGTCCCGTTTTCGCCGTACCACACACGCCACCGCCTCCTCCCCGTCCACCACCGCCGCCCCTGTCCGCCCCGCACAACACCATACACCGCTGCTTGTCCTGGCCGTTGCCACCAAAGGCGCCAGCCGCAAACCGCGCCAACGCCGCAGCGCGCGTGCGTCCTTCCTTCTCCGTGCCGACGCGGCCTCTATTCCCGCACCCATTCGGCCGACGACACAGCCGTTGGGCTCCGCACTGCGCGTACCGGCGTTACGCACGCACACCCACCCCCCTCGCGAACGCACGACTCATTGTCTTTGTTGTTTCTCCTCTTTCTTAACGTCTTTGTTTGTTGTTTGTTGTTTGTTTTGTTTTTTGTTTTTTGTTTTTTTTTTCGTTTTTCCCCACCGCCACATGTGACACAATGCCGCCCTCCACCTTTCGTTCGTGGTTGCTTGCTTTGTTTCTCTTTCTCATTGGTACACGTCCGACGCGCTCCATTTCCACCACACCACGGCCATCAGCCTCCTCAACGGGCAGGCGCAGTGTGCCATTCTCCGGCGCACAAGCACACCGCGCGGTACTGGCGCGGCTCGCTCTCCTCGCCCCCACGCCACGCCACGCCACGCCACGCCACCGGTGCGCAGCAGCACATGTGATGTCTCGCAACACGACACGCGGTGCGCACACCCCGACCACGCGGCTCTAAAGGCATGGCACCGGCGACATGCGCCGCCCCAGCCACGCATCCGTCGTCTCACGTTGTTCACTGCCAGCCGCGTCGGAGGCTACAACCGCAACCACCACAACAACGGTCCCCCTCCCGGCAACACATTTGTTGCACAAACAAACACAACCGCCGAGCGCAGCGCGAACCACCCACACGCGCCCTCCGCGTCTCCTTTCTCCTTTCGCCCCCTCCCATCTCCCGAATATGCCAGCAGCGCAGCGTTACGCGTGCCCCTCACCCGTCCACACTACCGCGAAACGAACACGCCTTCCGGGCCACCTGCAAGGGCACGCCCACCACCAAATACTGCCGTATTCACGGACGCAGTTCGCAACACGCAACGCACTCTCCACCTACCTTCTTTCTCTCGTCCCTTCTCTTTAAAAACAAAACAAACACACAAACCAACCACGGCTAACACACTTTTTCGCGACACCTTTGACTGCGTTATCTCGACCGTGACGGCAGCTATCGACCATCCATTCCCCACTACATACACACACACACACACACACACACATCATTCGCTACACCGCACACGAAACGGCAAGGGCAAGGCACTCTCTCATAGATTCTTCCTCCGAGCCATATCGGGCGAACGTTGGCATCCGGGAAGGCAATGCAATTCAGCCGTCACCACGGCCGACACTTGCAGCCGCGCCGTAAGCGCATGTCAGTGCGGCTGCAATGCACGGGAACGTTCCGTTGCTCTAGACAGCGCCTCTCCGTTTTTCCCCTGTCTCGTTTTCCGGTGATTGCTTCTCCTTCTTCTTTTTCTTCGTTTCGTTTCGTTTTATTATTTTCGTTCCCCTCCTCCACCATTGTTTCCGTCCCCACAGTTTTTTTTTTTGCTCATTCCACACGTTCTGCCCAGACAAGACATGACATCCGACCGATCACAGTCAGCCTTTCGTCACCGTTCGCAGCGCCGACGGTGCCACAGTGAGACGGGTGTTCAGACCGACACGTTGCCATGATGCCCATAGACAGCTACTCAGGGCCGCCGGATCGGATCACATCACATCACATCACATCACCGACAAACCGGCCATTTCACCGGGGGACACAGACAACCGCGTGTACGCCCATAACAACAAACAACGGCCGTCGTCGTCTACCGTCACTGAACCGAACACACGTGCACCTTGAATGACGACACCGGCGTGCGTGCGCACAACAAACAATCAATCATTCAAATCAACTGCAGAAACGGCTATCAAAATCAAGGGCCAAATAAATGGGTACACCACCGTGCGTGTCGCCTACCCCACCCGCCCGTACAATTCTTGCGTCTTCTTAATGACTAGTAAAGACACGTCCATTTTAAAACGTCACCAACACACCTCCACGCCGTACAGCAAAGGGAATAGTAGACGGCAACACAACATTTCACCCTCGCCATCATGTATGTATGTATGATGTGACAACAAACAAACCCGCAGACGGCCCTAACGGTGACATCCAACAATCGCGAGGGGTTTCAATTGCAGTCACGTGACTAACCGGGCAGACAGAGACAAAGAAAGGAAAGGAATCAGCGACACAGACAACACCTCCTGTCTATGTGTCGACAAACAACCAACCAACCAACCACGCCAAGACTCGCGAGCACGCATAACCACCACCACCAGCTGCTTCGCAACCAACCAAACCGGGTAGCTATGCGCCGCCTCACACAAACAACAATTCCGCTCTTCCCGCAAAGGCAATTTGGTGGCCCTGAAAAGGGCCGTTTTGCCGCTCTCGCAACGGAGGGGAGCTCCCTAGAGCCTTAACCCCCTCACTTGGAGCTCGTGTACTTGGTCACCGCCTTCGTGCCCTCGCTCACGGCGTGCTTGGCCAGCTCGCCAGGCAGCAAGAGCCGCACAGCCGTCTGGATCTCGCGGGACGTGATGGTCGAGCGCTTGTTGTAGTGCGCCAGGCGAGACGCCTCGGCCGCAATGCGCTCGAAAATGTCGTTCACGAAGCTGTTCATGATGCTCATCGCCTTCGACGAGATGCCCGTGTCGGGGTGCACCTGCTTCAGCACCTTGTAGATGTAGATGGCATAGCTCTCCTTCCTCTTGCGCTTCTTCTTCTTGTCGCCCTTCGAAATGTTCTTCTGCGCCTTGCCAGCCTTCTTGGCGGCCTTCCCGCTAGTCTTGGGCGGCATCTCGAACGTACAGCAAGCAGCAAGCGCTCCGCTCTAGTCAGCGTCTCCCCACACAGTGGCACCCGCCGCTGCTTGCAGTTCATTGGCGAGGACCTCTTCTTGGCAGTCCTCGGTGATGCATGGAGTACTAGCATTTCTGCTTCGCCTTCTCACTAAAACTTATGGTAACAAACAAACATAGACATAATCGGGACATTGACATATTTATAACTGCGAATTTTAAAAGAATCCTTTGGCTGCTAGGATTTTACAAAGCGGTTTTTTTTTTTTTTTTTTTTTTTTTTTTTTTTTTTTTTTTTTTACACACACTCACATTCACACAAACATTCACACACGCAATAGGTCAGGCCATCTGGTGGTGGCCAGTCGATGGATACGGTGTCCCAGTTGCCGGATGAGTGGGTTCTGCGACTCTTCCGTTTTGCGATAGAAGGCCCCTGCCGCCTGTTGGAATCGCTCTCGGAGTGGGACGACGTCGGCCATCTCGTGGAGCTGCGCCGTCGGGAAGCGGTTGTCCAGATGCAGCGCTCTCTTGAGGGCGCGGTTCTGGACCACCTGAAGTTTCTTCATGTGGTTCTGGGCCGCGTTACCCCACACTGGTGCGGCGTACTCCAGGATTGGCCGCACCAGGGTGAGATAGAGGATGACGCCCAGCCTTGGTGGTAGCGTAGATGTCGGGTTGAGCACTGGGTATAGTGCTCGAAGTCTGTTTAGCGCCCTTGTGCGGATGTCTTCCACGTGTGGGCGCCATGTCAGGCGCCTGTCTAGGGTTACTCCCAGGTACTTGGCCGTCTGCGTCCAGGGAACAGGCGTGCCTCGTATGGTGACTTCTTGGAAGTTTGGTGGTATGGGCCGTCTGCAGATTGCGAGGGCCTGTGTCTTTGAGGCGTTGAAGGACAGGCGCCATTTTGTCGCCCACGCGGTTAGCTCGTTGCAGGCTCCTTGGAGCCTTTCCTGGAGGTGCGTCGCGCTCCTGCTTCTGGAATACAGGGCCGTGTCGTCGGCGTACAGGGCGAGGTGTACCCTGTTCACCGACGGTAGGTCAGACGTGTATAGGATGTACAGCAGCGGACCGAGGACGCTGCCTTGTGGGACTCCGGCGTTGATTTTTCTGACGGTCGAGTTGCCATCTGGGGTCCGGACGTGGAATGTTCTGCCGTTGAGGTAGGACCGTAGCAGTCGAACGTGCGACCCGGGTACCCCCAGGTCAAATAGTTTGAACTGGAGGCCCCTATGCCACACGCAGTCAAATGCTTTTGAGACGTCTAGGAAGATTGCGGCGAAGTACTCTCGTCGCTCAACGGCGTCCAGTGCTTCTTCGACGACTCGGAGTAGCTGATGCGTGGTGGAATGGTTGCTGCGGAAGCCGAATTGTTCATCCGGCAGTATCCTCTCGTCGTTGACGTGTCTCAGTAGCCTTTTTGCATAGATTCTTTCAAATACCTTTGAAAGTGCATACATTGCACAGCCAGCGCCGGCGCACGTCCGCCATCTTGTCCACAGCCCGTGTGGCCGAACGCGCACACATTTTGTCGTTTCTCTCTTTTTGTCTTTTTTGTTTCTGCACCCCTCCGCGCACGCACAGAGTCGCGTTCCAAACGACAACGACATCGATAATGTGATGATCATTGTTAGCATTATAATGTTTCAATTAAAGGGGCGCGCGTGGCACAGACAAAAAAACCAAACAGCTGATCCGATCGATCGATCGATCCGGCCCGCCCGCCTATGCCCACGCCACAAACAAACAACAAACCACGCACACACTGGACTCAGCCGCGCCCATCGCGTCAAACTCAAAAACTAACGCACGCGCAGCAGCAACAACAACACGCACAGGCAACACAGACTCTTTCGCACTTTTCAATCTCCGAACAGTGTGGTGGCCCTGAAAAGGGCCGTTTTCGTCTCTCCCACCAAGCACGGGCACGGCACGGCCGCGGGAAGGCCACAACGCAGCACAGCACACCGGCTGGCTGGCTGCCTGCCTGCCTAACCGCCGAAACCGTACAGGGTGCGCCCCTGCCTCTTCAGGGCGTACACCACGTCCATGGCCGTCACAGTCTTGCGCTTGGCGTGCTCAGTGTACGTCACCGCGTCGCGGATCACGTTCTCCAGGAACACCTTCAGCACTCCGCGGGTCTCCTCGTAGATCAGACCAGAGATGCGCTTCACGCCGCCCCTGCGAGCCAGGCGGCGGATGGCGGGCTTCGTGATGCCCTGGATGTTGTCGCGCAACACCTTGCGGTGCCGCTTGGCGCCACCCTTGCCCAGCCCCTTTCCTCCCTTGCCGCGGCCTGTCATTCTTCTTCTTCTTCCTTCCTCCTCCTCAAAGCAAGCAAGCGAAAAAACACAAGCGCCAGCTCCTCACCCGGCGCTAGCGAGTCGGCTACGGTGCGAGCTCTCTGCCGCCGCCCCCCTATATAGACTCTGGCCCGCCCTCCCCCCACCACGCGCACCGAGGGCATATAAGCGCGGCGCGGGGCCGCGCGGGCCATTCCGAGCTGCGATGTCACTTGCGAACGTTGTGTGTTCTGAAGCTGAGGGTGTGGCGGATCGCCGCCTGGCGGAGCTAGCTCCGTCAGCGGCCCCATCCGGCCCCCCACCACCGACAACCCGGCCACTTCCACCGGATTCTGAGATGGCTAGTTCCTTGGACGCAGCACCTTCGCCTGCGAGTGCTACGTCTTCCGCTGGCGGCTTGCCGCCGACGCCGACCTCTTCTACTGATTCTTCTGGGCGATGTGGCATCGATTCAGGAATCGATGCCGCCGCCCTTAGGCGGTTAGATAGGGCACATGGCGCGTCAGGGCCCCCTTCACGTGGGACCAGCCCGCGCGCGCCGAGGCAAAGACAGGCTTCACCTTCCCCTCGTCCCTCGTCCGCACTCGACATGCCGGACATTTCCGACGCTGTCAACGTGTCCGAGCATTCGGACTTCGACTCGCTCGACGGCCACATGGACGACAGCGACATCGCGGAGGGGCTGGAGGAACACCTCACCGCTCTCCGTGACGCTGCCGAGGAGGAGGGCCTGCAGGTCGACCCTGTTCGGCTTCAGACCGCCCTCTTCCCGAACATGACTGCCGCGACTGCCGACAGCGATGCCGGGTGCGGGATGGAGTTCGATGACGACCATCGGCGCCCGGTCGCTGCGCGCCGGAAGAGGCAGTTAGCCTCCTCATCCGACTCTGAGGCCCCTCCGCCCGCTGACCGCGGGCTACCCAAGAAGAAAATGGCCATTGTTGATGCGGAGGGCTTCCAGGTGCCGCGCAAAACGGCACCTCGTCGCCGGTTCACCACGTCCTTGGCGGACGTGCCCGTCAGCAACGCGTTCGCGGCTATTGATGGTGCCGCTGACTCCCCCCTCACTCCCCCGCCCCCCCCGTCATCAGCCGCCCCTCCTGCCCCCCCACCCATCTATTTACAATACAAGGGACACGTGAAAGAGCTTGAAGACATCCTCATTACTCACACGGAACGCCCCTTCCACTTAAAATGGTCAGGCAATGAAAATTTTCGCCTGTATCTCCAGACCCCCAACGACCTTGTTGCTGCCCTTAATATCTGCAAAAAGCTCAATATAGGTTTCTCCACCCCACCTAAACGGACCCACCGCCTCCGGGTTGTTGTCCGAGGCCTCCCCATGGAGTACTCTGATGATGACCTGAGGACGGCACTCGCGTCACTCAACTTTACTCCTTCCGTCGTCTCCAGGATAATTTCCCCCCGCACCCGACGCCCCACCCCCCTCTTCTTCGTCTCCGCTCCTGACACGCCGGAGAACCGCCCCCTCCTCACCATCTCGCTCCTCAATCACGTTAGCGTGACGATGGAGAAACCGCGCTCCAGGAGGATGACGCTGGTCTGCTACCGCTGCCAGGGTTTGGCGCACTTCGCGGGAGACTGCACCCGCGAGGTGCGTTGCGTGAAGTGTGCTGGTGGTCACGCCTCCTCGGAGTGCACTAAGCCCCGAGACGCCCCCCCCACCTGTGCCCGCTGTGGCGGGACTCACACGGGCAGCTACATGGGCTGCCCAAACATTAAGTCCTTCAGGGCTCGCCAGAGGCGATTTGCGTGGCCATCGGCGGCAGCCCGCCCGGGAGCCAGTTACTCTGGTGCCCTGATGGGATCGGCGCCGAGGGCCCACCCCCTTCATGCGTCTCGCTCCCATCCCGCCCCGTTGGGCTCCTACCCACCCCCCCTCCTCTCCATCCCTATCCCACCCCCCCCATCTGCCTTCCCTCCCCTCCCTACCCCGCAGGCGTCGAGCACTGCTCCCCCCTCCTCACAGCGGGTGTCACGCTCCGCTGTTCCTTCCCCTTCCCACCAGCAGGCGTTAAGCACTGCTGCTCCCTCCCCCTCCCCGGTACAGTCTCAGCAGCTCCCTCTCCCCACCCTCTCCTCTGTTCCCACCCACCTCCATGACCTAATCACCAATGTTGTTGAGGCACTGACCTCAGCAATCTCCACCACCTTCCACTCCCTCCTCCAAACCCTCCCCCACCAACTTGCCACCGCCCTCTCCCACTCCATGTCCCCCGTCCCCACCACCACTCCCATTCCCCCCAATCATGGCTGTTAGACATCACGGATTGACAGCCATGATCTGGAACGCCAATGGGCTCCCCAACCAACAGGGCGAGTTCAGACAGTTCCTCCTTGATGAGAGGGTTGATATTTGCCTTGTTGCCGAGACGCACCTCAAACCCGGTGTTTTTGCCCGTGTAGCAAACTACTCCTGCTACAGGACAGACAGGCCCACTGCCCATGGTGGCACGGCGGTGTACGTGCGTACCTCCCTCCGCCACCACCCTATTCCCCTCCCCCCACTTCACACTGTGGAAGCCACTGGCGTTGTTGTCCACACGGTGAGGGGTCCCATCACGTTTGTGGCTCTCTATAGACCACCACGAGGCCTTCTCGAAACACCGGACTTTGAAGCATTGCTGTCGCTCGGCGACGACGTCTTCGTTGGCGGTGACTTCAATGCCAAACATGCTGCCTGGAACAGTAGGTTAACCAACACATCAGGTCGTCGACTCCTCCGGGTCGCAGAGCGGCATCATGCCCGCACCATCGGCCCGCACGACCCCACCATTTACCCTTCTGGAGGACGTCCCCCAGATGTCCTAGACATCGCAGTGGTGAAAGGTTTACCCCACCCCATCACTGCTGCCACCCGCGTCGCTCTAGCCTCCGATCACCGGCCGGTCATCTGTTCCATCGATCTCGCTGGAACCCCGACCGTGCCGAGAGAAGGCCTGGATATTCGCGGTATTGACTGGCAGTCCTACCAGAGACGGGTCGAAGCAGCCCTACCCACAATCCCTGCTGCCGATCAAACGGACGCAGATCGTACCCTCATCCACCTCACCACCATTGTCCTCGATGCTGCAACTGCAGCGACCCCTCACCGACCGCCCCGGCCCCCAGACCATCTGCGTCCGCTCCCTCCCCACATCCTTGCTCTCATCACAGAGAAAAACCGGACCACCCGTGAATGGCAGCTCACTCGGAATCCGGCAACCAAGCGCCTCATCAATAGATTACAGCGCCAAATCAAGGCTGCGGTGCAAGGCCACCGCAATCAGGCATGGGAGACCAAGATCTCTGCCATTGACCTGCGTGACCCGTCTGCTTGGCGGCTCACGAAAAGCCTTCTGCGACGAGGGCAACGGATCCCCCCACTCCAGGTCGGCAATGACTTTGTGTCCGAACCAGACGCCAAAGCTAACGCCTTGGCTGATGTCTTCGCGCACAACTTCACCCCGGTCAATGACCCCATTGACCCCGACCATATTCGCCTGGTAACGGCACGCCTCCCTCAATTCCTTGCCGTCCAGGACCCTGAGGATGACATCACCCCTATCAACGAAGAAGAGGTTGCACTGCAATTGCGGTACCTCAAATCCAAGAAAGCTGGTGGCCCCGATAAGCTGACGAATGCCCTCCTCAAGCAACTACCCCCAGCTTCTATTCCCATCCTGACGGCCACATTCAACAACATCCTCACAACCAGGCAATATCCCACTGCCTGGAAACACGCTGAAGTGGTCGCCATACCCAAGGCTGGGAAGGATCTTCGTTCCCCTGCCAGCTACCGCCCCATCAGCCTCTTGCCCGCCATCTCCAAGGTGTTCGAGAGGCTGTACCTTAAACGTCTGCTCATCCACATTGCCCGAGAACGAGTCCTCCCTGATGAGCAGTTCGGCTTCAGGCAGGGACACGCCTCCACTCACCAACTCCTGCGCCTTGTAGAAGAGGCACTGGACGCCATAGAACGTAGGGAGTACTTCGGGGCCATATTCCTCGACGTGTCCAGGGCGTTTGACTCGGTCTGGCACGAAGGGCTGCTCTACAAATTATTTTCCCTTGGCTTCCCAGTGTCCCATGTACGGCTCATAGCCACATATCTGGAAGGACGCACCTTCCATGTTCGGATCCCTGACGGGACATCCACACGACGCCGCATCAGGGCAGGAGTACCACAAGGCAGCGTACTAGGACCGCTACTCTACTCCCTCTTCACAGCCGATCTGCCCTCTGCGCCGAGGGTACATTTAGCTCTCTACGCAGATGACACTGCACTCTTCTCTCGTTCTCGGAGTGCGGCAGGTCTTCAACAGCGGCTCCAGGGGGCTACAGATTCCCTACTCGATTGGGCTCGGACCTGGCGTCTGGCATTTAATCCCTCCAAAACCCAAGCCCTTATCGTCTGCCGACGCCATATTCCCATTCGACTCCCTCAGGTGTTGGTCCTTGGTACCCCAGTCCCCTGGACTCGTACTGCGAAGTACTTGGGTGTTACCCTGGACCAGCGCCTCACCTGGCGCCCCCACATCGATGACGTGCGTCGTAAGGCAATGGGCCGGCTATGCCTGCTCTACCCTCTCATCAATCCCACCTCTTCCCTCCCCACGCACCTTGCTGTTAGACTGTACACCTCCCTTGTTCGCCCCATCCTTGAATACGCGGTGGTGGTTTGGGGCAATGCTGCCCCCACCCACCTCCGCCGCCTCCAAACCGTCCAGAACCGGGCTCTCCGGCGTGCCCTCCGCCTCCCCTTCGACTTCCCGACCCACGAGCTCCACCTCCTGGCTGAAGTGCCGCTCCTTCGTACCCGCATCCTCTCCGCCGCCAACTCCTTTTACCACCAAACCCGTCACTCTCCTAATCCCTTAATCCTTTCCCTGGGCACCCGTGTTCACCGACTAGCCACCACTCGCTGGCCCGACCTTTTATTTCGCCCCCCATGAACTCGCATGCACCAGCCAACTCAACTCATGCCGATTACCTACCTCACACCATAGATTATTCCCCCCAACATGTCATGTCATTCGCTCCACCTCCACGCCCCCCCTTCCTCCCACACTACCCCCACTGTTGGCCTAATCATGGTAGGCCCTCCCCCCCTTTTTTTCCACTTCATCTGTCACCCTCTTACTTCTTTCTCTTACCCCCCCCCCAACCACTGCGCCATTTGCTGACTAACTGCCGCCACCACCAAGGAGCCGCTATGCAGAAGAAGAACTTTCACTAACTCTCACTCTTCCTTCTCCTATCCTTTATTCTGTCACTAATTGCAATTCCCGGCCAGTCAATTGGGCCGTTCGTTTTCCGTTTCTCTCACTGTCCCTCTTACTATCCTATAATCTTTCTTTAAAAAAAAAAAAAAAAAAAAAAAAAAAAAAAATGGCCAGTCAATTGGGCCTTTCGTTTTCCCACCTCTCTCACTATCGCTCTGACTATTCTTTCATCTTTCAAAAAAAAAAAAAAAAAAAAAAAAAAAAAAAAAAATGCACAACAAGCCATGCAGCACTACAACGCCAAGAACTTTTTCGCCAACCCGTCATGCCAGAAGGTGAAGCGCCTCGTGCGCTAGTACTTCGTTCCCAGTCGAGGATATCTTCCTCCTTATATTGTGCCGCCGCGCGGGCCCGTTGTCAAGGCAGCACCGGACGCTTCGTGTACCGCACGCACCTCCACGCCGCTAACCGCTATGGCCCGCACAAAGCAAACGGCCCGCAAGTCCACCGGCGGAAAGGCGCCGCGCAAACAGCTCGCCACCAAGGCGGCGAGGAAGAGCGCGCCCGCCACCGGCGGCGTCAAGAAGCCCCACCGCTACAGGCCGGGCACCGTCGCCCTGCGGGAAATCAGGCGCTACCAGAAGAGCACAGAGCTGCTCATCCGCAAGCTGCCGTTCCAGCGCCTAGTGCGCGAGATCGCCCAGGACTTCAAGACCGACCTGCGCTTCCAGAGCTCCGCAGTCATGGCCCTGCAGGAGGCCAGCGAGGCCTACCTCGTCGGCCTCTTCGAAGACACCAACCTGTGCGCAATCCACGCCAAGCGCGTCACCATCATGCCCAAGGACATCCAGCTCGCGCGCCGCATCCGCGGCGAGCGCGCCTAGAAACCGCGCCGCGCACGCGCGCCCGCCCAACAAAAACGGCCCTTTTCAGGGCCACTAACATCTCTCCGTCGCGAGCAAAACTTTTGTCGGTCTTGCCGCCCCGCAAAACAACAACAACCAATTCCCCTCCCGTCCACAGCCGCTCTCGCCAACAATCGACGTCACTCCCATCCCTCACAATACACACACACACAACAGCCGGACGACGTCACCACACACCACGGGTGGCTGGCCGCCGCCGTCTCCGAGGCGCGCGCACGCTACGCTACACTACAACGTCAACGCCACCGCGCCTTCCCAATTCCCGCCGGCCACTTCCACGTCTCACGTCCCCCCGCCGCTTTGAGAGAGAGAGAGAGAGAGACACAACACACACACAAAAGACACGACATCCGCAAAGCAAGCAAACACACAAACAAACAAGAGTCTCCAGAAACATACATGAGCAACCAAACGTCGGCCGCCGCAAAAAGAACAACTACAACAACAACAAAAACAAAAAAAAAAAAAAACAAATAAAATAAAATAAAAAGACCAACAAACGGCCACAACCGCTCCGCTACCGCGCGCCGCCGCCTACCGCCACCGGCACCACAATCCAACCACCACGGCACGCAAACAGTACCCACAAGGGTCACACACACACACACACACACAACCAACCAACCAACCAACCAACCACACCGGCGCATGCACGACAATCAACGCCTTCCCGACGTCCTTTGATGGCCCTGAGAAGGGCCGTTTTGGGCCGCGCGACAGCCGCAGCCGTGCCATCGCGCGCCACTAAGACGACGCGGGGGAGGGCGGTGGGGGACGACGGCGTCAAGCGCCAACCCCTCTCCCTTGCCTTTCTTTAACTTTACTACTTTACTTCTTCTTCTTGGGCGACGCCTTCGCCTTAGACGGCGTCGTCGCCTTCTTCGGGCGCGGCGCCTTCGGCTTCTTCGTCGGAACCTTGGCGGCCTTCTTCGCCTTCGACGGCGACTTGGCCTTGGCCGGCTTGGCCGCAGCCGCCTTCTTCGCACCCGCGGGAGCCGCCGACGCCGCAGACGCCTTCTTGGCGGCGCCCGCCTTCCGACCGGTCGCCGCCTTCACGCCACCAGCCTTCTTTGCGCCGGCCGCGCGGCCGCCCTTCTTCTCCTTGCTGGCCGGAGCGGCGCGCTTCTTCTTCGCACCGCCGGCACGAGCCTTGCCGCCCTCGGCCGCCCCGCCGCCGGCGCCGGCAAGCTTGAAAGAGCCGGACGCGCCCTTCCCCTTCGTCTGCACCAGCTCGCCAGCCACGACGGCCGACTTGAGGTACTTCTTGATAAAGGGCGCCAGCTTCTCCGCGTCCAGCTTGTAGTGCGCGGCAATGTACTTCTTGATCGCCTGCAGCGACGAGCCGCCGCGCTCCTTCAGACTCTTGATGGCGGCCGTCACCATCTCAGAGGTGCGCGGGTGCGCAGGCTTGGCGCGCGGCTTCTTCGCAGACGCCGCAGACTTGGCCTTCTTCGTCGTGCCGGTGGCGGCGGGTGCCGCAGCAGTCTCGTTCGTAGCCGCCTGATCTGCCATTATTTCGACGGACGACGCGCGTACACACAACAACAGAACAGCGAGAGAGAGCGGCGAGCACGGCAGAGAATAGCCGCCGCGCCGCCAGGCCCAGCCAGTGTCGCGGGCGGGCGCGGACGGCCGAGAGAGCGGCCGCCACTCTGCGCGCCGCCGCGCCGCGCCTCCCGCGCTTGCTACCGCCCAACGTCCGACAGCCTGTGCGGACCAGCCCCAAACCTGCGCCGCAACCACCCGCGCCATTCAAACCACCGAGGATGGGGCTACACACGGCCACACCACAGTCGCCAACCAGTCGCCACGGCAGCGCCGCAAACCACGGCCAAACTGCAGCTACCGCGCGCTACAGCCTGGCTCGGCCCGCCGAGAATCGCCGCCCCCGCCCAAATGCCGCCCCCACAGCCCCAGCCGACGACCCGCCACAATGGCCAAACCTTCGGCAAAACTGGCGCACCGTCGCCGCGCCAGCCCGGCCAGCGCGGCCGCCGCCACAGCCACACAAGCGGAGGCGTGCGGCGATGACGGCCGTGCAAACGCACCTCCGCCGCCCCATCGCCCTCCCACCGTTTCCCGATCGGCCCGCGGCCGTCGGGCCACCTCGCCCGCCAACATTCGCGCCCGTTTCTCACAAAATTGCCCGCCGCAAAACAAAAACGAGCGCCGCCTGCGCAACATGGGCACCGGCCAACCGAGGCGCCGCCGCCCCTCGCCGCTTTCAGCGAGGGTGGCTAACCGCCATCCGCAACTACAGACGCACCGAATCTGCCTTCAAAAGCACACACCGACAGCCGACCTCTAACATTTAGACTCCGCAAGCCACCCAACGGTGTGTGGCGGAGGGCACTTCACGTGCCAATGTCATTTACCTCCCTTTGCTGTTCCAGTCGCGTATGGTTCGCGGGACGAACCGACAGTCTGCAAAAAAAAACGCCTCCGTGCGCGCTCGAATCTCTCTAACCACATCCATTCGTGATCTCCTCGGGAGGTATACGCAATATATTCGATACCCCATCCAGAAACGCAATATCTCGAAACCTGGCGAGCAAGCTACACCGCGATGCAGAGCGCCTCTATTGCAGAGTCTGCCGCTTGGGTTTGTTAAACATCTCCGTAACGCTATCACGGTTACCAAATGACCCTGCGACGAAACGTTGGATCGTCTCCGTCGCCTCCGTCAACGCGACCTGGTACGGATCCCACACTGATGGGCAACACTCACGTATAGGTCGAACGAACGGGTGTTTTGTAAGCCACCTCCTCCTTTTGTTGATGGACGACATTTGCTACGCATTCTCCCAATAAATCGCAACCTGGTACCCGCCTTACCAACAATTACTTTTGTTTGTTTTTTTGTTAATATGATGATCATCCCACTCCCAATCACTCCGCACGCATACTCCCAGATATTTTACAGACGTAACTGCTACCAGTGTTTGTCCCGCTATCATATAATCAATCATACAATAAAGGGTCCTTCTTTCTATATTATTCGCAATACATGTTAAGGGACAGTTGCCACTCCCTGCACCACGTGCCTATCCGCTGCAGATCGTCCTGCATTTTTCGCTGCAACTTCTCTGTATACTACAGCATCATCCGCGAAAAGACGCATGCAACGTCCGACACTATCTACTAGGTCATTTATATACATTGTGTGTGAAGAGCAATGGGTCCCATAACACTCCCCTGTGGCACGCCAGAGGTTACTTTAACGTCTGTAGACGTCTCTCCATTGATAACACAACATGCTGTGTTCTGTTTGCTACAATCTCTTCAGTCCAGCCACACACTTGGTGGTCCGACATTCTGCAGACACTTACTTTGTTTATCAGGCGACAGTGCGGAACTGTATCGAACGCCCTCCTTCCGGATGTCAACCAAAATGGCATCTACCTGGGAGCCTGTATCTAATATTTTCTGGGTCCCATGAACAAATAAAGCGCGTTGGGTCTCACACGATCGCTGTTTCCGGAATCCATGTTGATTCCTACATAGTAGACACTGGGTTTCCAAAAAACGACATGCTACTACTCGAGCATAAAACATGTTCTCAAATTCTACAACCGATCGACGTCACAGATATAGGGCCTATATAGTTTTGCGCATCTGCTCGACGACCCTTCTTCAAGCCCGGGACTACCTGTGCTCTTTTCCAATCATTTGGAACCCTCCGTTCCTCTAGAGACTTGCGGTACACGGCTGTTAGGAGGTTCTGTCGCGTACTCTGTGTAGAATCGAATTGGTATCCCGTCAGGTCCAGTGGACGTTCCTCTGTTGAGTGATTCCAGTTGCTTTTCTATTCCTCCTTGGACACTTATTTCGATGTCAGCCATTTTTTCGTTTGTGCGAGAAGGAACTGCAGTGCGGTCGTCCTCCGTGAAACAGCTTTGGAAACAGGTGTTTAGTATTTCACAGCTTTACGCGTGTCATCCTCTGTTTCAATGCCATCATCATCCCGGAGTGTCTGGATATGCCGTTTCGAGCCGCTTACTACTGATTCAACGTACGACCACAACGTCCTAGGATTTGATTTGATTTCCTGTCACGTCGGTACATGGAATTGTACTTTCGCATTCACCGGACGCTTCACGCATAGCCCTCCTTACGCTAACTTTGGACATCGTTTAGCGTCTGTTTGTCTGAGAGGTTTTGGCTGCGTTTCAACTTTGAGTGAAGCTCTCTTTGCTTTCGCTATAGTTTCCTAAACTTTGGTTGTTTGTACCGCGGTGGGTTTTTCCCATCCCTCGCAGTTTTACTCGGCACGTACCTGTCTAAGACGCATTTTACGATTGCCTTGCACTTTCTCCATAAACACTCAACATTGTCAGTGTCGGAGCAGACATTTGCGTTTGCATCTGCCTGGTAGTCTCAAATCTGCCTTCTATTACTCTTGCTAAACAGATAAACCTTCCTCCCCCCCCCTTTTTTTTTGTTTTTTTTTGTTTTTTTGTTTGTATATTCCTACTAACGTCCATATTCAGCGATGCTGCAACGGCCTCTTGATCACTGGGTCCCTGTTCTGCACATACAGAGTCGACAAGTTCGGGGTCTGTTTGTCATCGGTAGGTCCACGATGTTATCTCCACGAGTCGGTTCTCTCTCTGTTTAATTGCTCGCGGCATTTTTCGTTCGGATGGTGCACTCAGTATACTGTCACTCGATGCTCTGTCCCTACCACCCGTCCTCAACATCTGGCACATTGAAATCTCCACCTAAGACTGTAACACGCTGCGGAAAGGAAAATGTATGTCCACATTTTCTCTCACTTGTTCGGCCACTAATGCTGCTGAGTCGCGAGGTCGGTAAAAGGAGCCAATTATCAACCTAGCTCGGCTGTTGAGTGTACCCTCCACCCACAATAGTTCACAGGAACCGTCCACCACTTCTACTTCACTACACAGGATAAACTACTACTAACAGCGACGAACCACTCCACCACCGGTTGCATGCACGCTATCCTTTCTAAAGCACCGTCTGTACCTATAACGATTGCAGCTTCGGCGCTTTCTATCAGCGCTTGACGTTCCGGTACTTTACCAACGCAGAGCTTCGACAGTTGACAATTACAATACCGATTGCCGCTTGGTCCCCGCATGTCCTGACCTTGCCCCGCGCCCGTTGCCCTTTCCGTACTTGCCCAAGGGCCATCCAACCTAAACAGAACCGCCCAGCCCACGCCACACAACCCCTGCTACCCGTGTAGCCGCTTGTTGCGTATAGTGGACTCCACCTAAGACTATATAACATAACATGCCCTAAGGCATTCGCGGTGTACACCACCCTAAGGTGAGGTGAGGTGAGGTTAGGTTAGGTTAGGTTAGGTTAGGTGGACGTGGGTTAGGTTAAGGGTTACAGTTAGGTTAAGCGTCAAAGTTAGGTTAAGCGTTCGGACGTGAGGCGTCAGGTGGCCGCACCTACCTTTACGGCCGGACATCTTAGGTTAGAGGTTAGGTTAGGTTAAGGCGCCGAGAGGTCCGCGGTCAGGTTACGTTCACCTTCGGGCGCCACACGTAGGTTTCAAAGGTGTGTCGGTCGGTCGTCGGCAAGCCGCAAAAACTACAGACGACGTCGACCAAACCGCCGCAAGACCGAGCAGGAGGCAGATATAAAACACACACACACACACACACACACACACACACACACACACACACACACACACAAAAACAAAATTAAACACCACCCACCGGCCAAAGGGCACCAAAAACCACAAACCCGAGCACCACGTCGACCAGAGGCAACCCGCCGCTCACGCGACATGGCTGGCAACTAAGGGGCAAACGGCAACGGCGCTTTCCGCACCGGGCCGGATGCACGTACGACAACACCGCTACCCGTACGCAGGCCTCCCATTGCACACAGCCGCTCTGTGTTTGAACATCATCAATGGCGCGCCCGCGGCTCGTCGCGGGCGCAGCCATAACGCCGCCACTTTTGCACCAACACATTCACGCACCGCAAAACAGCTCGCCGACACAGCACAGCCGACAAACAAAAACAACCCGCGAGACGGGGGCGACAACGACAACAGCAGCAAACAACTCGCACCAAGCGTCCAACAGGTAACAAACGGACAAGCACAGCCTCTGCTAACGGCCACGACGCCAGCGGCACACTGCTCCTTTCCCGCCACACTCGATTTCACAACGCACGCACGCGACCCCGTCAACGACACCGACACGACACACGACGGGCTCCCTTCCCGCAACCTACACCTTTCGGCCACTACGCACAGCTCCACCCGACGCGCCCGTCCCAACGACACTACTGCACGCACTATCCACCCGCCTCCTCCTCTCCCCCCCCCCTTCCCGTACACAACAACACAGCCAAAAACAACACTCACGACCCAAACATACTAACGACATGGCACGTGCATCGGCGCACACCCCAACCAGTCACCGTCGACAACCACACGCAAGGCACGAAACCGGCGTCCTTCCACGTTGCCATCAAAGCTGCACAAACAACCACAGGAGGAACCACCAACAACGGCCCGCCCGCCCGCCCGCCCGCCCCAATATTCTCCCACCCTCACCTCACGCCGCAACCACCAAACGCACATTCCCGCTCGCTACCACACACCTCTCGGCAGCCGCTTCGCAAACACATGACGTGACGTGACGTGACGTGACATCATCACATCACGGGCTACGCACGCACACCGACCCACTTTCCTGCCCTTCGCCCTCTTCTTTCCGACGCCTGCCTTCGGCCGAGCACACGTACGTGGCACAACGCCCAACACAGTCACACACAGTCGACAGGCGCACGCCCAGGCACGCAACGACGCAGCGCAGCAAAGGCGCCCGCAACACATACCTCCTCTCTCTTCTCGCCGCCGCCGCCGACCGCCCGCCAGCCAGCCACTCGCAATGTGCACTGCCAACCAGCCACACGTCCACCGCGCCGCCTCCGACCACCCGCCAGGGGGCGCTCACGTCCGCGACAACAGCGCGGCCCGCCGCCGGGCGGGCCCAGCCGAACCCAGCCCAGCCGGCGCGCGCTGCTCTGCACTCGGCGCGCCACACATCCTGCTGCAGACCGGGCTCGTCTCTCTGTACGCGTCTGCCCGCATCTCGTCTTCCTGCGCATCAACACAACGAGGCCGCGTGAGCAAACCCCCCCCGTCACAACGCCACATCACACACTGCCTTGTCTACCGCCGAAATGCACTCACCAGCCATCCGCTTCGTCTTCGTCTTGTTTACTCGTTGTTGTTGCAGCGGCGCACACAGCCCCGGCCGGCCGCATCCGAGGGTGGCCCGCCGCCAGCGTCTCCTCCTTGGGCACAGGTGCGGTGCCGTGCCGTGGCCGCCCATCCATCCAACCGCACGCATTTGCTGGCCGCCTCTGCTGCAGAAGAAGACAAAAAACGAAACGTACAAACATACACGCACCCACAGCGTGGCCACACACGGACGGGACCGACAGGCTCCAAGGCGACCAAAGGATAAAAACAAAATAAAAAAACAAAAAGACGCAAGCAAGCAACAAGCACAGGCTGTCGCCTCGCGCCTCTGTCCTTCCGCCCCCGCCCTTCTCTCCCACCACATGCCCACAAACACCACCGCCTCCCCCTCCCCGCACCTCCACATTCGCCCCCTCCATTTGTTCCTTTCTCGCTCTTCCCTTCTGTGTGTCTGCGTGCGTGCGCGGGCGGCGCCTCTCAACATCCGCCGGCCGTCCGTCCCGTTTTCGCCGTACCACACACGCCACCGCCTCCTCCCCGTCCACCACCGCCGCCCCTGTCCGCCCCGCACAACACCATACACCGCTGCTTGTCCTGGCCGTTGCCACCAAAGGCGCCAGCCGCAAACCGCGCCAACGCCGCAGCGCGCGTGCGTCCTTCCTTCTCCGTGCCGACGCGGCCTCTATTCCCGCACCCATTCGGCCGACGACACAGCCGTTGGGCTCCGCACTGCGCGTACCGGCGTTACGCACGCACACCCACCCCCCTCGCGAACGCACGACTCATTGTCTTTGTTGTTTCTCCTCTTTCTTAACGTCTTTGTTTGTTGTTTGTTGTTTGTTTTGTTTTTTGTTTTTTGTTTTTTTTTTCGTTTTTCCCCACCGCCACATGTGACACAATGCCGCCCTCCACCTTTCGTTCGTGGTTGCTTGCTTTGTTTCTCTTTCTCATTGGTACACGTCCGACGCGCTCCATTTCCACCACACCACGGCCATCAGCCTCCTCAACGGGCAGGCGCAGTGTGCCATTCTCCGGCGCACAAGCACACCGCGCGGTACTGGCGCGGCTCGCTCTCCTCGCCCCCACGCCACGCCACGCCACGCCACCGGTGCGCAGCAGCACATGTGATGTCTCGCAACACGACACGCGGTGCGCACACCCCGACCACGCGGCTCTAAAGGCATGGCACCGGCGACATGCGCCGCCCCAGCCACGCATCCGTCGTCTCACGTTGTTCACTGCCAGCCGCGTCGGAGGCTACAACCGCAACCACCACAACAACGGTCCCCCTCCCGGCAACACATTTGTTGCACAAACAAACACAACCGCCGAGCGCAGCGCAGCGCGAACCACCCACACGCGCCCTCCGCGTCTCCTTTCTCCTTTCGCCCCCTCCCATCTCCCGAATATGCCAGCAGCGCAGCGTTACGCGTGCCCCTCACCCGTCCACACTACCGCGAAACGAACACGCCTTCCGGGCCACCTGCAAGGGCACGCCCACCACCAAATACTGCCGTATTCACGGACGCAGTTCGCAACACGCAACGCACTCTCCACCTACCTTCTTTCTCTCGTCCCTTCTCTTTAAAAACAAAACAAACACACAAACCAACCACGGCTAACACACTTTTTCGCGACACCTTTGACTGCGTTATCTCGACCGTGACGGCAGCTATCGACCATCCATTCCCCACTACATACACACACACACACACACACACATCATTCGCTACACCGCACACGAAACGGCAAGGGCAAGGCACTCTCTCATAGATTCTTCCTCCGAGCCATATCGGGCGAACGTTGGCATCCGGGAAGGCAATGCAATTCAGCCGTCACCACGGCCGACACTTGCAGCCGCGCCGTAAGCGCATGTCAGTGCGGCTGCAATGCACGGGAACGTTCCGTTGCTCTAGACAGCGCCTCTCCGTTTTTCCCCTGTCTCGTTTTCCGGTGATTGCTTCTCCTTCTTCTTTTTCTTCGTTTCGTTTCGTTTTATTATTTTCGTTCCCCTCCTCCACCATTGTTTCCGTCCCCACAGTTTTTTTTTTTGCTCATTCCACACGTTCTGCCCAGACAAGACATGACATCCGACCGATCACAGTCAGCCTTTCGTCACCGTTCGCAGCGCCGACGGTGCCACAGTGAGACGGGTGTTCAGACCGACACGTTGCCATGATGCCCATAGACAGCTACTCAGGGCCGCCGGATCGGATCACATCACATCACATCACATCACCGACAAACCGGCCATTTCACCGGGGGACACAGACAACCGCGTGTACGCCCATAACAACAAACAACGGCCGTCGTCGTCTACCGTCACTGAACCGAACACACGTGCACCTTGAATGACGACACCGGCGTGCGTGCGCACAACAAACAATCAATCATTCAAATCAACTGCAGAAACGGCTATCAAAATCAAGGGCCAAATAAATGGGTACACCACCGTGCGTGTCGCCTACCCCACCCGCCCGTACAATTCTTGCGTCTTCTTAATGACTAGTAAAGACACGTCCATTTTAAAACGTCACCAACACACCTCCACGCCGTACAGCAAAGGGAATAGTAGACGGCAACACAACATTTCACCCTCGCCATCATGTATGTATGTATGATGTGACAACAAACAAACCCGCAGACGGCCCTAACGGTGACATCCAACAATCGCGAGGGGTTTCAATTGCAGTCACGTGACTAACCGGGCAGACAGAGACAAAGAAAGGAAAGGAATCAGCGACACAGACAACACCTCCTGTCTATGTGTCGACAAACAACCAACCAACCAACCAACCACGCCAAGACTCGCGAGCACGCATAACCACCACCACCAGCTGCTTCGCAACCAACCAAACCGGGTAGCTATGCGCCGCCTCACACAAACAACAATTCCGCTCTTCCCGCAAAGGCAATTTGGTGGCCCTGAAAAGGGCCGTTTTGCCGCTCTCGCAACGGAGGGGAGCTCCCTAGAGCCTTAACCCCCTCACTTGGAGCTCGTGTACTTGGTCACCGCCTTCGTGCCCTCGCTCACGGCGTGCTTGGCCAGCTCGCCAGGCAGCAAGAGCCGCACAGCCGTCTGGATCTCGCGGGACGTGATGGTCGAGCGCTTGTTGTAGTGCGCCAGGCGAGACGCCTCGGCCGCAATGCGCTCGAAAATGTCGTTCACGAAGCTGTTCATGATGCTCATCGCCTTCGACGAGATGCCCGTGTCGGGGTGCACCTGCTTCAGCACCTTGTAGATGTAGATGGCATAGCTCTCCTTCCTCTTGCGCTTCTTCTTCTTGTCGCCCTTCGAAATGTTCTTCTGCGCCTTGCCAGCCTTCTTGGCGGCAAACTGCACGCCAGGGCCTGGTCGACGGCCAGTTACCCGCGCGTGATAGGCTTGTTAGGGTCAGAACAACCAGCTGGAAACCTAACGGTGCCAACTAAGGCGGTGACTGACATTCCCTTGGCAGCCTCCCGTTTTCGTCCGGACATGGAGCAAATGACACAGTCCCCAGTGGTCCTTACGGTCACACGAAACACAGAGACGCCTGGCAGCTACGCGGTCCAAAGGACTGACCATACGGACTGCCAGGTCGAAATCAGCCCTAAGTCCAAGCTTTTGCTGGCTAACGCTATCGCTGGACTTACGGGCAAAGATAGGAAAAAATATGAACGGCGACTAGAACGAGCGTTAAAACCCAAAATAGTCAAAGAACAAACACCAACACCCACACGACCACCGAAATCGAGCAGCGGAGCGCGGCAGAAAAAGACATCCACAAAAAAACCGCGCAGCTCCCCTACACACAGAAAGCAGACGCAAACACGACAGCGCAAACGTAAAATCTCGCACCTGCCACCGGACCCGAGCGCGGAGCAGCAGAC
Organism: Schistocerca nitens; assembly: GCF_023898315.1. Classification (NCBI taxonomy): domain Eukaryota; kingdom Metazoa; phylum Arthropoda; class Insecta; order Orthoptera; family Acrididae; genus Schistocerca; species Schistocerca nitens. Next base: position 466,195,587 of record NC_064622.1, on the reverse strand, counting down.
CGCACCAGCGAGCGCTGAAAACCACCACACAAAGGCGGCCGCCCACCCCGGAAGCGGGGAGGGCGACCGCGCGCGCGAACAAAGCCCACAGGTATGCGGCCGGCTGCCCGAGCCGGCCGCGTCACCCGAGCACGTGCAGGAGCGGAGCTGCACAGGCCGCGAGCCGCGTGGCGAGGCGCTGGCCGTGGCGGAGCGGGCGACCGGCGGGCCGCGGCACGATGAAGTGGCCGCGGCCGGCGGGCCGCAACGAGCCGTCACGACGGACGTCGAAGAACACGCCGACGTGAACACATCAGACACAGACGAGGACGGCTTCATACTAGCCAGAAAAACAGTTAGTCGACCCACCACTCCCGTCACACACACGCCAGTCGCAACACACAACCGGTACGAAATAATAGACGAGCAAAACACAGAGGCAGCGGCACCGGACGCTACACCAAATAACAACAGAAACACAACAGAGGAAGAGGTGACAAAATACAGAATCCCCCCACTAGTCATCCAATTCGAACAATCGTACAAAACAATCCACGACCTGATTAAACAAGCTGTAGGAGACAGTAAATTCACCGTAAAAACCACAGGGGAGGACAAAATAAAAGTAACACTGAAATCAGTTGACGAATACAAACACGTCAAACAAATGTTACAAAATCAAAAAATCCACTACTACACCTTTCCTATAGCGGCCAAGAAGCCCATCAAGGTAGTGTTCCGCGGCATGCCGCACCAAACAAACACGGCAGATATTAAAACTTACCTCGAGGCAGAAGGCTTCGAGGTAAGCTCGGTGGTAAAGACCCACCCAAACAGGCCATGGCCCCTCCACACAGTCACCCTCCCAGACTCAGCGCAGAACAGAAAGATTTGGGAGGTGGAGAGAATCCTGGCAGTGGAAGTAACTCCCGAAAAACTGAGGAAGAAATCAGGGCCAGGTAGATGCTTCAACTGCCAGGAAATAGGACACCTAGCAAGGGACTGTGGCATGCCAATGAGATGCGTCAGATGCGGAGATGCCCACACATACGACGAATGCAGGGTGCCCAGGGGGGAAGGCAAGGAATCGTGCTGCAACTGTAGAGGAGCACACCCTGCCAGCTACCTAGGGTGCCCTGCATATCGGCACGCCAGGGATCGCCACAGGGGAAAACATACCTACGGTGACCGCTCTCAAAGACCGGCAAATAAAACGGCACCCCAACAACCGCCCCCCTACCGACAATTTAGACAGCCAACAACAAGAGTGTACGCATCGCGTACATACTCAGCAACAGTAGGCGATCCCAACAAACCACCCGACCCAAACCAGGTTCCTGGAAACGGAGAACTGCCTAGGGAAGCCCTTCAGCGCCCCCCAAAGCCCAGTCTGCATCAATCAACCGAGGACGCAACTATTCAGGGACTCGCCTCGTCGATCAAAATGCTGCAAGAACAGATGACCCACTTGGTCAACGTTCTTGCCAGCATCACGCGCCTTCCAGCCGAACTCGCTTCGGCAGCCGAGCAGTCGCAGATCACAGCGACTACCACAGGAAACCCCATTCCCCACCATGGATAGACGACCTAATATACAAGGTCTCAAAATCTGCGTCTTCAACGCAGACGGTCTATTCAACCAAGCCCTCGAATTTAGAGAATTCATAAAAGAGGAAAACATTGACGTATGCCTAGTAGCCGAAACACACCTTAAACCAGGGGTAAGGGCATCTGTACCAAATTACAATTGTTACAGACGCGATCGGCCCACTGCAGGAGGCGGGGTCGCAGTATACGTCAAACGAGGCATAGAACACCACCGGGTGTACCCACCAGCAACCCAACAGATAGAAACGGTCGCAATACAAATAGCCACCGTAACAGGACCCCTCACAGTCGTTGCAGCCTACCGCCCCCCTTCCCCAACGCTTGAAGAGGACGACATAGCTGCATTAAGCCAAATAAGAGGCAAGCTCCTAATAGGAGGAGACCTCAACGCCAAACACGCAGACTGGCACTCAAGAGTAAGTAATAGAGCTGGTCGACAACTGCAACGACTCGCGCGCACGCATCAGTTCCAAGTGTGGGGCCCAGAGGAACCCACCCACTTCCCGAAAAACGGGAGCAGGGCGGACGTCCTCGACATTGCCCTCACAAAACACATCATGGGTTTTGTGTCCGCAAGTTCCATGAACAGAATGTCGTCGGACCACAACCCTGTCATTCTCGAGGTCGATATGGGAGAATGGCTCTCTATCCCACAGCTAAGAACCTCACACAAACACACAAATTGGGAACAGTTCCGCGCCAATATAGCTACAGAACTGACCCAAGCCCCGCCTCCAACAGCAGACACTGTCGAGCAAACGCTGGAAGACCTCACGAAAGTGATCCTGCAGGCAGCTGAGGAAGCCACGCCTGCGCCAGCGGGACTCCCCCGCCCCAGGCAACTTCCCCAGCACCTGCTTGCACAAATAAGGCACAAAAACAGGATCGCCAAAGAGTGGAAACTCACAGGCAACAGAAACACAAGGAGGCTGCTCAACAGACTACAAAGAGAGTTGAAAGTTGCGCTCACTGAGCACCGCAACCAGCAATGGTCCGAAAGACTATCAACTCTCAACTTAGAAGACCACAGTCTATGGCAAGCCACAAAACAGTTCACGAAAAGACGCGCAAAAATGCCGCCTCTGCACGGCGAACGTGGACTGCAGTTCAGCGCCGTAGACAAAGCAAACGCGCTAGCCGACGTGTTCGAGAAACAATTCACGCCAGCAGAGGCACAGGACAGGGAACACGTCGAAACAGTTCGCAGACAACTGGCCACCTTTTTAGCAGCAGAAGACGAAGATGAATACACGCCACTCTTCAGCCCAGAAGACGTGGCAGGAGCCATCAAGTCACTGCCAACAAAAAAGGCACCAGGCCACGACCAGCTCACCAACGAACTCCTAAAACATATCCCGCCACTGGCAATAACCCACTTAGCTGATATCTTCAATGAAATTACGCGATCACTAAAATTCCCGACCCAGTGGAAACACGCAGAAGTAGTCGCGATCGCAAAACCAGGGAAAGACCCGGTGTTCCCGCAGCACTACAGACCAATTAGTCTCCTGCCCACCCTCAGCAAACTGTACGAGCGCCTCCTCTTAACGCCGATTCAAGATCACATCAGAAGAGAGCAAATTATGCCAAAATTTCAATTCGGTTTCCAGCAACAACACTCAGCCCCCCAACAAATAATGAGGGTAGTTGAAGCAGCTACAGAAAGCTTCAACCGAAAGGGCTACTGCGGGATTGTCTTATTAGACGTTGCCAAGGCTTTTGATTCAGTCTGGCACACCGGAATCTTGCACAAAATGTACACACAAGGCTTCCCAGGGACGATAGTAAAACTTATACAGAGCTATCTAACCAGTAGGACATTCTCCGTTAAGATCGACAGATCACAGTCGAGCAGGAGAAGGATACGCGCTGGAGTGCCCCAAGGGTCTGTACTGGGTCCTACCCTGTACAACCTCTACACAGCCGACATCCCTGTCACGCAGCACGTACAAACAGCGCAATATGCAGACGACACCGCATTCTTCTCCTGCTCCACGAACAGGAACCTGGCAACAAGACGACTACAAACAGCACTCAATAGGACTGACTCATGGGCCAAGAAATGGCGCATCTCATTGAATACTGAAAAGACCCAGGCACTAATGATAACAAGACGCCTCGGAAAACGCCGCCCCCTAAGAAGACCCATCCAACTGCTGCAGCTACAAGGGCAAAATCTCCCCTGGAGAAACACGGCGAGATACCTCGGTGTGACACTGGACAAGCGCCTAACTTGGAAGTGCCACATCGAGGAACTCCGCAAGAAAGCCCTTGGCAGGATGCAAGTCCTCTACCCTGTATTAAATGAACGCAGTTCACTAGACCCCAGCACTGGAGTAGCGGTCTATAGAAGCCTTATTAGGCCGATACTGGAATACGCATGCCCCGTATGGGGATATGCAGCCAGATCGACAATAGGCCGCCTACAAAAAATACAAAACAGAGCCCTCCGGAGGGCCCTTCACGTACCTCCACGATTCCCCACAGCAGATCTACATGCTGCTGCGGATATCGAATCGCTACAAACACGGTTCCGACGCCTGGCAGAACAGTTTTATGCCACAGCCGGTACCGCACAAAACCAGCTCATCAATACACTAGGTCAATATGACCAAAGAAATGACAAATACAAGAGACCAAGATCAATACTCTCCTGAGTAAAGAAACAGAATCACACAACTCTCACCAAAACAGAAAAACAAAAGAACAGCATATACCAACACACCAAGTCAAAGCGAAGGAAATGTCCCCAAGGGACAACAACCTTCTACGCAACACTTCCAACAGGAGGAAGAAATTAGAGAGAGGTGAGAGTCCCGCCGCCACGCACTCCGCTGCTCGACTCGCTGCGGCTCGCACCGTTACGTTACGTGTTTCAACTAGCCAAACGCCATGTCCGGACGCGGAAAGGGAGGCAAAGTCAAGGGCAAGTCAAAGTCCCGCTCAAGCAGGGCTGGGCTCCAGTTCCCGGTCGGCAGAATCCACCGCCTCCTGCGCAAGGGAAACTACGCCGAGCGCGTCGGCGCCGGGGCGCCCGTCTACCTCGCCGCCGTCATGGAGTACCTCGCGGCTGAGGTGCTCGAGCTGGCCGGAAACGCGGCCCGCGACAACAAGAAGACGCGCATCATCCCGCGCCACCTGCAGCTCGCCATCCGCAACGACGAGGAGCTCAACAAGCTCTTGTCGGGCGTCACCATCGCACAGGGTGGTGTCCTGCCCAACATCCAGGCCGTCCTGCTGCCAAAGAAGACCGAGAAGAAGGCCTAAACAGAGAGCGCGGCGCTGCGCTTGCGTGCTCCCTGCACGCAAACGCGCCTGCCTTTGCCTTGCCGGCTCGGCTCACAACAATCGGCCCTTTTCAGGGCCACCACACAAACCTACGTCCAAAGCAAAGTTTCCGTCGTCCGTGCTCGCCGCACTTTACACAACACGTCCACATACATACATTGCACAGCCAGCGCCGGCGCACGTCCGCCATCTTGTCCACAGCCCGTGTGGCCGAACGCGCACACATTTTGTCGTTTCTCTCTTTTTGTCTTTTTTGTTTCTGCACCCCTCCGCGCACGCACAGAGTCGCGTTCCAAACGACAACGACATCGATACACCGATAATGTGATGATCATTGTTAGCATTATAATGTTTCAATTAAAGGGGCGCGCGTGGCACAGACAAAAAAACCAAACAGCTGATCCGATCGATCGATCGATCCGGCCCGCCCGCCTATGCCCACGCCACAAACAAACAACAAACCACGCACACACTGGACTCAGCCGCGCCCATCGCGTCAAACTCAAAAACTAACGCACGCGCAGCAGCAACAACAACAACAACAACACGCACAGGCAACACAGACTCTTTCGCACTTTTCAATCTCCGAACAGTGTGGTGGCCCTGAAAAGGGCCGTTTTCGTCTCTCCCACCAAGCACGGGCACGGCACGGCCGCGGGAAGGCCACAACGCAGCACAGCACACCGGCTGGCTGGCTGCCTGCCTGCCTAACCGCCGAAACCGTACAGGGTGCGCCCCTGCCTCTTCAGGGCGTACACCACGTCCATGGCCGTCACAGTCTTGCGCTTGGCGTGCTCAGTGTACGTCACCGCGTCGCGGATCACGTTCTCCAGGAACACCTTCAGCACTCCGCGGGTCTCCTCGTAGATCAGACCAGAGATGCGCTTCACGCCGCCCCTGCGAGCCAGGCGGCGGATGGCGGGCTTCGTGATGCCCTGGATGTTGTCGCGCAACACCTTGCGGTGCCGCTTGGCGCCACCCTTGCCCAGCCCCTTTCCTCCCTTGCCGCGGCCTGTCATTCTTCTTCTTCTTCCTTCCTCCTCCTCAAAGCAAGCAAGCGAAAAAACACAAGCGCCAGCTCCTCACCCGGCGCTAGCGAGTCGGCTACGGTGCGAGCTCTCTGCCGCCGCCCCCCTATATAGACTCTGGCCCGCCCTCCCCCCACCACGCGCACCGAGGGCATATAAGCGCGGCGCGGGGCCGCGCGGGCCCGACTGGTGTTGCGCGCTTCGCTTACTCGGCCGTTGAGAGCTCGTGAAGAGGTTTTCTGTGCTGTGGGCGCTGCGGAAAGCAAATTGTCGTGCGTTGTTTTGACAACGCGTGCAAATTGTCGTGTTCCGCGCCTCGCAGTATGGGGAAGAAGCGTGCGCAAGGGAAACCTGCCGCTACGAAGGGTCCTTCGGTTGTGCAACTCACTGAGTCTGCCGACCGTGCAAGGATCTCTAGAGAAGACGAGTCGCGGCCTGTCCCCCCTTTGTATGTCAAGTGCAAAGGCGGGTGGACAGCGCTGTTCGACACCATGACGAGCTGCGCTCGGAACGAGGTGGTCTACGAGTCTGTCGATACAGACTCGCTGATCTGCGTTCGAGCCGCAAACGTGGCCGACCACAGGGCGATCAAGGTCGCAGTGGCCGACCACATCTTCGACGCGCCGCCGGCGCGAGAGAAGGCACCTTCCGTAGGAAGGGTGAAGACGACTAAGGCACTCCTCAGGGGGTTGCCTTGGTGCTGTGACGAGGCAGCGGTCCGGGAAGGGCTGCTGCGAGCCGGGTTTGGTAGTGCAGCCGCAAGGTTGCACAACCGAACCAACAAGAAGAGGGCGCCGCTCTATGCCGTGACCGTGCAAACGGTCGACGGCGGGAGTGACATCTTCGACTTGCGGAAGTTGCTGGGCTTCCCGGTTACGACGGAGGCTCTCCCGACCGCCATGGATCCTCAGCCCCAGTGCTTCAGGTGCCAGGGCGAGGGCCATGTAGCGAAGTATTGCCGCAACGCGGCGCGGTGCGTCAAGTGCTCAGGTGAGCACGACAGCCGCGCCTGCGACCGCGGCAGCAACGCTCTGCCGACATGTGTCCGGTGTGGCGGCCCGCACGTCGCCAGTTGGCGCGGCTGTGCGGCTTTCTCAAGCCGCAGCCGTGCCGGGGGCGGCGAGGCGGCCGCGGCCGCACCGACGCAGCAGCAGAAGAGAAGACGACGTCGGAAACGGCGTAGGGCGCAGAACAGCCCGGCGCAGCTGAGGGACGGCGCAGCAGCAGATCCACCTGCCAGGGGCAGGGACGGCCGCTCGGAAACGGGCAGCCAGGACGCAGCTCGCCTTCCTGCGAAGAGATGTGACCTCGAACTCGGCACCGCCGTGAAGGAGGCCACAGCAGCCCTCAAAGCCGTAATGGCGGCGGAGAGGGCTGCCTTCGCAGCCGCCGTGGCTGCAGAGAAGGAAGAGGCCTTGAGGCAACTGCGAGCAGTTTTCGCCCAAGGCCTCAGTGCAGTCGTACCCGCGAACACTCCTGCGACCTCGCAGAAGGACGTTCGCGCCCCTATCCCTGCTTTTGTTCCAGCAGCACCGCAGGTGAGAGGCGCAGGGAAGACAACCGCCGCCCCAGAGGAGCCGGTGGCGACGCCGCCCGCTGCGGGATTCGACCCCTCAAGGGGCCGAGAAGAGAGGAAGGCAGCCTTCATCGCGCAAGCGCGAGCGGAAGGCTTGCATCTCTCCGACGCTGAAGCGGCGCGGATCACTGGAACAGCGGACCAGATCACAGCTGCAGTGCAGAAGGGCTGCGCCGTGCAGTAGAGGAGGACGCTGTAGCCGATCGCCGTCGTTCTGCGCCAGCCTGATGAAGCTGCACCAAGTCACTGACGACAAGGCGCAGCAGAGGGCCTAACAGCAGCGCATGCGTTGCCGCGCCGAACTTTTTATGTTACAGGGAGGAAGCCATTGCGGCCGGCCCAGGAGAATACAAGCGAGCCCAGCCGCAGCACCGGCCTGACCCAGCTAACGACCACGCAGTACATAGGTAACGTTGCACGATACCTCACGCTAACCACCCCTCACCTTGCATGCTCTGTCGCAGCTAGCAAGCCGCTACTGCCCTTACCACCCGTCCTACTGTCGCAGAGGTTTTTTTCCCTTGGCGCTGGCCTTGGCACTTTTTTTCCTCTGCTCTTAAAACCGCTACCCTTCGATCGTTTTCGACCACTACTATCTCCTGATGGACCATGTTAATGAGTAGTCTTACCCAGACGCATGGATAACATCACAGCCTGCATCCTGTGACGCCTGATTCAAACTAACATGCTTACGGAGGTGACAGTAAAACTTTTGTGTTGGTCACCACGTTGGTGCGGGCGTGGAGGGGCCCCATCCTATATAAAAAAAAAAGCGCGGGCCCGTGGTGTTCACGCTGGAGACTGCGGACGGAGCGCAGGGGCACGCTGTACACGTGGCAGCAGAAGAAGCCGGCGCGCACGCACCTCCACACGCAGGCGAACATGGCTGGACGCAGAAAGGGCAGCAAGATTGCGGCCGCGATCGAACTCCTGGTCGATGCGATCGGGAAGGACCGCGGTCGCAGTCGCCGCCACAAGAAGAAGCAGCGCACGGAGCAGCAATGCTTCAAGTGCCAGAAGATGGGGCACATCGCCAAAGTGTGCAGGGGCACTCCAGCGTGTTTGAAGTGTGCCGAGGCACACGACACACGCGACTGCACCAAGCCTAGCGACGCGGCTGCCAAGTGCGTGAATTGCGGCGGTGCCCACGCCGCAAACACGCGCAGCTGCGCCTACGTGCGGGGCTACAGAAACAAGATGGCCGCCCCACGCCCAGCAGTGGTACCTGGCGTCGAGACGGACGTCCCGCCCCCCCGTTCCCGCGGGGGTGGTGGACCGTGCCGTCACGAAGCCTCCACGGACGACGCACTGGCCGTCTTCCACACCGCCCTTGCGGCCGAGAGGGCCGCCATGAGGGAGGAACTCGTGGCTGTTCACCGCCAGCTGCAACAGCTGCGTGAAGAGCTGCGGGTCCTAAAGAAGTCGTCCACCCTCACAGCCAGCTCCACTGCGAGTCGGCCAGCGGGGGTCGACGCCTCCACCCAGACGGAGCCACCTGCGCCGCCAGTCGACGAGACGAGCGTCGTAGCGGCTCCCATGGACATCGAGGTGGAGCAGCCTGCTCTCCCTCCCGACGGGGAGGTCGAGCCGCGGGCACACGACGAGGAGGCGCACACCGAGACACTCCCACTTGCTGCAGTGGAGGCTGATTGGCTGCCTCTCCCCAAGGCGGGCAGCGTGCAGCCAGTGCTGCAGAAGGTCGCCGCGTCTCTTCGTGACGGGACATACCCGCACCTAGACAACCCGTATCCATTCACGCCACCAGACAGGACGAAACCGGCCCTTCCCCACCAGCCCTACGGACCAGTCAGGAGCAACAAGGCTCTCAGAGGACTGGTATCGAGGAAGGACCTGAACATCATCAACAAGCACCCTGTCTTCACGCCCGCGGACTGGGAATACATCTTCGAGGCCTCAGCACCGGGCGTGACGCCTGGGGAAGCGCGTCCAGAAACAGAAGAGCACCCAGCTTACCTGGAACTCCAGGAGCTCGGAAAACTCGGAGATAACCTCACCATGGAGCAAATGATCCAATACTGTCTACGAAATCAAGATTACATAGACAGGCTAAGATTCCGACAACCAATGGATGCTACGCATCCGACAGGCCAGCCCGAACTAAGTCAGTACCCTCTCGTACCAGAAAGTCAGTATCAGCAGGAATAGCACCTAGATGCTCACCCTGCATCTTCACGAGCATAGGATTGCTCGCTAGTAAAGTGCAGTGCAGTGCAGTGCAGTGCGCGGGCCCGTTGTCAAGGCAGCACCGGACGCTTCGTGTACCGCACGCACCTCCACGCCGCTAACCGCTATGGCCCGCACAAAGCAAACGGCCCGCAAGTCCACCGGCGGAAAGGCGCCGCGCAAACAGCTCGCCACCAAGGCGGCGAGGAAGAGCGCGCCCGCCACCGGCGGCGTCAAGAAGCCCCACCGCTACAGGCCGGGCACCGTCGCCCTGCGGGAAATCAGGCGCTACCAGAAGAGCACAGAGCTGCTCATCCGCAAGCTGCCGTTCCAGCGCCTAGTGCGCGAGATCGCCCAGGACTTCAAGACCGACCTGCGCTTCCAGAGCTCCGCAGTCATGGCCCTGCAGGAGGCCAGCGAGGCCTACCTCGTCGGCCTCTTCGAAGACACCAACCTGTGCGCAATCCACGCCAAGCGCGTCACCATCATGCCCAAGGACATCCAGCTCGCGCGCCGCATCCGCGGCGAGCGCGCCTAGAAACCGCGCCGCGCACGCGCGCCCGCCCAACAAAAACGGCCCTTTTCAGGGCCACTAACATCTCTCCGTCGCGAGCAAAACTTTTGTCGGTCTTGCCGCCCCGCAAAACAACAACAACCAATTCCCCTCCCGTCCACAGCCGCTCTCGCCAACAATCGACGTCACTCCCATCCCTCACAATACACACACACACAACAGCCGGACGACGTCACCACACACCACGGGTGGCTGGCCGCCGCCGTCTCCGAGGCGCGCGCACGCTACGCTACACTACAACGTCAACGCCACCGCGCCTTCCCAATTCCCGCCGGCCACTTCCACGTCTCACGTCCCCCCGCCGCTTTGAGAGAGAGAGAGAGAGAGACACAACACACACACAAAAGACACGACATCCGCAAAGCAAGCAAACACACAAACAAACAAGAGTCTCCAGAAACATACATGAGCAACCAAACGTCGGCCGCCGCAAAAAGAACAACTACAACAACAACAAAAACAAAAAAAAAAAAAAACAAATAAAATAAAATAAAAAGACCAACAAACGGCCACAACCGCTCCGCTACCGCGCGCCGCCGCCTACCGCCACCGGCACCACAATCCAACCACCACGGCACGCAAACAGTACCCACAAGGGTCACACACACACACACACACACAACCAACCAACCAACCAACCAACCACACCGGCGCATGCACGACAATCAACGCCTTCCCGACGTCCTTTGATGGCCCTGAGAAGGGCCGTTTTGGGCCGCGCGACAGCCGCAGCCGTGCCATCGCGCGCCACTAAGACGACGCGGGGGAGGGCGGTGGGGGACGACGGCGTCAAGCGCCAACCTCTCTCCCTTGCCTTTCTTTAACTTTACTACTTTACTTCTTCTTCTTGGGCGACGCCTTCGCCTTAGACGGCGTCGTCGCCTTCTTCGGGCGCGGCGCCTTCGGCTTCTTCGTCGGAACCTTGGCGGCCTTCTTCGCCTTCGACGGCGACTTGGCCTTGGCCGGCTTGGCCGCAGCCGCCTTCTTCGCACCCGCGGGAGCCGCCGACGCCGCAGACGCCTTCTTGGCGGCGCCCGCCTTCCGACCGGTCGCCGCCTTCACGCCACCAGCCTTCTTTGCGCCGGCCGCGCGGCCGCCCTTCTTCTCCTTGCTGGCCGGAGCGGCGCGCTTCTTCTTCGCACCGCCGGCACGAGCCTTGCCGCCCTCGGCCGCCCCGCCGCCGGCAAGCTTGAAAGAGCCGGACGCGCCCTTCCCCTTCGTCTGCACCAGCTCGCCAGCCACGACGGCCGACTTGAGGTACTTCTTGATAAAGGGCGCCAGCTTCTCCGCGTCCAGCTTGTAGTGCGCGGCAATGTACTTCTTGATCGCCTGCAGCGACGAGCCGCCGCGCTCCTTCAGACTCTTGATGGCGGCCGTCACCATCTCAGAGGTGCGCGGGTGCGCAGGCTTGGCGCGCGGCTTCTTCGCAGACGCCGCAGACTTGGCCTTCTTCGTCGTGCCGGTGGCGGCGGGTGCCGCAGCAGTCTCGTTCGTAGCCGCCTGATCTGCCATTATTTCGACGGACGACGCGCGTACACACAACAACAGAACAGCGAGAGAGAGCGGCGAGCACGGCAGAGAATAGCCGCCGCGCCGCCAGGCCCAGCCAGTGTCGCGGGCGGGCGCGGACGGCCGAGAGAGCGGCCGCCACTCTGCGCGCCGCCGCGCCGCGCCTCCCGCGCTTGCTACCGCCCAACGTCCGACAGCCTGTGCGGACCAGCCCCAAACCTGCGCCGCAACCACCCGCGCCAATCAAACCACCGAGGATGGGGCTACACACGGCCACACCACAGTCGCCAACCAGTCGCCACGGCAGCGCCGCAAACCACGGCCAAACTGCAGCTACCGCGCGCTACAGCCTGGCTCGGCCCGCCGAGAATCGCCGCCCCCGCCCAAATGCCGCCCCCACAGCCCCAGCCGACGACCCGCCACAATGGCCAAACCTTCGGCAAAACTGGCGCACCGTCGCCGCGCCAGCCCGGCCAGCGCGGCCGCCGCCACAGCCACACAAGCGGAGGCGTGCGGCGATGACGGCCGTGCAAACGCACCTCCGCCGCCCCATCGCCCTCCCACCGTTTCCCGATCGGCCCGCGGCCGTCGGGCCACCTCGCCCGCCAACATTCGCGCCCGTTTCTCACAAAATTGCCCGCCGCAAAACAAAAACGAGCGCCGCCTGCGCAACATGGGCACCGGCCAACCGAGGCGCCGCCGCCCCTCGCCGCTTTCAGCGAGGGTGGCTAACCGCCATCCGCAACTACAGACGCACCGAATCTGCCTTCAAAAGCACACACCGACAGCCGACCTCTAACATTTAGACTCCGCAAGCCACCCAACGGTGTGTGGCGGAGGGCACTTCACGTGCCAATGTCATTTACCTCCCTTTGCTGTTCCAGTCGCGTATGGTTCGCGGGACGAACCGACAGTCTGCAAAAAAAAACGCCTCCGTGCGCGCTCGAATCTCTCTAACCACATCCATTCGTGATCTCCTCGGGAGGTATACGCAATATATTCGATACCCCATCCAGAAACGCAATATCTCGAAACCTGGCGAGCAAGCTACACCGCGATGCAGAGCGCCTCTATTGCAGAGTCTGCCGCTTGGGTTTGTTAAACATCTCCGTAACGCTATCACGGTTACCAAATGACCCTGCGACGAAACGTTGGATCGTCTCCGTCGCCTCCGTCAACGCGACCTGGTACGGATCCCACACTGATGGGCAACACTCACGTATAGGTCGAACGAACGGGTGTTTTGTAAGCCACCTCCTCCTTTTGTTGATGGACGACATTTGCTACGCATTCTCCCAATAAATCGCAACCTGGTACCCGCCTTACCAACAATTACTTTTGTTTGTTTTTTTGTTAATATGATGATCATCCCACTCCCAATCACTCCGCACGCATACTCCCAGATATTTTACAGACGTAACTGCTACCAGTGTTTGTCCCGCTATCATATAATCAATCATACAATAAAGGGTCCTTCTTTCTATATTATTCGCAATACATGTTAAGGGACAGTTGCCACTCCCTGCACCACGTGCCTATCCGCTGCAGATCGTCCTGCATTTTTCGCTGCAACTTCTCTGTATACTACAGCATCATCCGCGAAAAGACGCATGCAACGTCCGACACTATCTACTAGGTCATTTATATACATTGTGTGTGAAGAGCAATGGGTCCCATAACACTCCCCTGTGGCACGCCAGAGGTTACTTTAACGTCTGTAGACGTCTCTCCATTGATAACACAACATGCTGTGTTCTGTTTGCTACAATCTCTTCAGTCCAGCCACACACTTGGTGGTCCGACATTCTGCAGACACTTACTTTGTTTATCAGGCGACAGTGCGGAACTGTATCGAACGCCCTCCTTCCGGATGTCAACCAAAATGGCATCTACCTGGGAGCCTGTATCTAATATTTTCTGGGTCCCATGAACAAATAAAGCGCGTTGGGTCTCACACGATCGCTGTTTCCGGAATCCATGTTGATTCCTACATAGTAGACACTGGGTTTCCAAAAAACGACATGCTACTACTCGAGCATAAAACATGTTCTCAAATTCTACAACCGATCGACGTCACAGATATAGGGCCTATATAGTTTTGCGCATCTGCTCGACGACCCTTCTTCAAGCCCGGGACTACCTGTGCTCTTTTCCAATCATTTGGAACCCTCCGTTCCTCTAGAGACTTGCGGTACACGGCTGTTAGGAGGTTCTGTCGCGTACTCTGTGTAGAATCGAATTGGTATCCCGTCAGGTCCAGTGGACGTTCCTCTGTTGAGTGATTCCAGTTGCTTTTCTATTCCTCCTTGGACACTTATTTCGATGTCAGCCATTTTTTCGTTTGTGCGAGAAGGAACTGCAGTGCGGTCGTCCTCCGTGAAACAGCTTTGGAAACAGGTGTTTAGTATTTCACAGCTTTACGCGTGTCATCCTCTGTTTCAATGCCATCATCATCCCGGAGTGTCTGGATATGCCGTTTCGAGCCGCTTACTACTGATTCAACGTACGACCACAACGTCCTAGGATGTGATTTGATTTCCTGTCACGTCGGTACATGGAATTGTACTTTCGCATTCACCGGACGCTTCACGCATAGCCCTCCTTACGCTAACTTTGGACATCGTTTAGCGTCTGTTTGTCTGAGAGGTTTTGGCTGCGTTTCAACTTTGAGTGAAGCTCTCTTTGCTTTCGCTATAGTTTCCTAAACTTTGGTTGTTTGTACCGCGGTGGGTTTTTCCCATCCCTCGCAGTTTTACTCGGCACGTACCTGTCTAAGACGCATTTTACGATTGCCTTGCACTTTCTCCATAAACACTCAACATTGTCAGTGTCGGAGCAGACATTTGCGTTTGCATCTGCCTGGTAGTCTCAAATCTGCCTTCTATTACTCTTGCTAAACAGATAAACCTTCCTCCCCCCCCCTTTTTTTTTGTTTTTTTTTGTTTTTTTGTTTGTATATTCCTACTAACGTCCATATTCAGCGATGCTGCAACGGCCTCTTGATCACTGGGTCCCTGTTCTGCACATACAGAGTCGACAAGTTCGGGGTCTGTTTGTCATCGGTAGGTCCACGATGTTATCTCCACGAGTCGGTTCTCTCTCTGTTTAATTGCTCGCGGCATTTTTCGTTCGGATGGTGCACTCAGTATACTGTCACTCGATGCTCTGTCCCTACCACCCGTCCTCAACATCTGGCACATTGAAATCTCCACCTAAGACTGTAACACGCTGCGGAAAGGAAAATGTATGTCCACATTTTCTCTCACTTGTTCGGCCACTAATGCTGCTGAGTCGCGAGGTCGGTAAAAGGAGCCAATTATCAACCTAGCTCGGCTGTTGAGTGTACCCTCCACCCACAATAGTTCACAGGAACCGTCCACCACTTCTACTTCACTACACAGGATAAACTACTACTAACAGCGACGAACCACTCCACCACCGGTTGCATGCACGCTATCCTTTCTAAAGCACCGTCTGTACCTATAACGATTGCAGCTTCGGCGCTTTCTATCAGCGCTTGACGTTCCGGTACTTTACCAACGCAGAGCTTCGACAGTTGACAATTACAATACCGATTGCCGCTTGGTCCCCGCATGTCCTGACCTTGCCCCGCGCCCGTTGCCCTTTCCGTACTTGCCCAAGGGCCATCCAACCTAAACAGAACCGCCCAGCCCACGCCACACAACCCCTGCTACCCGTGTAGCCGCTTGTTGCGTATAGTGGACTCCACCTAAGACTATATAACATAACATGCCCTAAGGCATTCGCGGTGTACACCACCCTAAGGTGAGGTGAGGTGAGGTTAGGTTAGGTTAGGTTAGGTTAGGTGGACGTGGGTTAGGTTAAGGGTTACAGTTAGGTTAAGCGTCAAAGTTAGGTTAAGCGTTCGGACGTGAGGCGTCAGGTGGCCGCACCTACCTTTACGGCCGGACATCTTAGGTTAGAGGTTAGGTTAGGTTAAGGCGCCGAGAGGTCCGCGGTCAGGTTACGTTCACCTTCGGGCGCCACACGTAGGTTTCAAAGGTGTGTCGGTCGGTCGTCGGCAAGCCGCAAAAACTACAGACGACGTCGACCAAACCGCCGCAAGACCGAGCAGGAGGCAGATATAAAACACACACACACACACACACACACACACACACACACACAAAAACAAAATTAAACACCACCCACCGGCCAAAGGGCACCAAAAACCACAAACCCGAGCACCACGTCGACCAGAGGCAACCCGCCGCTCACGCGACATGGCTGGCAACTAAGGGGCAAACGGCAACGGCGCTTTCCGCACCGGGCCGGATGCACGTACGACAACACCGCTACCCGTACGCAGGCCTCCCATTGCACACAGCCGCTCTGTGTTTGAACATCATCAATGGCGCGCCCGCGGCTCGTCGCGGGCGCAGCCATAACGCCGCCACTTTTGCACCAACACATTCACGCACCGCAAAACAGCTCGCCGACACAGCACAGCCGACAAACAAAAACAACCCGCGAGACGGGGGCGACAACGACAACAGCAGCAAACAACTCGCACCAAGCGTCCAACAGGTAACAAACGGACAAGCACAGCCTCTGCTAACGGCCACGACGCCAGCGGCACACTGCTCCTTTCCCGCCACACTCGATTTCACAACGCACGCACGCGACCCCGTCAACGACACCGACACGACACACGACGGGCTCCCTTCCCGCAACCTACACCTTTCCGCCACTACGCACAGCTCCACCCGACGCGCCCGTCGCAACGACACTACTGCACGCACTATCCACCCGCCTCCTCCTCTCCCCCCCCCCCTTCCCGTACACAACAACACAGCCAAAAACAACACTCACGACCCAAACATACTAACGACATGGCACGTGCATCGGCGCACACCCCAACCAGTCACCGTCGACAACCACACGCAAGGCACGAAACCGGCGTCCTTCCACGTTGCCATCAAAGCTGCACAAACAACCACAGGAGGAACCACCAACAACGGCCCGCCCGCCCGCCCGCCCGCCCCAATATTCTCCCACCCTCACCTCACGCCGCAACCACCAAACGCACATTCCCGCTCGCTACCACACACCTCTCGGCAGCCGCTTCGCAAACACATGACGTGACGTGACGTGACGTGACATCATCACATCACGGGCTACGCACGCACACCGACCCACTTTCCTGCCCTTCGCCCTCTTCTTTCCGACGCCTGCCTTCGGCCGAGCACACGTACGTGGCACAACGCCCAACACAGTCACACACAGTCGACAGGCGCACGCCCAGGCACGCAACGACGCAGCGCAGCAAAGGCGCCCGCAACACATACCTCCTCTCTCTTCTCGCCGCCGCCGCCGACCGCCCGCCAGCCAGCCACTCGCAATGTGCACTGCCAACCAGCCACACGTCCACCGCGCCGCCTCCGACCACCCGCCAGGGGGCGCTCACGTCCGCGACAACAGCGCGGCCCGCCGCCGGGCGGGCCCAGCCGAACCCAGCCCAGCCGGCGCGCGCTGCTCTGCACTCGGCGCGCCACACATCCTGCTGCAGACCGGGCTCGTCTCTCTGTACGCGTCTGCCCGCATCTCGTCTTCCTGCGCATCAACACAACGAGGCCGCGTGAGCAAACCCCCCCCGTCACAACGCCACATCACACACTGCCTTGTCTACCGCCGAAATGCACTCACCAGCCATCCGCTTCGTCTTCGTCTTGTTTACTCGTTGTTGTTGCAGCGGCGCACACAGCCCCGGCCGGCCGCATCCGAGGGTGGCCCGCCGCCAGCGTCTCCTCCTTGGGCACAGGTGCGGTGCCGTGCCGTGGCCGCCCATCCATCCAACCGCACGCATTTGCTGGCCGCCTCTGCTGCAGAAGAAGACAAAAAACGAAACGTACAAACATACACGCACCCACAGCGTGGCCACACACGGACGGGACCGACAGGCTCCAAGGCGACCAAAGGATAAAAACAAAATAAAAAAACAAAAAGACGCAAGCAAGCAACAAGCACAGGCTGTCGCCTCGCGCCTCTGTCCTTCCGCCCCCGCCCTTCTCTCCCACCACATGCCCACAAACACCACCGCCTCCCCCTCCCCGCACCTCCACATTCGCCCCCTCCATTTGTTCCTTTCTCGCTCTTCCCTTCTGTGTGTCTGCGTGCGTGCGCGGGCGGCGCCTCTCAACATCCGCCGGCCGTCCGTCCCGTTTTCGCCGTACCACACACGCCACCGCCTCCTCCCCGTCCACCACCGCCGCCCCTGTCC
The DNA here is from genome assembly GCF_023898315.1 of Schistocerca nitens. Taxonomy (NCBI): domain Eukaryota; kingdom Metazoa; phylum Arthropoda; class Insecta; order Orthoptera; family Acrididae; genus Schistocerca; species Schistocerca nitens. The sequence continues at coordinate 466,177,600 of NC_064622.1, read as the reverse complement.
GCCCCGCACAACACCATACACCGCTGCTTGTCCTGGCCGTTGCCACCAAAGGCGCCAGCCGCAAACCGCGCCAACGCCGCAGCGCGCGTGCGTCCTTCCTTCTCCGTGCCGACGCGGCCTCTATTCCCGCACCCATTCGGCCGACGACACAGCCGTTGGGCTCCGCACTGCGCGTACCGGCGTTACGCACGCACACCCACCCCCCTCGCGAACGCACGACTCATTGTCTTTGTTGTTTCTCCTCTTTCTTAACGTCTTTGTTTGTTGTTTGTTGTTTGTTTTGTTTTTTGTTTTTTGTTTTTTTTTTCGTTTTTCCCCACCGCCACATGTGACACAATGCCGCCCTCCACCTTTCGTTCGTGGTTGCTTGCTTTGTTTCTCTTTCTCATTGGTACACGTCCGACGCGCTCCATTTCCACCACACCACGGCCATCAGCCTCCTCAACGGGCAGGCGCAGTGTGCCATTCTCCGGCGCACAAGCACACCGCGCGGTACTGGCGCGGCTCGCTCTCCTCGCCCCCACGCCACGCCACGCCACGCCACCGGTGCGCAGCAGCACATGTGATGTCTCGCAACACGACACGCGGTGCGCACACCCCGACCACGCGGCTCTAAAGGCATGGCACCGGCGACATGCGCCGCCCCAGCCACGCATCCGTCGTCTCACGTTGTTCACTGCCAGCCGCGTCGGAGGCTACAACCGCAACCACCACAACAACGGTCCCCCTCCCGGCAACACATTTGTTGCACAAACAAACACAACCGCCGAGCGCAGCGCAGCGCGAACCACCCACACGCGCCCTCCGCGTCTCCTTTCTCCTTTCGCCCCCTCCCATCTCCCGAATATGCCAGCAGCGCAGCGTTACGCGTGCCCCTCACCCGTCCACACTACCGCGAAACGAACACGCCTTCCGGGCCACCTGCAAGGGCACGCCCACCACCAAATACTGCCGTATTCACGGACGCAGTTCGCAACACGCAACGCACTCTCCACCTACCTTCTTTCTCTCGTCCCTTCTCTTTAAAAACAAAACAAACACACAAACCAACCACGGCTAACACACTTTTTCGCGACACCTTTGACTGCGTTATCTCGACCGTGACGGCAGCTATCGACCATCCATTCCCCACTACATACACACACACACACACACACATCATTCGCTACACCGCACACGAAACGGCAAGGGCAAGGCACTCTCTCATAGATTCTTCCTCCGAGCCATATCGGGCGAACGTTGGCATCCGGGAAGGCAATGCAATTCAGCCGTCACCACGGCCGACACTTGCAGCCGCGCCGTAAGCGCATGTCAGTGCGGCTGCAATGCACGGGAACGTTCCGTTGCTCTAGACAGCGCCTCTCCGTTTTTCCCCTGTCTCGTTTTCCGGTGATTGCTTCTCCTTCTTCTTTTTCTTCGTTTCGTTTCGTTTTATTATTTTCGTTCCCCTCCTCCACCATTGTTTCCGTCCCCACAGTTTTTTTTTTTGCTCATTCCACACGTTCTGCCCAGACAAGACATGACATCCGACCGATCACAGTCAGCCTTTCGTCACCGTTCGCAGCGCCGACGGTGCCACAGTGAGACGGGTGTTCAGACCGACACGTTGCCATGATGCCCATAGACAGCTACTCAGGGCCGCCGGATCGGATCACATCACATCACATCACATCACCGACAAACCGGCCATTTCACCGGGGGACACAGACAACCGCGTGTACGCCCATAACAACAAACAACGGCCGTCGTCGTCTACCGTCACTGAACCGAACACACGTGCACCTTGAATGACGACACCGGCGTGCGTGCGCACAACAAACAATCAATCATTCAAATCAACTGCAGAAACGGCTATCAAAATCAAGGGCCAAATAAATGGGTACACCACCGTGCGTGTCGCCTACCCCACCCGCCCGTACAATTCTTGCGTCTTCTTAATGACTAGTAAAGACACGTCCATTTTAAAACGTCACCAACACACCTCCACGCCGTACAGCAAAGGGAATAGTAGACGGCAACACAACATTTCACCCTCGCCATCATGTATGTATGTATGATGTGACAACAAACAAACCCGCAGACGGCCCTAACGGTGACATCCAACAATCGCGAGGGGTTTCAATTGCAGTCACGTGACTAACCGGGCAGACAGAGACAAAGAAAGGAAAGGAATCAGCGACACAGACAACACCTCCTGTCTATGTGTCGACAAACAACCAACCAACCAACCAACCACGCCAAGACTCGCGAGCACGCATAACCACCACCACCAGCTGCTTCGCAACCAACCAAACCGGGTAGCTATGCGCCGCCTCACACAAACAACAATTCCGCTCTTCCCGCAAAGGCAATTTGGTGGCCCTGAAAAGGGCCGTTTTGCCGCTCTCGCAACGGAGGGGAGCTCCCTAGAGCCTTAACCCCCTCACTTGGAGCTCGTGTACTTGGTCACCGCCTTCGTGCCCTCGCTCACGGCGTGCTTGGCCAGCTCGCCAGGCAGCAAGAGCCGCACAGCCGTCTGGATCTCGCGGGACGTGATGGTCGAGCGCTTGTTGTAGTGCGCCAGGCGAGACGCCTCGGCCGCAATGCGCTCGAAAATGTCGTTCACGAAGCTGTTCATGATGCTCATCGCCTTCGACGAGATGCCCGTGTCGGGGTGCACCTGCTTCAGCACCTTGTAGATGTAGATGGCATAGCTCTCCTTCCTCTTGCGCTTCTTCTTCTTGTCGCCCTTCGAAATGTTCTTCTGCGCCTTGCCAGCCTTCTTGGCGGCAAACTGCACGCCAGGGCCTTGTCGACGGCCAGTTACCCGCGCGTGATAGGCTTGTTAGGGTCAGAACAACCAGCTGGAAACCTAACGGTGCCAACTAAGGCGGTGACTGACATTCCCTTGGCAGCCTCCCGTTTTCGTCCGGACATGGAGCAAATGACACAGTCCCCAGTGGTCCTTACGGTCACACGAAACACAGAGACGCCTGGCAGCTACGCGGTCCAAAGGACTGACCATACGGACTGCCAGGTCGAAATCAGCCCTAAGTCCAAGCTTTTGCTGGCTAACGCTATCGCTGGACTTACGGGCAAAGATAGGAAAAAATATGAACGGCGACTAGAACGAGCGTTAAAACCCAAAATAGTCAAAGAACAAACACCAACACCCACACGACCACCGAAATCGAGCAGCGGAGCGCGGCAGAAAAAGACATCCACAAAAAAACCGCGCAGCTCCCCTACACACAGAAAGCAGACGCAAACACGACAGCGCAAACGTAAAATCTCGCACCTGCCACCGGACCCGAGCGCGGAGCAGCAGACCGCACCAGCGAGCGCTGAAAACCACCACACAAAGGCGGCCGCCCACCCCGGAAGCGGGGAGGGCGACCGCGCGCGCGAACAAAGCCCACAGGTATGCGGCCGGCTGCCCGAGCCGGCCGCGTCACCCGAGCACGTGCAGGAGCGGAGCTGCACAGGCCGCGAGCCGCGTGGCGAGGCGCTGGCCGTGGCGGAGCGGGCGACCGGCGGGCCGCGGCACGATGAAGTGGCCGCGGCCGGCGGGCCGCAACGAGCCGTCACGACGGACGTCGAAGAACACGCCGACGTGAACACATCAGACACAGACGAGGACGGCTTCATACTAGCCAGAAAAACAGTTAGTCGACCCTCCACTCCCGTCACACACACGCCAGTCGCAACACACAACCGGTACGAAATAATAGACGAGCAAAACACAGAGGCAGCGGCACCGGACGCTACACCAAATAACAACAGAAACACAACAGAGGAAGAGGTGACAAAATACAGAATCCCCCCACTAGTCATCCAATTCGAACAATCGTACAAAACAATCCACGACCTGATTAAACAAGCTGTAGGAGACAGTAAATTCACCGTAAAAACCACAGGGGAGGACAAAATAAAAGTAACACTGAAATCAGTTGACGAATACAAACACGTCAAACAAATGTTACAAAATCAAAAAATCCACTACTACACCTTTCCTATAGCGGCCAAGAAGCCCATCAAGGTAGTGTTCCGCGGCATGCCGCACCAAACAAACACGGCAGATATTAAAACTTACCTCGAGGCAGAAGGCTTCGAGGTAAGCTCGGTGGTAAAGACCCACCCAAACAGGCCATGGCCCCTCCACACAGTCACCCTCCCAGACTCAGCGCAGAACAGAAAGATTTGGGAGGTGGAGAGAATCCTGGCAGTGGAAGTAACTCCCGAAAAACTGAGGAAGAAATCAGGGCCAGGTAGATGCTTCAACTGCCAGGAAATAGGACACCTAGCAAGGGACTGTGGCATGCCAATGAGATGCGTCAGATGCGGAGATGCCCACACATACGACGAATGCAGGGTGCCCAGGGGGGAAGGCAAGGAATCGTGCTGCAACTGTAGAGGAGCACACCCTGCCAGCTACCTAGGGTGCCCTGCATATCGGCACGCCAGGGATCGCCACAGGGGAAAACATACCTACGGTGACCGCTCTCAAAGACCGGCAAATAAAACGGCACCCCAACAACCGCCCCCCTACCGACAATTTAGACAGCCAACAACAAGAGTGTACGCATCGCGTACATACTCAGCAACAGTAGGCGATCCCAACAAACCACCCGACCCAAACCAGGTTCCTGGAAACGGAGAACTGCCTAGGGAAGCCCTTCAGCGCCCCCCAAAGCCCAGTCTGCATCAATCAACCGAGGACGCAACTATTCAGGGACTCGCCTCGTCGATCAAAATGCTGCAAGAACAGATGACCCACTTGGTCAACGTTCTTGCCAGCATCACGCGCCTTCCAGCCGAACTCGCTTCGGCAGCCGAGCAGTCGCAGATCACAGCGACTACCACAGGAAACCCCATTCCCCACCATGGATAGACGACCTAATATACAAGGTCTCAAAATCTGTGTCTTCAACGCAGACGGTCTATTCAACCAAGCCCTCGAATTTAGAGAATTCATAAAAGAGGAAAACATTGACGTATGCCTAGTAGCCGAAACACACCTTAAACCAGGGGTAAGGGCATCTGTACCAAATTACAATTGTTACAGACGCGATCGGCCCACTGCAGGAGGCGGGGTCGCAGTATACGTCAAACGAGGCATAGAACACCACCGGGTGTACCCACCAGCAACCCAACAGATAGAAACGGTCGCAATACAAATAGCCACCGTAACAGGACCCCTCACAGTCGTTGCAGCCTACCGCCCCCCTTCCCCAACGCTTGAAGAGGACGACATAGCTGCATTAAGCCAAATAAGAGGCAAGCTCCTAATAGGAGGAGACCTCAACGCCAAACACGCAGACTGGCACTCAAGAGTAAGTAATAGAGCTGGTCGACAACTGCAACGACTCGCGCGCACGCATCAGTTCCAAGTGTGGGGCCCAGAGGAACCCACCCACTTCCCGAAAAACGGGAGCAGGGCGGACGTCCTCGACATTGCCCTCACAAAACACATCATGGGTTTTGTGTCCGCAAGTTCCATGAACAGAATGTCGTCGGACCACAACCCTGTCATTCTCGAGGTCGATATGGGAGAATGGCTCTCTATCCCACAGCTAAGAACCTCACACAAACACACAAATTGGGAACAGTTCCGCGCCAATATAGCTGCAGAACTGACCCAAGCCCCGCCTCCAACAGCAGACACTGTCGAGCAAACGCTGGAAGACCTCACGAAAGTGATCCTGCAGGCAGCTGAGGAAGCCACGCCTGCGCCAGCGGGACTCCCCCGCCCCAGGCAACTTCCCCAGCACCTGCTTGCACAAATAAGGCACAAAAACAGGATCGCCAAAGAGTGGAAACTCACAGGCAACAGAAACACAAGGAGGCTGCTCAACAGACTACAAAGAGAGTTGAAAGTTGCGCTCACTGAGCACCGCAACCAGCAATGGTCCGAAAGACTATCAACTCTCAACTTAGAAGACCACAGTCTATGGCAAGCCACAAAACAGTTCACGAAAAGACGCGCAAAAATGCCGCCTCTGCACGGCGAACGTGGACTGCAGTTCAGCGCCGTAGACAAAGCAAACGCGCTAGCCGACGTGTTCGAGAAACAATTCACGCCAGCAGAGGCACAGGACAGGGAACACGTCGAAACAGTTCGCAGACAACTGGCCACCTTTTTAGCAGCAGAAGACGAAGATGAATACACGCCACTCTTCAGCCCAGAAGACGTGGCAGGAGCCATCAAGTCACTGCCAACAAAAAAGGCACCAGGCCACGACCAGCTCACCAACGAACTCCTAAAACATATCCCGCCACTGGCAATAACCCACTTAGCTGATATCTTCAATGAAATTACGCGATCACTAAAATTCCCGACCCAGTGGAAACACGCAGAAGTAGTCGCGATCGCAAAACCAGGGAAAGACCCGGTGTTCCCGCAGCACTACAGACCAATTAGTCTCCTGCCCACCCTCAGCAAACTGTACGAGCGCCTCCTCTTAACGCCGATTCAAGATCACATCAGAAGAGAGCAAATTATGCCAAAATTTCAATTCGGTTTCCAGCAACAACACTCAGCCCCCCAACAAATAATGAGGGTAGTTGAAGCAGCTACAGAAAGCTTCAACCGAAAGGGCTACTGCGGGATTGTCTTATTAGACGTTGCCAAGGCTTTTGATTCAGTCTGGCACACCGGAATCTTACACAAAATGTACACACAAGGCTTCCCAGGGACGATAGTAAAACTTATACAGAGCTATCTAACCAGTAGGACATTCTCCGTTAAGATCGACAGATCACAGTCGAGCAGGAGAAGGATACGCGCTGGAGTGCCCCAAGGGTCTGTACTGGGTCCTACCCTGTACAACCTCTACACAGCCGACATCCCTGTCACGCAGCACGTACAAACAGCGCAATATGCAGACGACACCGCATTCTTCTCCTGCTCCACGAACAGGAACCTGGCAACAAGACGACTACAAACAGCACTCAATAGGACTGACTCATGGGCCAAGAAATGGCGCATCTCATTGAATACTGAAAAGACCCAGGCACTAATGATAACAAGACGCCTCGGAAAACGCCGCCCCCTAAGAAGACCCATCCAACTGCTGCAGCTACAAGGGCAAAATCTCCCCTGGAGAAACACGGCGAGATACCTCGGTGTGACACTGGACAAGCGCCTAACTTGGAAGTGCCACATCGAGGAACTCCGCAAGAAAGCCCTTGGCAGGATGCAAGTCCTCTACCCTGTATTAAATGAACGCAGTTCACTAGACCCCAGCACTGGAGTAGCGGTCTATAGAAGCCTTATTAGGCCGATACTGGAATACGCATGCCCCGTATGGGGATATGCAGCCAGATCGACAATAGGCCGCCTACAAAAAATACAAAACAGAGCCCTCCGGAGGGCCCTTCACGTACCTCCACGATTCCCCACAGCAGATCTACATGCTGCTGCGGATATCGAATCGCTACAAACACGGTTCCGACGCCTGGCAGAACAGTTTTATGCCACAGCCGGTACCGCACAAAACCAGCTCATCAATACACTAGGTCAATATGACCAAAGAAATGACAAATACAAGAGACCAAGATCAATACTCTCCTGAGTAAAGAAACAGAATCACACAACTCTCACCAAAACAGAAAAACAAAAGAACAGCATATACCAACACACCAAGTCAAAGCGAAGGAAATGTCCCCAAGGGACAACAACCTTCTACGCAACACTTCCAACAGGAGGAAGAAATTAGAGAGAGGTGAGAGTCCCGCCGCCACGCACTCCGCTGCTCGACTCGCTGCGGCTCGCACCGTTACGTTACGTGTTTCAACTAGCCAAACGCCATGTCCGGACGCGGAAAGGGAGGCAAAGTCAAGGGCAAGTCAAAGTCCCGCTCAAGCAGGGCTGGGCTCCAGTTCCCGGTCGGCAGAATCCACCGCCTCCTGCGCAAGGGAAACTACGCCGAGCGCGTCGGCGCCGGGGCGCCCGTCTACCTCGCCGCCGTCATGGAGTACCTCGCGGCTGAGGTGCTCGAGCTGGCCGGAAACGCGGCCCGCGACAACAAGAAGACGCGCATCATCCCGCGCCACCTGCAGCTCGCCATCCGCAACGACGAGGAGCTCAACAAGCTCTTGTCGGGCGTCACCATCGCACAGGGTGGTGTCCTGCCCAACATCCAGGCCGTCCTGCTGCCAAAGAAGACCGAGAAGAAGGCCTAAACAGAGAGCGCGGCGCTGCGCTTGCGTGCTCCCTGCACGCAAACGCGCCTGCCTTTGCCTTGCCGGCTCGGCTCACAACAATCGGCCCTTTTCAGGGCCACCACACAAACCTACGTCCAAAGCAAAGTTTCCGTCGTCCGTGCTCGCCGCACTTTACACAACACGTCCACATACATACATTGCACAGCCAGCGCCGGCGCACGTCCGCCATCTTGTCCACAGCCCGTGTGGCCGAACGCGCACACATTTTGTCGTTTCTCTCTTTTTGTCTTTTTTGTTTCTGCACCCCTCCGCGCACGCACAGAGTCGCGTTCCAAACGACAACGACATCGATACACCGATAATGTGATGATCATTGTTAGCATTATAATGTTTCAATTAAAGGGGCGCGCGTGGCACAGACAAAAAAACCAAACAGCTGATCCGATCGATCGATCGATCCGGCCCGCCCGCCTATGCCCACGCCACAAACAAACAACAAACCACGCACACACTGGACTCAGCCGCGCCCATCGCGTCAAACTCAAAAACTAACGCACGCGCAGCAGCAACAACAACAACAACAACACGCACAGGCAACACAGACTCTTTCGCACTTTTCAATCTCCGAACAGTGTGGTGGCCCTGAAAAGGGCCGTTTTCGTCTCTCCCACCAAGCACGGGCACGGCACGGCCGCGGGAAGGCCACAACGCAGCACAGCACACCGGCTGGCTGGCTGCCTGCCTGCCTAACCGCCGAAACCGTACAGGGTGCGCCCCTGCCTCTTCAGGGCGTACACCACGTCCATGGCCGTCACAGTCTTGCGCTTGGCGTGCTCAGTGTACGTCACCGCGTCGCGGATCACGTTCTCCAGGAACACCTTCAGCACTCCGCGGGTCTCCTCGTAGATCAGACCAGAGATGCGCTTCACGCCGCCCCTGCGAGCCAGGCGGCGGATGGCGGGCTTCGTGATGCCCTGGATGTTGTCGCGCAACACCTTGCGGTGCCGCTTGGCGCCACCCTTGCCCAGCCCCTTTCCTCCCTTGCCGCGGCCTGTCATTCTTCTTCTTCTTCCTTCCTCCTCCTCAAAGCAAGCAAGCGAAAAAACACAAGCGCCAGCTCCTCACCCGGCGCTAGCGAGTCGGCTACGGTGCGAGCTCTCTGCCGCCGCCCCCCTATATAGACTCTGGCCCGCCCTCCCCCCACCACGCGCACCGAGGGCATATAAGCGCGGCGCGGGGCCGCGCGGGCCCGACTGGTGTTGCGCGCTTCGCTTACTCGGCCGTTGAGAGCTCGTGAAGAGGTTTTCTGTGCTGTGGGCGCTGCGGAAAGCAAATTGTCGTGCGTTGTTTTGACAACGCGTGCAAATTGTCGTGTTCCGCGCCTCGCAGTATGGGGAAGAAGCGTGCGCAAGGGAAACCTGCCGCTACGAAGGGTCCTTCGGTTGTGCAACTCACTGAGTCTGCCGACCGTGCAAGGAACTCTAGAGAAGACGAGTCGCGGCCTGTCCCCCCTTTGTACGTCAAGTGCAAAGGCGGGTGGACAGCGCTGTTCGACACCATGACGAGCTGCGCTCGGAACGAGGTGGTCTACGAGTCTGTCGATACAGACTCGCTGATCTGCGTTCGAGCCGCAAACGTGGCCGACCACAGGGCGATCAAGGTCGCAGTGGCCGACCACATCGTCGACGCGCCGCCGGCGCGAGAGAAGGCACCTTCCGTAGGAAGGGTGAAGACGACTAAGGCACTCCTCAGGGGGTTGCCTTGGTGCTGTGACGAGGCAGCGGTCCGGGAAGGGCTGCTGCGAGCCGGGTTTGGTAGTGCAGCCGCAAGGTTGCACAACCGAACCAACAAGAAGAGGGCGCCGCTCTATGCCGTGACCGTGCAAACGGTCGACGGCGGGAGTGACATCTTCGACTTGCGGAAGTTGCTGGGCTTCCCGGTTACGACGGAGGCTCTCCCGACCGCCATGGATCCTCAGCCCCAGTGCTTCAGGTGCCAGGGCGAGGGCCATGTAGCGAAGTATTGCCGCAACGCGGCGCGGTGCGTCAAGTGCTCAGGTGAGCACGACAGCCGCGCCTGCGACCGCGGCAGCAACGCTCTGCCGACATGTGTCCGGTGTGGCGGCCCGCACGTCGCCAGTTGGCGCGGCTGTGCGGCTTTCTCAAGCCGCAGCCGTGCCGGGGGCGGCGAGGCGGCCGCGGCCGCACCGACGCAGCAGCAGAAGAGAAGACGACGTCGGAAACGGCGTAGGGCGCAGAACAGCCCGGCGCAGCTGAGGGACGGCGCAGCAGCAGATCCACCTGCCAGGGGCAGGGACGGCCGCTCGGAAACGGGCAGCCAGGACGCAGCTCGCCTTCCTGCGAAGAGATGTGACCTCGAACTCGGCACCGCCGTGAAGGAGGCCACAGCAGCCCTCAAAGCCGTAATGGCGGCGGAGAGGGCTGCCTTCGCAGCCGCCGTGGCTGCAGAGAAGGAAGAGGCCTTGAGGCAACTGCGAGCAGTTTTCGCCCAAGGCCTCAGTGCAGTCGTACCCGCGAACACTCCTGCGACCTCGCAGAAGGACGTTCGCGCCCCTATCCCTGCTTTTGTTCCAGCAGCACCGCAGGTGAGAGGCGCAGGGAAGACAACCGCCGCCCCAGAGGAGCCGGTGGCGACGCCGCCCGCTGCGGGATTCGACCCCTCAAGGGGCCGAGAAGAGAGGAAGGCAGCCTTCATCGCGCAAGCGCGAGCGGAAGGCTTGCATCTCTCCGACGCTGAAGCGGCGCGGATCACTGGAACAGCGGACCAGATCACAGCTGCAGTGCAGAAGGGCTGCGCCGTGCAGTAGAGGAGGACGCTGTAGCCGATCGCCGTCGTTCTGCGCCAGCCTGATGAAGCTGCACCAAGTCACTGACGACAAGGCGCAGCAGAGGGCCTAACAGCAGCGCATGCGTTGCCGCGCCGAACTTTTTATGTTACAGGGAGGAAGCCATTGCGGCCGGCCCAGGAGAATACAAGCGAGCCCAGCCGCAGCACCGGCCTGACCCAGCTAACGACCACGCAGTACATAGGTAACGTTGCACGATACCTCACGCTAACCACCCCTCACCTTGCATGCTCTGTCGCAGCTAGCAAGCCGCTACTGCCCTTACCACCCGTCCTACTGTCGCAGAGGTTTTTTTCCCTTGGCGCTGGCCTTGGCACTTTTTTTCCTCTGCTCTTAAAACCGCTACCCTTCGATCGTTTTCGACCACTACTATCTCCTGATGGACCATGTTAATGAGTAGTCTTACCCAGACGCATGGATAACATCACAGCCTGCATCCTGTGACGCCTGATTCAAACTAACATGCTTACGGAGGTGACAGTAAAACTTTTGTGTTGGTCACCACGTTGGTGCGGGCGTGGAGGGGCCCCATCCTATATAAAAAAAAAAGCGCGGGCCCGTGGTGTTCACGCTGGAGACTGCGGACGGAGCGCAGGGGCACGCTGTACACGTGGCAGCAGAAGAAGCCGGCGCGCACGCACCTCCACACGCAGGCGAACATGGCTGGACGCAGAAAGGGCAGCAAGATTGCGGCCGCGATCGAACTCCTGGTCGATGCGATCGGGAAGGACCGCGGTCGCAGTCGCCGCCACAAGAAGAAGCAGCGCACGGAGCAGCAATGCTTCAAGTGCCAGAAGATGGGGCACATCGCCAAAGTGTGCAGGGGCACTCCAGCGTGTTTGAAGTGTGCCGAGGCACACGACACACGCGACTGCACCAAGCCTCGCGACGCGGCTGCCAAGTGCGTGAATTGCGGCGGTGCCCACGCCGCAAACACGCGCAGCTGCGCCTACGTGCGGGGCTACAGAAACAAGATGGCCGCCCCACGCCCAGCAGTGGTACCTGGCGTCGAGACGGACGTCCCGCCCCCCCGTTCCCGCGGGGGTGGTGGACCGTGCCGTCACGAAGCCTCCACGGACGACGCACTGGCCGTCTTCCACACCGCCCTTGCGGCCGAGAGGGCCGCCATGAGGGAGGAACTCGTGGCTGTTCACCGCCAGCTGCAACAGCTGCGTGAAGAGCTGCGGGTCCTAAAGAAGTCGTCCACCCTCACAGCCAGCTCCACTGCGAGTCGGCCAGCGGGGGTCGACGCCTCCACCCAGACGGAGCCACCTGCGCCGCCAGTCGACGAGACGAGCGTCGTAGCGGCTCCCATGGACATCGAGGTGGAGCAGCCTGCTCTCCCTCCCGACGGGGAGGTCGAGCCGCGGGCACACGACGAGGAGGCGCACACCGAGACACTCCCACTTGCTGCAGTGGAGGCTGATTGGCTGCCTCTCCCCAAGGCGGGCAGCGTGCAGCCAGTGCTGCAGAAGGTCGCCGCGTCTCTTCGTGACGGGACATACCCGCACCTAGACAACCCGTATCCATTCACGCCACCAGACAGGACGAAACCGGCCCTTCCCCACCAGCCCTACGGACCAGTCAGGAGCAACAAGGCTCTCAGAGGACTGGTATCGAGGAAGGACCTGAACATCATCAACAAGCACCCTGTCTTCACGCCCGCGGACTGGGAATACATCTTCGAGGCCTCAGCACCGGGCGTGACGCCTGGGGAAGCGCGTCCAGAAACAGAAGAGCACCCAGCTTACCTGGAACTCCAGGAGCTCGGAAAACTCGGAGATAACCTCACCATGGAGCAAATGATCCAATACTGTCTACGAAATCAAGATTACATAGACAGGCTAAGATTCCGACAACCAATGGATGCTACGCATCCGACAGGCCAGCCCGAACTAAGTCAGTACCCTCTCGTACCAGAAAGTCAGTATCAGCAGGAATAGCACCTAGATGCTCACCCTGCATCTTCACGAGCATAGGATTGCTCGCTAGTAAAGTGCAGTGCAGTGCAGTGCAGTGCGCGGGCCCGTTGTCAAGGCAGCACCGGACGCTTCGTGTACCGCACGCACCTCCACGCCGCTAACCGCTATGGCCCGCACAAAGCAAACGGCCCGCAAGTCCACCGGCGGAAAGGCGCCGCGCAAACAGCTCGCCACCAAGGCGGCGAGGAAGAGCGCGCCCGCCACCGGCGGCGTCAAGAAGCCCCACCGCTACAGGCCGGGCACCGTCGCCCTGCGGGAAATCAGGCGCTACCAGAAGAGCACAGAGCTGCTCATCCGCAAGCTGCCGTTCCAGCGCCTAGTGCGCGAGATCGCCCAGGACTTCAAGACCGACCTGCGCTTCCAGAGCTCCGCAGTCATGGCCCTGCAGGAGGCCAGCGAGGCCTACCTCGTCGGCCTCTTCGAAGACACCAACCTGTGCGCAATCCACGCCAAGCGCGTCACCATCATGCCCAAGGACATCCAGCTCGCGCGCCGCATCCGCGGCGAGCGCGCCTAGAAACCGCGCCGCGCACGCGCGCCCGCCCAACAAAAACGGCCCTTTTCAGGGCCACTAACATCTCTCCGTCGCGAGCAAAACTTTTGTCGGTCTTGCCGCCCCGCAAAACAACAACAACCAATTCCCCTCCCGTCCACAGCCGCTCTCGCCAACAATCGACGTCACTCCCATCCCTCACAATACACACACACACAACAGCCGGACGACGTCACCACACACCACGGGTGGCTGGCCGCCGCCGTCTCCGAGGCGCGCGCACGCTACGCTACACTACAACGTCAACGCCACCGCGCCTTCCCAATTCCCGCCGGCCACTTCCACGTCTCACGTCCCCCCGCCGCTTTGAGAGAGAGAGAGAGAGAGACACAACACACACACAAAAGACACGACATCCGCAAAGCAAGCAAACACACAAACAAACAAGAGTCTCCAGAAACATACATGAGAAACCAAACGTCGGCCGCCGCAAAAAGAACAACTACAACAACAACAAAAACAAAAAAAAAAAAAACAAATAAAATAAAATAAAAAGACCAACAAACGGCCACAACCGCTCCGCTACCGCGCGCCGCCGCCTACCGCCACCGGCACCACAATCCAACCACCACGGCACGCAAACAGTACCCACAAGGGTCACACACACACACACACACACAACCAACCAACCAACCAACCAACCACACCGGCGCATGCACGACAATCAACGCCTTCCCGACGTCCTTTGATGGCCCTGAGAAGGGCCGTTTTGGGCCGCGCGACAGCCGCAGCCGTGCCATCGCGCGCCACTAAGACGACGCGGGGGAGGGCGGTGGGGGACGACGGCGTCAAGCGCCAACCCCTCTCCCTTGCCTTTCTTTAACTTTACTACTTTACTTCTTCTTCTTGGGCGACGCCTTCGCCTTAGACGGCGTCGTCGCCTTCTTCGGGCGCGGCGCCTTCGGCTTCTTCGTCGGAACCTTGGCGGCCTTCTTCGCCTTCGACGGCGACTTGGCCTTGGCCGGCTTGGCCGCAGCCGCCTTCTTCGCACCCGCGGGAGCCGCCGACGCCGCAGACGCCTTCTTGGCGGCGCCCGCCTTCCGACCGGTCGCCGCCTTCACGCCACCAGCCTTCTTTGCGCCGGCCGCGCGGCCGCCCTTCTTCTCCTTGCTGGCCGGAGCGGCGCGCTTCTTCTTCGCACCGCCGGCACGAGCCTTGCCGCCCTCGGCCGCCCCGCCGCCGGCGCCGGCAAGCTTGAAAGAGCCGGACGCGCCCTTCCCCTTCGTCTGCACCAGCTCGCCAGCCACGACGGCCGACTTGAGGTACTTCTTGATAAAGGGCGCCAGCTTCTCCGCGTCCAGCTTGTAGTGCGCGGCAATGTACTTCTTGATCGCCTGCAGCGACGAGCCGCCGCGCTCCTTCAGACTCTTGATGGCGGCCGTCACCATCTCAGAGGTGCGCGGGTGCGCAGGCTTGGCGCGCGGCTTCTTCGCAGACGCCGCAGACTTGGCCTTCTTCGTCGTGCCGGTGGCGGCGGGTGCCGCAGCAGTCTCGTTCGTAGCCGCCTGATCTGCCATTATTTCGACGGACGACGCGCGTACACACAACAACAGAACAGCGAGAGAGAGCGGCGAGCACGGCAGAGAATAGCCGCCGCGCCGCCAGGCCCAGCCAGTGTCGCGGGCGGGCGCGGACGGCCGAGAGAGCGGCCGCCACTCTGCGCGCCGCCGCGCCGCGCCTCCCGCGCTTGCTACCGCCCAACGTCCGACAGCCTGTGCGGACCAGCCCCAAACCTGCGCCGCAACCACCCGCGCCATTCAAACCACCGAGGATGGGGCTACACACGGCCACACCACAGTCGCCAACCAGTCGCCACGGCAGCGCCGCAAACCACGGCCAAACTGCAGCTACCGCGCGCTACAGCCTGGCTCGGCCCGCCGAGAATCGCCGCCCCCGCCCAAATGCCGCCCCCACAGCCCCAGCCGACGACCCGCCACAATGGCCAAACCTTCGGCAAAACTGGCGCACCGTCGCCGCGCCAGCCCGGCCAGCGCGGCCGCCGCCACAGCCACACAAGCGGAGGCGTGCGGCGATGACGGCCGTGCAAACGCACCTCCGCCGCCCCATCGCCCTCCCACCGTTTCCCGATCGGCCCGCGGCCGTCGGGCCACCTCGCCCGCCAACATTCGCGCCCGTTTCTCACAAAATTGCCCGCCGCAAAACAAAAACGAGCGCCGCCTGCGCAACATGGGCACCGGCCAACCGAGGCGCCGCCGCCCCTCGCCGCTTTCAGCGAGGGTGGCTAACCGCCATCCGCAACTACAGACGCACCGAATCTGCCTTCAAAAGCACACACCGACAGCCGACCTCTAACATTTAGACTCCGCAAGCCACCCAACGGTGTGTGGCGGAGGGCACTTCACGTGCCAATGTCATTTACCTCCCTTTGCTGTTCCAGTCGCGTATGGTTCGCGGGACGAACCGACAGTCTGCAAAAAAAAACGCCTCCGTGCGCGCTCGAATCTCTCTAACCACATCCATTCGTGATCTCCTCGGGAGGTATACGCAATATATTCGATACCCCATCCAGAAACGCAATATCTCGAAACCTGGCGAGCAAGCTACACCGCGATGCAGAGCGCCTCTATTGCAGAGTCTGCCGCTTGGGTTTGTTAAACATCTCCGTAACGCTATCACGGTTACCAAATGACCCTGCGACGAAACGTTGGATCGTCTCCGTCGCCTCCGTCAACGCGACCTGGTACGGATCCCACACTGATGGGCAACACTCACGTATAGGTCGAACGAACGGGTGTTTTGTAAGCCACCTCCTCCTTTTGTTGATGGACGACATTTGCTACGCATTCTCCCAATAAATCGCAACCTGGTACCCGCCTTACCAACAATTACTTTTGTTTGTTTTTTTGTTAATATGATGATCATCCCACTCCCAATCACTCCGCACGCATACTCCCAGATATTTTACAGACGTAACTGCTACCAGTGTTTGTCCCGCTATCATATAATCAATCATACAATAAAGGGTCCTTCTTTCTATATTATTCGCAATACATGTTAAGGGACAGTTGCCACTCCCTGCACCACGTGCCTATCCGCTGCAGATCGTCCTGCATTTTTCGCTGCAACTTCTCTGTATACTACAGCATCATCCGCGAAAAGACGCATGCAACGTCCGACACTATCTACTAGGTCATTTATATACATTGTGTGTGAAGAGCAATGGGTCCCATAACACTCCCCTGTGGCACGCCAGAGGTTACTTTAACGTCTGTAGACGTCTCTCCATTGATAACACAACATGCTGTGTTCTGTTTGCTACAATCTCTTCAGTCCAGCCACACACTTGGTGGTCCGACATTCTGCAGACACTTACTTTGTTTATCAGGCGACAGTGCGGAACTGTATCGAACGCCCTCCTTCCGGATGTCAACCAAAATGGCATCTACCTGGGAGCCTGTATCTAATATTTTCTGGGTCCCATGAACAAATAAAGCGCGTTGGGTCTCACACGATCGCTGTTTCCGGAATCCATGTTGATTCCTACATAGTAGACACTGGGTTTCCAAAAAACGACATGCTACTACTCGAGCATAAAACATGTTCTCAAATTCTACAACCGATCGACGTCACAGATATAGGGCCTATATAGTTTTGCGCATCTGCTCGACGACCCTTCTTCAAGCCCGGGACTACCTGTGCTCTTTTCCAATCATTTGGAACCCTCCGTTCCTCTAGAGACTTGCGGTACACGGCTGTTAGGAGGTTCTGTCGCGTACTCTGTGTAGAATCGAATTGGTATCCCGTCAGGTCCAGTGGACGTTCCTCTGTTGAGTGATTCCAGTTGCTTTTCTATTCCTCCTTGGACACTTATTTCGATGTCAGCCATTTTTTCGTTTGTGCGAGAAGGAACTGCAGTGCGGTCGTCCTCCGTGAAACAGCTTTGGAAACAGGTGTTTAGTATTTCACAGCTTTACGCGTGTCATCCTCTGTTTCAATGCCATCATCATCCCGGAGTGTCTGGATATGCCGTTTCGAGCCGCTTACTACTGATTCAACGTACGACCACAACGTCCTAGGATTTGATTTGATTTCCTGTCACGTCGGTACATGGAATTGTACTTTCGCATTCACCGGACGCTTCACGCATAGCCCTCCTTACGCTAACTTTGGACATCGTTTAGCGTCTGTTTGTCTGAGAGGTTTTGGCTGCGTTTCAACTTTGAGTGAAGCTCTCTTTGCTTTCGCTATAGTTTCCTAAACTTTGGTTGTTTGTACCGCGGTGGGTTTTTCCCATCCCTCGCAGTTTTACTCGGCACGTACCTGTCTAAGACGCATTTTACGATTGCCTTGCACTTTCTCCATAAACACTCAACATTGTCAGTGTCGGAGCAGACATTTGCGTTTGCATCTGCCTGGTAGTCTCAAATCTGCCTTCTATTACTCTTGCTAAACAGATAAACCTTCCTCCCCCCCCCCTTTTTTTTTGTTTTTTTTTGTTTTTTTGTTTGTATATTCCTACTAACGTCCATATTCAGCGATGCTGCAACGGCCTCTTGATCACTGGGTCCCTGTTCTGCACATACAGAGTCGACAAGTTCGGGGTCTGTTTGTCATCGGTAGGTCCACGATGTTATCTCCACGAGTCGGTTCTCTCTCTGTTTAATTGCTCGCGGCATTTTTCGTTCGGATGGTGCACTCAGTATACTGTCACTCGATGCTCTGTCCCTACCACCCGTCCTCAACATCTGGCACATTGAAATCTCCACCTAAGACTGTAACACGCTGCGGAAAGGAAAATGTATGTCCACATTTTCTCTCACTTGTTCGGCCACTAATGCTGCTGAGTCGCGAGGTCGGTAAAAGGAGCCAATTATCAACCTAGCTCGGCTGTTGAGTGTACCCTCCACCCACAATAGTTCACAGGAACCGTCCACCACTTCTACTTCACTACACAGGATAAACTACTACTAACAGCGACGAACCACTCCACCACCGGTTGCATGCACGCTATCCTTTCTAAAGCACCGTCTGTACCTATAACGATTGCAGCTTCGGCGCTTTCTATCAGCGCTTGACGTTCCGGTACTTTACCAACGCAGAGCTTCGACAGTTGACAATTACAATACCGATTGCCGCTTGGTCCCCGCATGTCCTGACCTTGCCCCGCGCCCGTTGCCCTTTCCGTACTTGCCCAAGGGCCATCCAACCTAAACAGAACCGCCCAGCCCACGCCACACAACCCCTGCTACCCGTGTAGCCGCTTGTTGCGTATAGTGGACTCCACCTAAGACTATATAACATAACATGCCCTAAGGCATTCGCGGTGTACACCACCCTAAGGTGAGGTGAGGTGAGGTTAGGTTAGGTTAGGTTAGGTTAGGTGGACGTGGGTTAGGTTAAGGGTTACAGTTAGGTTAAGCGTCAAAGTTAGGTTAAGCGTTCGGACGTGAGGCGTCAGGTGGCCGCACCTACCTTTACGGCCGGACATCTTAGGTTAGAGGTTAGGTTAGGTTAAGGCGCCGAGAGGTCCGCGGTCAGGTTACGTTCACCTTCGGGCGCCACACGTAGGTTTCAAAGGTGTGTCGGTCGGTCGTCGGCAAGCCGCAAAAACTACAGACGACGTCGACCAAACCGCCGCAAGACCGAGCAGGAGGCAGATATAAAACACACACACACACACACACACACACACACACACACACACACACACACAAAACAAAATTAAACACCACCCACCGGCCAAAGGGCACCAAAAACCACAAACCCGAGCACCACGTCGACCAGAGGCAACCCGCCGCTCACGCGACATGGCTGGCAACTAAGGGGCAAACGGCAACGGCGCTTTCCGCACCGGGCCGGATGCACGTACGACAACACCGCTACCCGTACGCAGGCCTCCCATTGCACACAGCCGCTCTGTGTTTGAACATCATCAATGGCGCGCCCGCGGCTCGTCGCGGGCGCAGCCATAACGCCGCCACTTTTGCACCAACACATTCACGCACCGCAAAACAGCTCGCCGACACAGCACAGCCGACAAACAAAAACAACCCGCGAGACGGGGGCGACAACGACAACAGCAGCAAACAACTCGCACCAAGCGTCCAACAGGTAACAAACGGACAAGCACAGCCTCTGCTAACGGCCACGACGCCAGCGGCACACTGCTCCTTTCCCGCCACACTCGATTTCACAACGCACGCACGCGACCCCGTCAACGACACCGACACGACACACGACGGGCTCCCTTCCCGCAACCTACACCTTTCCGCCACTACGCACAGCTCCACCCGACGCGCCCGTCGCAACGACACTACTGCACGCACTATCCACCCGCCTCCTCCTCTCCCCCCCCCCCTTCCCGTACACAACAACACAGCCAAAAACAACACTCACGACCCAAACATACTAACGACATGGCACGTGCATCGGCGCACACCCCAACCAGTCACCGTCGACAACCACACGCAAGGCACGAAACCGGCGTCCTTCCACGTTGCCATCAAAGCTGCACAAACAACCACAGGAGGAACCACCAACAACGGCCCGCCCGCCCGCCCGCCCGCCCCAATATTCTCCCACCCTCACCTCACGCCGCAACCACCAAACGCACATTCCCGCTCGCTACCACACACCTCTCGGCAGCCGCTTCGCAAACACATGACGTGACGTGACGTGACGTGACATCATCACATCACGGGCTACGCACGCACACCGACCCACTTTCCTGCCCTTCGCCCTCTTCTTTCCGACGCCTGCCTTCGGCCGAGCACACGTACGTGGCACAACGCCCAACACAGTCACACACAGTCGACAGGCGCACGCCCAGGCACGCAACGACGCAGCGCAGCAAAGGCGCCCGCAACACATACCTCCTCTCTCTTCTCGCCGCCGCCGCCGACCGCCCGCCAGCCAGCCACTCGCAATGTGCACTGCCAACCAGCCACACGTCCACCGCGCCGCCTCCGACCACCCGCCAGGGGGCGCTCACGTCCGCGACAACAGCGCGGCCCGCCGCCGGGCGGGCCCAGCCGAACCCAGCCCAGCCGGCGCGCGCTGCTCTGCACTCGGCGCGCCACACATCCTGCTGCAGACCGGGCTCGTCTCTCTGTACGCGTCTGCCCGCATCTCGTCTTCCTGCGCATCAACACAACGAGGCCGCGTGAGCAAACCCCCCCCGTCACAACGCCACATCACACACTGCCTTGTCTACCGCCGAAATGCACTCACCAGCCATCCGCTTCGTCTTCGTCTTGTTTACTCGTTGTTGTTGCAGCGGCGCACACAGCCCCGGCCGGCCGCATCCGAGGGTGGCCCGCCGCCAGCGTCTCCTCCTTGGGCACAGGTGCGGTGCCGTGCCGTGGCCGCCCATCCATCCAACCGCACGCATTTGCTGGCCGCCTCTGCTGCAGAAGAAGACAAAAAACGAAACGTACAAACATACACGCACCCACAGCGTGGCCACACACGGACGGGACCGACAGGCTCCAAGGCGACCAAAGGATAAAAACAAAATAAAAAAACAAAAAGACGCAAGCAAGCAACAAGCACAGGCTGTCGCCTCGCGCCTCTGTCCTTCCGCCCCCGCCCTTCTCTCCCACCACATGCCCACAAACACCACCGCCTCCCCCTCCCCGCACCTCCACATTCGCCCCCTCCATTTGTTCCTTTCTC
Source organism: Schistocerca nitens (assembly GCF_023898315.1). Classification (NCBI taxonomy): domain Eukaryota; kingdom Metazoa; phylum Arthropoda; class Insecta; order Orthoptera; family Acrididae; genus Schistocerca; species Schistocerca nitens. The sequence goes on along the minus strand of NC_064622.1, from coordinate 466,156,419 downwards.
GCTCTTCCCTTCTGTGTGTCTGCGTGCGTGCGCGGGCGGCGCCTCTCAACATCCGCCGGCCGTCCGTCCCGTTTTCGCCGTACCACACACGCCACCGCCTCCTCCCCGTCCACCACCGCCGCCCCTGTCCGCCCCGCACAACACCATACACCGCTGCTTGTCCTGGCCGTTGCCACCAAAGGCGCCAGCCGCAAACCGCGCCAACGCCGCAGCGCGCGTGCGTCCTTCCTTCTCCGTGCCGACGCGGCCTCTATTCCCGCACCCATTCGGCCGACGACACAGCCGTTGGGCTCCGCACTGCGCGTACCGGCGTTACGCACGCACACCCACCCCCCTCGCGAACGCACGACTCATTGTCTTTGTTGTTTCTCCTCTTTCTTAACGTCTTTGTTTGTTGTTTGTTGTTTGTTTTGTTTTTTGTTTTTTGTTTTTTTTTTCGTTTTTCCCCACCGCCACATGTGACACAATGCCGCCCTCCACCTTTCGTTCGTGGTTGCTTGCTTTGTTTCTCTTTCTCATTGGTACACGTCCGACGCGCTCCATTTCCACCACACCACGGCCATCAGCCTCCTCAACGGGCAGGCGCAGTGTGCCATTCTCCGGCGCACAAGCACACCGCGCGGTACTGGCGCGGCTCGCTCTCCTCGCCCCCACGCCACGCCACGCCACGCCACCGGTGCGCAGCAGCACATGTGATGTCTCGCAACACGACACGCGGTGCGCACACCCCGACCACGCGGCTCTAAAGGCATGGCACCGGCGACATGCGCCGCCCCAGCCACGCATCCGTCGTCTCACGTTGTTCACTGCCAGCCGCGTCGGAGGCTACAACCGCAACCACCACAACAACGGTCCCCCTCCCGGCAACACATTTGTTGCACAAACAAACACAACCGCCGAGCGCAGCGCAGCGCGAACCACCCACACGCGCCCTCCGCGTCTCCTTTCTCCTTTCGCCCCCTCCCATCTCCCGAATATGCCAGCAGCGCAGCGTTACGCGTGCCCCTCACCCGTCCACACTACCGCGAAACGAACACGCCTTCCGGGCCACCTGCAAGGGCACGCCCACCACCAAATACTGCCGTATTCACGGACGCAGTTCGCAACACGCAACGCACTCTCCACCTACCTTCTTTCTCTCGTCCCTTCTCTTTAAAAACAAAACAAACACACAAACCAACCACGGCTAACACACTTTTTCGCGACACCTTTGACTGCGTTATCTCGACCGTGACGGCAGCTATCGACCATCCATTCCCCACTACATACACACACACACACACACACATCATTCGCTACACCGCACACGAAACGGCAAGGGCAAGGCACTCTCTCATAGATTCTTCCTCCGAGCCATATCGGGCGAACGTTGGCATCCGGGAAGGCAATGCAATTCAGCCGTCACCACGGCCGACACTTGCAGCCGCGCCGTAAGCGCATGTCAGTGCGGCTGCAATGCACGGGAACGTTCCGTTGCTCTAGACAGCGCCTCTCCGTTTTTCCCCTGTCTCGTTTTCCGGTGATTGCTTCTCCTTCTTCTTTTTCTTCGTTTCGTTTCGTTTTATTATTTTCGTTCCCCTCCTCCACCATTGTTTCCGTCCCCACAGTTTTTTTTTTTGCTCATTCCACACGTTCTGCCCAGACAAGACATGACATCCGACCGATCACAGTCAGCCTTTCGTCACCGTTCGCAGCGCCGACGGTGCCACAGTGAGACGGGTGTTCAGACCGACACGTTGCCATGATGCCCATAGACAGCTACTCAGGGCCGCCGGATCGGATCACATCACATCACATCACATCACCGACAAACCGGCCATTTCACCGGGGGACACAGACAACCGCGTGTACGCCCATAACAACAAACAACGGCCGTCGTCGTCTACCGTCACTGAACCGAACACACGTGCACCTTGAATGACGACACCGGCGTGCGTGCGCACAACAAACAATCAATCATTCAAATCAACTGCAGAAACGGCTATCAAAATCAAGGGCCAAATAAATGGGTACACCACCGTGCGTGTCGCCTACCCCACCCGCCCGTACAATTCTTGCGTCTTCTTAATGACTAGTAAAGACACGTCCATTTTAAAACGTCACCAACACACCTCCACGCCGTACAGCAAAGGGAATAGTAGACGGCAACACAACATTTCACCCTCGCCATCATGTATGTATGTATGATGTGACAACAAACAAACCCGCAGACGGCCCTAACGGTGACATCCAACAATCGCGAGGGGTTTCAATTGCAGTCACGTGACTAACCGGGCAGACAGAGACAAAGAAAGGAAAGGAATCAGCGACACAGACAACACCTCCTGTCTATGTGTCGACAAACAACCAACCAACCAACCAACCACGCCAAGACTCGCGAGCACGCATAACCACCACCACCAGCTGCTTCGCAACCAACCAAACCGGGTAGCTATGCGCCGCCTCACACAAACAACAATTCCGCTCTTCCCGCAAAGGCAATTTGGTGGCCCTGAAAAGGGCCGTTTTGCCGCTCTCGCAACGGAGGGGAGCTCCCTAGAGCCTTAACCCCCTCACTTGGAGCTCGTGTACTTGGTCACCGCCTTCGTGCCCTCGCTCACGGCGTGCTTGGCCAGCTCGCCAGGCAGCAAGAGCCGCACAGCCGTCTGGATCTCGCGGGACGTGATGGTCGAGCGCTTGTTGTAGTGCGCCAGGCGAGACGCCTCGGCCGCAATGCGCTCGAAAATGTCGTTCACGAAGCTGTTCATGATGCTCATCGCCTTCGACGAGATGCCCGTGTCGGGGTGCACCTGCTTCAGCACCTTGTAGATGTAGATGGCATAGCTCTCCTTCCTCTTGCGCTTCTTCTTCTTGTCGCCCTTCGAAATGTTCTTCTGCGCCTTGCCAGCCTTCTTGGCGGCCTTCCCGCTAGTCTTGGGCGGCATCTCGAACGTACAGCAAGCAGCAAGCGCTCCGCTCTAGTCAGCGTCTCCCCACACAGTGGCACCCGCCGCTACCGCAACACCCCACCTTTACCAGCTCGCCCTGTTGCGGCCGCCGACCAATGGGGCGCGCGCGCAACCGGCCGCCGCACCCGAGCCCATAAAGGGACCCCCACCCTAGTCCCGCCGCCACGCCACAGTCGCTGAGATGTGCAGCCGCGAGAAGGACGTACCTGCGCCTGCTAGCGACGCGAAGGGTGTGGCAGATCGCCGTCCGGCCGCGCTTGCGCGGTCGGCGGCCCCATCTGGCCCCCCACTTATGACGTCCACTGCTATGGCTATGGATTTGACGGACACTACTCCGGAAACGTTGAAGACTGCGCTGTCTGCTCCGCTGCCAGATTCTGAAGATGAGAGCTCTACCGCCCCTCAGCCACGCGGACGCAGCGGGAAACAGAAGAGGAGGGCAACAGCTGCGACGGCCGCTGCTCGCAGCTCGCCGATTGAGAAGAGAGCCAAGCAAGATTTCGCCCCTGATGCCGACGGTTTTGTCCCGGCCCGGCGAACTGCAAGACGCATGCTGTCGTCGACGACGCCTCCAACTGCCGTCGCCAACTCATTCGACGCGCTCGATGACGCACCGGAACCCACGCCGCGCGTTCCTGCGCCGAAGAAAGACTCCCATCTTCCGCCGGTGGTCCTCCAGTTTCGGCCGCCCTATGGGGAACTGCAGAAGTTGTTGCGCAGCTGGACAACGGCCGTGTACACAGTGAAGCCTGCAGGGCGTGACCTGTACAGGGTCACACTCCGCACTGCCGATGACTATCGCCGGGTCACTCAGGAGGCGTCTGAGCGTGGTCTCCCTTTCTATACCCACGCTTCCGCGCCCGACAAGGTCCTGAAGATTGTCTTCCGCGACCTCCCGTTCAACATGGAAGCCGATCACCTGCATCGTGAACTCGCTGACCTGGGCTTCTACATCCGGACCGTCGTGAAGATGAAGTCGCCAAAATCACGTGAAGATATGCCGCTCTTCCTGGTCGTCTGCTCTGACACCGTGGAGAACCGCAAACTCTATCAATTGACGCGGGTCGCCGACGTTCCGGTTCAGACCGAGGATCTTCGCTCCCGGAGAGGCCCTGTGCAGTGCTTTCGCTGCCAGGGGATCAATCACGTCGCGCGCCACTGCTCTATGCCGGACAGATGCGTTAAATGCGCCGGCGCTCATGCAGGAAGTGCGTGCCCCCGTCCGCCCACCGAGAAGCCTACATGTGCACTCTGCGGCGGTGCTCACGTGGCCAGTTATCGTGGGTGTGAGGTGTGGAAGCGTGCCATCGCTCGACAACGTGGCCAAACACCAGCGCCACATCAGAAGAAGCCAGCAACGAGACGACCAGGCGTCTCTTTCGCGGCGGCAACGTCTGGGACGCCCTCCGCCTCCCCGGCTGCGTCGGTTGCTCCCGCTCCCGCCGCATCCGAGGCCGTGCCGACACCTGAGGCTCCTACACCTCCACCACAGCTGCCGGTGGCGGCACCGGGTACTGCCATTCCCGGGACGTCAGCCGGACCGCGCCCTGCCAACCGCCGGCGCGGGGGTCGTCGCCCTGTGGGTGCCCAGCGCTTGGCACCGTCCGTCGAGCAGCCCCAGGTGGGCTCTCACAGCGAAGCAGCCACGCCTCCCCCCTCCAGCGCCGGGGCCGCGCCAGCTGCCTCCACCGCCGACCTGGCCAACCTCGTCGCGCAGCTCACTGCCCTGGTGACCAGTGCTACGAAGTTGATTGAAGTCCTGTCGCAGCAACTCACCGCTGCAGTGCCGATGGCCTCTCCGGCCCCGACCGCTGTCAACACTCACCAGCCACACCATGGGCAGCGTTAGAGGGCTCACGGTCGTCGCGTGGAACGCCAACGGCATCCGCACTCAAGCTGGCGAACTACGCCAATTTCTCCGAGATGAAGCCGTCGACGTCTGCCTTATCAATGAAACACACCTGAAGCCTGGGGTCGACGTCAGGGCGGCGAACTACTCCAGCTATCGCACCGATCGATTGACGGCAGGTGGTGGGACAGCCGTCTACGTCCGCACTGGCATTCGTCACCATGTGATACAACTTCCACCACTGGCAACGCTGGAGGCCACTGGTGTCGTCGTTCACACCTCGGCGGGCGCCATCACGTTCGTCGCGGCCTATCGGTCGCCGTCTCGTCCCCTGGACCCTGCTGACATCGGTGCTCTGCTCTCCATGAGGGGGCCGGTGTTCGTCGCCGGGGACTTCAACAGTAAACATGTCTCCTGGAACTCCAGGATCACGAATGCCGCTGGCCGCTGCCTGCTCCGGGTAGCGGAACGTCACCATGCGCTTGTGGTGGGGCCGTACGACCCGACGATCTTCCCTGCCCGTGGCCTCCCAGATATAATTGACATCGCGGTCGTCAAGGGCATCCCTCTTCAGATCACCGCCACGACGAGGACGGCGCTGTCTTCGGATCATGTCCCTGTGGTTTTTGATATCGACCTAGATGCCCTTCAGCAGCCCAGGCGAGGTATCTCACTTGCTGGCATCGACTGGGACAGGTTTCAAGAAGCCGTGACGCACTCACTCGCCGCCGCGCCGCCCCCTGCGGAAGCTGGAGCGGACGAAGCACTTCTGCACTTCGCGGCATCGACGCTCGACGCTGCCGCTATAGCGACGCCGCCCCGACCTCGCCCTCCGCCTGACTACTCCCGCCAGCTGCCGCCGGACATCCTTGCGGCCATCACTGAGAAGAACCGGGTCTACCGGGAGTGGCAGCGGACGAGAAATGCCAACACGAAGCGCCTTCTCAACAGGATGCGTCGGGACATCAGGGCCGCCATCGAAGACCATCGCAACCGCGACTGGACCAACAAGGTCGCCACTCTTTGTCTTGAAGACGGCTCCGCCTGGCGGACGGCGAAGCGTTTCCTACGCCGCACGCAACGCATCCCTCCGCTGCTGGTTCATGGTCAGGCTGTCTGCGAACCATCTGCGAAGGCAGATGCCCTCGCAGACGTCTTCGAGGCCGCGTTTACGCCTATCGAAGACCCAGCTGACGCTGTCCACGACGCCCTGGTTGCTGACCGGCTCCCACGCTACCTGGAGGCACGCGACGACGACGACGTCATTGAGGAGACAACGGCGGAGGAGGTATCGTCCATCCTGCGTGCCCTGAACCCCAGGAAAGCTGCGGGCCCAGACGAAGTTTCTAACGCCCTACTTCAGAAGTTGCCGCCCGTGGCTGCCACTCATCTTGCCGACGTTTTTAATGTCATCCTCCGGTCCTGCAGTTTTCCTCAGTCCTGGAAGCATGCAGAAATCGTGGCGATTCCGAAGATGGGGAAGGATCTGCGGCATCCCGTGAACCACAGACCTATTAGTTTACTGCCGGCCGTCTCCAAGGTCTTTGAAAGGGTGTACATCAGGCGGCTGCAGCGCCACGTCGACGAGGAAGGCCTCCTGCCCGAAGAGCAGTTCGGATTTCGCAGGGGCCACTCGGCCATTCATCAACTCCTTCGGCTGGTGGAAGATGCGTTCGTCGCCCTCGAGCAGCGCGAGTTCTTCGGCGCGGTGTTCTTGGACGTGTCGCGCGCTTTCGACAGTGTGTGGCACCGCGGACTCTTGTTCAAACTGTTTGAACTTGGGGTCCCGACGTCGCACGTCCGTCTCATCGCTTCCTATCTTGCCGATCGGACCTTCCATGTGCGGGCCGCGCAGGGCTTGTCCTCCGTCCGCCGCATCAACGCCGGTGTGCCACAGGGCTCGGTCTTGGGGCCACTCCTGTACTCGCTGTACACGTCTGATGCGCCGAAGATCGACCGTGTGCGGCTCGCCCTGTACGCGGATGACACGGCTCTCTATACCAGGAGCCTCAATGCCGCCGTCATGCGCCGCCGTCTGCAGCTCGCCGTTGACACCCTGGCAGCCTGGGCAGTCAGGTGGCGTCTCCAATTCAACGGTGTCAAGACCCAGTTCCTGATCGTCACCAGGCGCCTTGTTCCTGCAGGTTTTCAACCGCTCACCGTCGGTGGAAGCCCTGTCCCGTGGCGCCCAACGGCGCATTACCTCGGCGTCACCATCGACCGCCGACTCACGTGGGTTCCGCATATCCGCGAAGTGAAGGCCAAAGTGCGGAACCGGCTCCGCACCCTGTACCCGTTGCTGAACCCCGACTCCCAACTACCACCGCGGCTGGGCATCACCCTGTACAAGGCGCTGCTCCGTCCTGTACTCCAATACGCCGCGGTCGTCTGGGGGAACGCCGCCGACACGAACCTGAAGAAGCTGGAGACACTGCAGAACCGCATCCTTCGGCTCGCCCTACACCTGCCTTACGATTTTCCCACCGCTCATCTTCACGACGTCGCGGAAGTGCCTCTGCTCCGCGACCTCTTCCAGACGACCGCCCGCACCTTTTACGACCGTGCTGGCCGGTCGCACAACGCCGAAATCCGGACGCTGGGCCGCAAACTGCCGCGCAGCGTCGCCACCCGCTGGCCACACCTGCTCGCTATATAGCTAGCTCTGCAGACCTGTGCTGAGGAGACACCCCAGAAGACAACCCACATATGAAGACGCAACATCAGCATGCATGGGAGGCAAAGCATTAACTGCTGCGAACTCCATCATACATCGGAGGCAAAGTTATCTCCGTGCCGATCCACGCGAGCTCCCGCCGCCACGCAGAGACGCAGAGACGCAGACGCAAGCTAAGGAAGCAAGCTAAGCAAAATTGTCGATGTTATTTCTCCGAGTAGTGCTAGGCGAGTTTTCCGGACAGCCGGAATAGGGACTGATAGTTAGGGAAAATAGTAAGTCAGGGCCCCGTTCACGTCGGCCAGCCCGCGCTTACTGAGACAAAGGCATAGAATCAGGACAAGAGATAGAACCCGCGAATAGGATTAAAACACAAGACAGAAAGGTCACACAAAAACCCAACATGTCGAAGCAAACTGAAAGGCCAAGACAGAAACGGAAGCTAAACAAACAAACGGACGCGGAACCACCAAACCTCATGACTCAACAGCCAGAAAATCACACAAACAAAAACACCGAAGACCTACACCAACACCCGCGCACAAATGATACCACAGGGGAACCATATCAGCATACAAACCAAATTGCGGAGGAGCCGCACCAGCCCCCTCTTACTGAGGAAACTCTGGACCCCAGTCAGCCCCTCATCAGCGTAGTTATAAAAGGCAATGAACACGACGGCTACTTCACAAAGGTAAAATCGAGAAGGAAAAGCCACACGAGCGACACCTCGTCGGATGAGGAAGAACCGCCAATCACCCATGCCCAGAAATACGCGGTGAGACTGACAAACCTTGAGAAAGTGGAAACTACAAAATCTCTGTATACAAAACTAAAGCAAGTCAATCTCGCCGCGGATATCTTGGACATCAAACTTAACAGAAACGGGAGCGCTGTCCTAGTAAGCCGAAATCCAAATCTCGAAGAACTCACAATAAAAAAGCTTAAAACACACTGTAGGCCCGAAATGAGAGTACAGTCAATCAAGCTCTCCGAAATAAACCAAGAAACAACAAGACCAAAGTCTTTCTCACCAAGCCTGAGTGTCGTAATCACTAAAGTTGACTTTGATGTGACAGAAGGCGACGTAGAAGAGGCGCTCAGAGAAATAAACCTAAAATTCGAAAGAGTGGTCAGAATCCGCTCCAGGGCGACAGGAAACCCAATCGCAAAAATGCGAGTGATCACCCGCGACCAGACAACAGTGGATTCGCTTCTAGCAAACAACCTCAAAATGCACTGCAAGGTCCACGAGGTAGAGACATCAAATCTCCCCCCTCCCCAACCAGCGCAATGCGCCAAGTGCCACAGCTACGAACACCTAACCAGCAACTGCAAAAAACCACCTGTCTGCAGTAAATGCGCCGGTCAGCATTTTAGCAGCAGCTGCACCACAAAAGACTCCACACCCAAATGTCAAGGCTGCGGAGGTGAACACCTTGCAAACGACGTTAGATGTCCGCTTAGACCAAAGGAACCTGCATCATTTGAAACCACAGCCCCAGTCCGCTGCATCAACAGCCCAGCTGAAAAAGAGGCAAATTCCGACGACGAAAAATACGTACAGATTAACGACCTACTTAGAGCTGTCACCACTGCGCTCATCAACATACTACCTGAGCGAAAGGGCAAAGTTGAAACAGCCATTAACGACATAGCCAAGAAATTCTTCAACAGAAAAATTGCTGCCACACAAAGCTGGAGCTCTTTGCACATACATATAAGTGACATGCCAACAGAACATCATTCCTCAATCGCGCCACCAAAGTTAACGCCCCAAAGACACGCCCAGTCGCAACCTCGAGAAACGACTCTAAAGATACCCCCTGCGCAATCAGACGAAAGTGCAGTACCGGCAGTCGCCCAAACAGGCGGAGAACAGTAGAAAAGCAACACTCCCCCCTCCAAAAAAGACCCCACAGTTTCACCAGGGACAAGATGGCTACCAAGGATAGAGAAGACACTACCGAAGGCTCCGTCATTGCCTTCGTTAACTCAAATGGGATAAGAACGAAAAAGAACCTCATTGAACACCTAATTGAAAGTGAAAACATCAGTCTGCTAGGAATAGCAGAAACGAAGGCAACTGACATCCCAATAGACATCAAAAACTTCACCTGCCACAGGTTTGACAACCCGCAAACTGGAAGACACAGGAATGGAGGAGTAGCTATTCTACACAACAAAGATTTCCCAGCCACTCGGATAGATATCCCAGAAACATTCAAAAACATACAGGCTGTTATACTCAGAACCCAGACAAAAACCAGGAAAACGGTCCATATAACAACAATGTATACTCCACCAAAAACAAACATCAGAGAAGATTTCCTTAGATACCTTGCAAGCCTAGGCACAAACATTATCATGGGCGATTTTAACGCACGTTCAACCATGTTCGGGGATACAGATACCAACATAAATGGCAGAACATTGGAAAAACTCTTTGAAACAAGTAACATCAAAAGAGTGGATAATAGACAACCAACCTTTATCAATCACAGAGGATCCTCCATCCCTGACCATATACTTTTCACTACCACAATAGAAAAACAAATAACCACCCATTGGGTTGGAAACAGTATAACAAGCGACCATCTTCCTATTCTAATAAGAACAACCTTATTTAATGCCACAAAGATTCATACAGACACAAAAATAATTTACGACATCAAAAACATGGATGTCAAAAAATACCAGCAAAGCCTAGAAACAAACTTACCAGGAACTGAATCCATTATCACAGCAGACGAACTAAACGAATATAACAAAATCGTAATAGCCGCAATAACACAAGCGGAAAGAGACACTGCACCTACAAAAAGGATTAAACCAGGCCTCAGCAGAATCCCAGAACATATATTAGCCACCATCAAATTAAAGAGAAGAACATACAGACAAATGAAACGAACTCAAGGAGACGAACATAGAATAGAATGGAACAGGCTTAACAATTTGGTCAAGAGGCAGCTGGCGGAAATCAGAGCCCAAAAATGGGAAAGAACGTGCCAATTCTTAGACCATAAACAATCAACAAGATTCTGGAACACCTTCAAACAAATTACTGGCGCAAAAACAAGAAACGATCCACCACTTGAAAACGAAGGAAATATAATCACAGACAGTCAGGAAAAAGCGGAAATTTTTAGAAAAGTCCTTATGGACACACATCAAATACCAGAAGACCCACTCTTTAACTTCTCTTACAAAAATGAAGTCGACAAACAAATAGAAAGCACAATAGCGGCCCCAGAGGTACTCGATGAAGAACAGACCTCACTCCTCCAAGAAATAACAGACGAGGAAATAGAACTAGCGTTAAATAAAGGCAAAAACTCCGCCCCCGGCCTGGACGGAATAACCAGACAACACTTAAGACTGGCACCAAAGAAAGCCCTAGCCACATCACTCCACTGTCTTTTCAATGCTGCACTAAATCTTAGACAAATTCCGACACAATGGAAAACAGCAAAAATAATTATGATCCCTAAACCGGGGAAACCAGTCAACAAACCGACATCATACAGGCCAATCACCTTATTACCAGTAATAGGAAAATGCTTCGAAAGCATCCTGCAAAATCGCCTACAACATCATACGGAGAAACGAAATATAATACCGAACATTCAAGCTGGTTTTAGGAAACAACACTCTACAATAGATCCAATCCTGAGGCTAGTCAATCATATTACAAAAGCCATCAACAGCCTAGACTGTGCATCAGCCCTATATCTTGACATCGAAAGGGCATTTGATAGAGTGTGGCATAATGGCCTATTCCACAAGCTAATAGATTTTGGTGTACCCAGACAACTAGTCCAGCTTATTAAGACCATCCTAAACAATAGACCGTCAGCTGTTTCAGTAGAAGGCAAATTTTCAAATATGTTCTCACCAGAAGCCGGTGTACCACAGGGGGCCATACTATCACCGCTGCTATACAGCATATACACAGCAGACATACCTCGCCCTAACCATTGGAATGAAGGCCTCGCACTATATGCTGATGACACAGTATATTGGTGTCACGAGAGGACAACGGAAGAACTGCTACTCACAAACACCACATACCTAAAAAGGCTAGAAGAATGGCTTAGCCAATGGCTAATTAAACCAAATGCCCTTAAAAGCCAGCTGGTGGTCTTCAGACACCGAAATTACACACAAAACCGACAACAAAAACCAGAAAATGTCAGACTACAGTTATGGGGACAAGAAATACAAGCAACAAAGAACGCAAACTATTTAGGCCTCGTTATGGACTCCACCCTCTCATGGAAACCACACATAAATAAGGTGATTACAAAAGCCAGGAGGAGAGAAGGACTGCTTAAGTTGATCAAAGGCAGATTCAACGGAGCCCCAAACGACACGCTAGTATATACATATAAGTCACTTATTAGACCAGTTCTAGAATACGCAGCACCAGTATGGATAGCAAACGCATACCAAACCAATAGGATACTAAGTACAGAGAGGCGCATCCTAAGAATAGCCACAAGATCTGGCACCTACACAAGAAACAGTGAAGTTTATGACACAGCAAAAATCACAACGCTAAAAAGTCGACTTATCAAACTGACAAGCAAGATTGGCCTGAACAGACTGCACTCCAGCACATTGACAACTGAGCTACTACAAGAAAACATCATCACTTTCGACTTCCCCAAATACCAATATAAATATCCGACACACACTATAATACAATGCATTAGAGACACACAAGAAGACTTAGAAGATTTGGACAAACTTAACATACAGACAGGACCAGAAGATAATATTGGACACTTACTAGAAGAAGGCTAAATTAGAATCAAAGAAAAGATCAAGAAGACAATCAAAACTGAAATCAATAATCCCAGGTGAGGTTTTAGAGGGGTTTCCCTCACCTGTAAGGCAAATGCCGGGTTTATAAACCACCCCCTCAGAGAAAGACTCAGAGAAAGATACAGAAAGAAAGAGCATATGTAAAGCATATATAACATAAGCAAGTATAAATCAAATTAATCGATCATCACCCATTCCCAAACTACAAATAAATGGAGCCCCAACAGCATAAATATCCTACGGCTGAAAAGAGCAAAGCTCTAACACCAGCCCGCTCTCTCTCATGAGAGAGAATGAAAGATGCAAAAAAAAAAAAAAAAAAAAAAAAAAAAAAAAAGCACTCCGCTGCTCGACTCGCTGCGGCTCGCACCGTTACGTTACGTGTTTCAACTAGCCAAACGCCATGTCCGGACGCGGAAAGGGAGGCAAAGTCAAGGGCAAGTCAAAGTCCCGCTCAAGCAGGGCTGGGCTCCAGTTCCCGGTCGGCAGAATCCACCGCCTCCTGCGCAAGGGAAACTACGCCGAGCGCGTCGGCGCCGGGGCGCCCGTCTACCTCGCCGCCGTCATGGAGTACCTCGCGGCTGAGGTGCTCGAGCTGGCCGGAAACGCGGCCCGCGACAACAAGAAGACGCGCATCATCCCGCGCCACCTGCAGCTCGCCATCCGCAACGACGAGGAGCTCAACAAGCTCTTGTCGGGCGTCACCATCGCACAGGGTGGTGTCCTGCCCAACATCCAGGCCGTCCTGCTGCCAAAGAAGACCGAGAAGAAGGCCTAAACAGAGAGCGCGGCGCTGCGCTTGCGTGCTCCCTGCACGCAAACGCGCCTGCCTTTGCCTTGCCGGCTCGGCTCACAACAATCGGCCCTTTTCAGGGCCACCACACAAACCTACGTCCAAAGCAAAGTTTCCGTCGTCCGTGCTCGCCGCACTTTACACAACACGTCCACATACATACATTGCACAGCCAGCGCCGGCGCACGTCCGCCATCTTGTCCACAGCCCGTGTGGCCGAACGCGCACACATTTTGTCGTTTCTCTCTTTTTGTCTTTTTTGTTTCTGCACCCCTCCGCGCACGCACAGAGTCGCGTTCCAAACGACAACGACATCGATACACCGATAATGTGATGATCATTGTTAGCATTATAATGTTTCAATTAAAGGGGCGCGCGTGGCACAGACAAAAAAACCAAACAGCTGATCCGATCGATCGATCGATCGATCCGGCCCGCCCGCCTATGCCCACGCCACAAACAAACAACAAACCACGCACACACTGGACTCAGCCGCGCCCATCGCGTCAAACTCAAAAACTAACGCACGCGCAGCAGCAACAACAACAACAACAACACGCACAGGCAACACAGACTCTTTCGCACTTTTCAATCTCCGAACAGTGTGGTGGCCCTGAAAAGGGCCGTTTTCGTCTCTCCCACCAAGCACGGGCACGGCACGGCCGCGGGAAGGCCACAACGCAGCACAGCACACCGGCTGGCTGGCTGCCTGCCTGCCTAACCGCCGAAACCGTACAGGGTGCGCCCCTGCCTCTTCAGGGCGTACACCACGTCCATGGCCGTCACAGTCTTGCGCTTGGCGTGCTCAGTGTACGTCACCGCGTCGCGGATCACGTTCTCCAGGAACACCTTCAGCACTCCGCGGGTCTCCTCGTAGATCAGACCAGAGATGCGCTTCACGCCGCCCCTGCGAGCCAGGCGGCGGATGGCGGGCTTCGTGATGCCCTGGATGTTGTCGCGCAACACCTTGCGGTGCCGCTTGGCGCCACCCTTGCCCAGCCCCTTTCCTCCCTTGCCGCGGCCTGTCATTCTTCTTCTTCTTCCTTCCTCCTCCTCAAAGCAAGCAAGCGAAAAAACACAAGCGCCAGCTCCTCACCCGGCGCTAGCGAGTCGGCTACGGTGCGAGCTCTCTGCCGCCGCCCCCCTATATAGACTCTGGCCCGCCCTCCCCCCACCACGCGCACCGAGGGCATATAAGCGCGGCGCGGGGCCGCGCGGGCCCGTTGTCAAGGCAGCACCGGACGCTTCGTGTACCGCACGCACCTCCACGCCGCTAACCGCTATGGCCCGCACAAAGCAAACGGCCCGCAAGTCCACCGGCGGAAAGGCGCCGCGCAAACAGCTCGCCACCAAGGCGGCGAGGAAGAGCGCGCCCGCCACCGGCGGCGTCAAGAAGCCCCACCGCTACAGGCCGGGCACCGTCGCCCTGCGGGAAATCAGGCGCTACCAGAAGAGCACAGAGCTGCTCATCCGCAAGCTGCCGTTCCAGCGCCTAGTGCGCGAGATCGCCCAGGACTTCAAGACCGACCTGCGCTTCCAGAGCTCCGCAGTCATGGCCCTGCAGGAGGCCAGCGAGGCCTACCTCGTCGGCCTCTTCGAAGACACCAACCTGTGCGCAATCCACGCCAAGCGCGTCACCATCATGCCCAAGGACATCCAGCTCGCGCGCCGCATCCGCGGCGAGCGCGCCTAGAAACCGCGCCGCGCACGCGCGCCCGCCCAACAAAAACGGCCCTTTTCAGGGCCACTAACATCTCTCCGTCGCGAGCAAAACTTTTGTCGGTCTTGCCGCCCCGCAAAACAACAACAACCAATTCCCCTCCCGTCCACAGCCGCTCTCGCCAACAATCGACGTCACTCCCATCCCTCACAATACACACACACACAACAGCCGGACGACGTCACCACACACCACGGGTGGCTGGCCGCCGCCGTCTCCGAGGCGCGCGCACGCTACGCTACACTACAACGTCAACGCCACCGCGCCTTCCCAATTCCCGCCGGCCACTTCCACGTCTCACGTCCCCCCGCCGCTTTGAGAGAGAGAGAGAGAGAGACACAACACACACACAAAAGACACGACATCCGCAAAGCAAGCAAACACACAAACAAACAAGAGTCTCCAGAAACATACATGAGCAACCAAACGTCGGCCGCCGCAAAAAGAACAACTACAACAACAACAAAAACAAAAAAAAAAAACAAATAAAATAAAATAAAAAGACCAACAAACGGCCACAACCGCTCCGCTACCGCGCGCCGCCGCCTACCGCCACCGGCACCACAATCCAACCACCACGGCACGCAAACAGTACCCACAAGGGTCACACACACACACACACACACAACCAACCAACCAACCAACCAACCACACCGGCGCATGCACGACAATCAACGCCTTCCCGACGTCCTTTGATGGCCCTGAGAAGGGCCGTTTTGGGCCGCGCGACAGCCGCAGCCGTGCCATCGCGCGCCACTAAGACGACGCGGGGGAGGGCGGTGGGGGACGACGGCGTCAAGCGCCAACCCCTCTCCCTTGCCTTTCTTTAACTTTACTACTTTACTTCTTCTTCTTGGGCGACGCCTTCGCCTTAGACGGCGTCGTCGCCTTCTTCGGGCGCGGCGCCTTCGGCTTCTTCGTCGGAACCTTGGCGGCCTTCTTCGCCTTCGACGGCGACTTGGCCTTGGCCGGCTTGGCCGCAGCCGCCTTCTTCGCACCCGCGGGAGCCGCCGACGCCGCAGACGCCTTCTTGGCGGCGCCCGCCTTCCGACCGGTCGCCGCCTTCACGCCACCAGCCTTCTTTGCGCCGGCCGCGCGGCCGCCCTTCTTCTCCTTGCTGGCCGGAGCGGCGCGCTTCTTCTTCGCACCGCCGGCACGAGCCTTGCCGCCCTCGGCCGCCCCGCCGCCGGCGCCGGCAAGCTTGAAAGAGCCGGACGCGCCCTTCCCCTTCGTCTGCACCAGCTCGCCAGCCACGACGGCCGACTTGAGGTACTTCTTGATAAAGGGCGCCAGCTTCTCCGCGTCCAGCTTGTAGTGCGCGGCAATGTACTTCTTGATCGCCTGCAGCGACGAGCCGCCGCGCTCCTTCAGACTCTTGATGGCGGCCGTCACCATCTCAGAGGTGCGCGGGTGCGCAGGCTTGGCGCGCGGCTTCTTCGCAGACGCCGCAGACTTGGCCTTCTTCGTCGTGCCGGTGGCGGCGGGTGCCGCAGCAGTCTCGTTCGTAGCCGCCTGATCTGCCATTATTTCGACGGACGACGCGCGTACACACAACAACAGAACAGCGAGAGAGAGCGGCGAGCACGGCAGAGAATAGCCGCCGCGCCACTACCACTACCACTGTTGTACCTTACGGGTCTGCCCTGACCCGTGCAGTAGCAGGCTAAGCAGTGTACTGCTATTCCTGCATGAGCCTCTGGCGGTGGTTATGGAGGCCTCACTTTATGGATTGTCCTGACTGTCAGAAAGTCTGACATAGGTTGGATGTTTCTTCATGAATTCGATTATTCCCTCCATGGTGATGTTCTTCCCGAGCTCCAGGAATTCCTGGTGTCCTGGGTGCTGTTTTACTTCCGGATCCATGTTCCTAGTCATCGCGTCCAGGTCTGAGGCCTTAACGAGGAGTTCCGCAGCCAGGGCTGCTTCCTCGAAGAGGTATTCCCAGTCCGAGGGCGTGAAGACGGCATGCTGGTTGATGATGTTCAGGTCCTTCCTCGATACCAGTCCTCTGAAAGCCTTGTTGTTCCTGACTGGTCCGTAGGGCTGGTGAGGAAGGGCCGGCTTCGTCTTGTCGGGTGGAGTAAACGGATAGGGGTTATCCAGGTGCGGGTATGTCCCGTCACGAAGAGACGCGGCGACCTTCTGCAGCACAGGCTGCACGCTGGCCGCTGTAGGGAGCGGCAGCCATTCAGCCTCCGCCGCAGCAAGTGGGGGTGTCTCTGTGTGCGCCTCCTCGTCGTGTGCCCGCGGCTCGACCTCCACTTCAGGAGGGAGAGCAGGCTGCTCCACTTCCATGGGTGCCTCTACGACGCCCGTCTCGTCAACTGGCGGCGCAGGTGGCTCCGTCTGGGTGGAGGCGTCGACCTCCGCTGGTCGACTCGCAGTGGAGCTGGCTGTAGGGGTGGACGACTTCTTGAGGACCCGCAGCTCCTCACGCAGCTGTTGCAGCTGGCGGTGAACAGCTACGAGTTCCTCCTTCATGGCGGCCCTCTCGGCCGCAAGGGCGGCGTGGAAGGCGGCCAGTGCGTCATCCGAGGCGGCTTCGCGACGGCACGGTCCACCTCTCCCGCGGGAACGGGGGGGTGGGACGTCCGTCTCGACGCCAGGCACCTCTGCAGGTACCTCAGCAGGGCGTGGGAAGACCATCTTGCCTCGGTAGCCCCGCACGTAGGCGCAGCTGCGCGCGTTTGCGGCGTGGGCACCGCCGCAATTCACGCACTTGGCAGCCGCACCGCGGGGCTTGGTGCAGTTGCGTGTGTCGTGTGCCTCAGCACACTTCAGGCACGCCAGACTGCCCCTGCACACTTTGGCAATGTGTCCCAGCCTTTGGCACCGAAAGCATTGCTGCTCAGTGCGCGGTTTCTTCTTGTGTCGTCTGCGTCCGCGGTCCTTGCCGATCACTTCGGCCAGGAACTCCAGTGCGGCCACAAACTTGCTTCCCTTCCTGCGTCCAGCCATACCGGATGCGTAAGCGTGTGGAGATGCGTGCGCGCCGGCGTCTTCTGCTGCCCCGTGTGCAACGTGCCTGTGCGCTCCGTCCGTAGCCGCCGCGCCGCCAGGCCCAGCCAGTGTCGCGGGCGGGCGCGGACGGCCGAGAGAGCGGCCGCCACTCTGCGCGCCGCCGCGCCGCGCCTCCCGCGCTTGCTACCGCCCAACGTCCGACAGCCTGTGCGGACCAGCCCCAAACCTGCGCCGCAACCACCCGCGCCATTCAAACCACCGAGGATGGGGCTACACACGGCCACACCACAGTCGCCAACCAGTCGCCACGGCAGCGCCGCAAACCACGGCCAAACTGCAGCTACCGCGCGCTACAGCCTGGCTCGGCCCGCCGAGAATCGCCGCCCCCGCCCAAATGCCGCCCCCACAGCCCCAGCCGACGACCCGCCACAATGGCCAAACCTTCGGCAAAACTGGCGCACCGTCGCCGCGCCAGCCCGGCCAGCGCGGCCGCCGCCACAGCCACACAAGCGGAGGCGTGCGGCGATGACGGCCGTGCAAACGCACCTCCGCCGCCCCATCGCCCTCCCACCGTTTCCCGATCGGCCCGCGGCCGTCGGGCCACCTCGCCCGCCAACATTCGCGCCCGTTTCTCACAAAATTGCCCGCCGCAAAACAAAAACGAGCGCCGCCTGCGCAACATGGGCACCGGCCAACCGAGGCGCCGCCGCCCCTCGCCGCTTTCAGCGAGGGTGGCTAACCGCCATCCGCAACTACAGACGCACCGAATCTGCCTTCAAAAGCACACACCGACAGCCGACCTCTAACATTTAGACTCCGCAAGCCACCCAACGGTGTGTGGCGGAGGGCACTTCACGTGCCAATGTCATTTACCTCCCTTTGCTGTTCCAGTCGCGTATGGTTCGCGGGACGAACCGACAGTCTGCAAAAAAAAACGCCTCCGTGCGCGCTCGAATCCCTCTAACCACATCCATTCGTGATCTCCTCGGGAGGTATACGCAATATATTCGATACCCCATCCAGAAACGCAATATCTCGAAACCTGGCGAGCAAGCTACACCGCGATGCAGAGCGCCTCTATTGCAGAGTCTGCCGCTTGGGTTTGTTAAACATCTCCGTAACGCTATCACGGTTACCAAATGACCCTGCGACGAAACGTTGGATCGTCTCCGTCGCCTCCGTCAACGCGACCTGGTACGGATCCCACACTGATGGGCAACACTCACGTATAGGTCGAACGAACGGGTGTTTTGTAAGCCACCTCCTCCTTTTGTTGATGGACGACATTTGCTACGCATTCTCCCAATAAATCGCAACCTGGTACCCGCCTTACCAACAATTACTTTTGTTTGTTTTTTTGTTAATATGATGATCATCCCACTCCCAATCACTCCGCACGCATACTCCCAGATATTTTACAGACGTAACTGCTACCAGTGTTTGTCCCGCTATCATATAATCAATCATACAATAAAGGGTCCTTCTTTCTATATTATTCGCAATACATGTTAAGGGACAGTTGCCACTCCCTGCACCACGTGCCTATCCGCTGCAGATCGTCCTGCATTTTTCGCTGCAACTTCTCTGTATACTACAGCATCATCCGCGAAAAGACGCATGCAACGTCCGACACTATCTACTAGGTCATTTATATACATTGTGTGTGAAGAGCAATGGGTCCCATAACACTCCCCTGTGGCACGCCAGAGGTTACTTTAACGTCTGTAGACGTCTCTCCATTGATAACACAACATGCTGTGTTCTGTTTGCTACAATCTCTTCAGTCCAGCCACACACTTGGTGGTCCGACATTCTGCAGACACTTACTTTGTTTATCAGGCGACAGTGCGGAACTGTATCGAACGCCCTCCTTCCGGATGTCAACCAAAATGGCATCTACCTGGGAGCCTGTATCTAATATTTTCTGGGTCCCATGAACAAATAAAGCGCGTTGGGTCTCACACGATCGCTGTTTCCGGAATCCATGTTGATTCCTACATAGTAGACACTGGGTTTCCAAAAAACGACATGCTACTACTCGAGCATAAAACATGTTCTCAAATTCTACAACCGATCGACGTCACAGATATAGGGCCTATATAGTTTTGCGCATCTGCTCGACGACCCTTCTTCAAGCCCGGGACTACCTGTGCTCTTTTCCAATCATTTGGAACCCTCCGTTCCTCTAGAGACTTGCGGTACACGGCTGTTAGGAGGTTCTGTCGCGTACTCTGTGTAGAATCGAATTGGTATCCCGTCAGGTCCAGTGGACGTTCCTCTGTTGAGTGATTCCAGTTGCTTTTCTATTCCTCCTTGGACACTTATTTCGATGTCAGCCATTTTTTCGTTTGTGCGAGAAGGAACTGCAGTGCGGTCGTCCTCCGTGAAACAGCTTTGGAAACAGGTGTTTAGTATTTCACAGCTTTACGCGTGTCATCCTCTGTTTCAATGCCATCATCATCCCGGAGTGTCTGGATATGCCGTTTCGAGCCGCTTACTACTGATTCAACGTACGACCACAACGTCCTAGGATTTGATTTGATTTCCTGTCACGTCGGTACATGGAATTGTACTTTCGCATTCACCGGACGCTTCACGCATAGCCCTCCTTACGCTAACTTTGGACATCGTTTAGCGTCTGTTTGTCTGAGAGGTTTTGGCTGCGTTTCAACTTTGAGTGAAGCTCTCTTTGCTTTCGCTATAGTTTCCTAAACTTTGGTTGTTTGTACCGCGGTGGGTTTTTCCCATCCCTCGCAGTTTTACTCGGCACGTACCTGTCTAAGACGCATTTTACGATTGCCTTGCACTTTCTCCATAAACACTCAACATTGTCAGTGTCGGAGCAGACATTTGCGTTTGCATCTGCCTGGTAGTCTCAAATCTGCCTTCTATTACTCTTGCTAAACAGATAAACCTTCCTCCCCCCCCCCTTTTTTTTTGTTTTTTTTTGTTTTTTTGTTTGTATATTCCTACTAACGTCCATATTCAGCGATGCTGCAACGGCCTCTTGATCACTGGGTCCCTGTTCTGCACATACAGAGTCGACAAGTTCGGGGTCTGTTTGTCATCGGTAGGTCCACGATGTTATCTCCACGAGTCGGTTCTCTCTCTGTTTAATTGCTCGCGGCATTTTTCGTTCGGATGGTGCACTCAGTATACTGTCACTCGATGCTCTGTCCCTACCACCCGTCCTCAACATCTGGCACATTGAAATCTCCACCTAAGACTGTAACACGCTGCGGAAAGGAAAATGTATGTCCACATTTTCTCTCACTTGTTCGGCCACTAATGCTGCTGAGTCGCGAGGTCGGTAAAAGGAGCCAATTATCAACCTAGCTCGGCTGTTGAGTGTACCCTCCACCCACAATAGTTCACAGGAACCGTCCACCACTTCTACTTCACTACACAGGATAAACTACTACTAACAGCGACGAACCACTCCACCACCGGTTGCATGCACGCTATCCTTTCTAAAGCACCGTCTGTACCTATAACGATTGCAGCTTCGGCGCTTTCTATCAGCGCTTGACGTTCCGGTACTTTACCAACGCAGAGCTTCGACAGTTGACAATTACAATACCGATTGCCGCTTGGTCCCCGCATGTCCTGACCTTGCCCCGCGCCCGTTGCCCTTTCCGTACTTGCCCAAGGGCCATCCAACCTAAACAGAACCGCCCAGCCCACGCCACACAACCCCTGCTACCCGTGTAGCCGCTTGTTGCGTATAGTGGACTCCACCTAAGACTATATAACATAACATGCCCTAAGGCATTCGCGGTGTACACCACCCTAAGGTGAGGTGAGGTGAGGTTAGGTTAGGTTAGGTTAGGTTAGGTGGACGTGGGTTAGGTTAAGGGTTACAGTTAGGTTAAGCGTCAAAGTTAGGTTAAGCGTTCGGACGTGAGGCGTCAGGTGGCCGCACCTACCTTTACGGCCGGACATCTTAGGTTAGAGGTTAGGTTAGGTTAAGGCGCCGAGAGGTCCGCGGTCAGGTTACGTTCACCTTCGGGCGCCACACGTAGGTTTCAAAGGTGTGTCGGTCGGTCGTCGGCAAGCCGCAAAAACTACAGACGACGTCGACCAAACCGCCGCAAGACCGAGCAGGAGGCAGATATAAAACACACACACACACACACACACACACACACACACACACACACACACACACACAAAAACAAAATTAAACACCACCCACCGGCCAAAGGGCACCAAAAACCACAAACCCGAGCACCACGTCGACCAGAGGCAACCCGCCGCTCACGCGACATGGCTGGCAACTAAGGGGCAAACGGCAACGGCGCTTTCCGCACCGGGCCGGATGCACGTACGACAACACCGCTACCCGTACGCAGGCCTCCCATTGCACACAGCCGCTCTGTGTTTGAACATCATCAATGGCGCGCCCGCGGCTCGTCGCGGGCGCAGCCATAACGCCACCACTTTTGCACCAACACATTCACGCACCGCAAAACAGCTCGCCGACACAGCACAGCCGACAAACAAAAACAACCCGCGAGACGGGGGCGACAACGACAACAGCAGCAAACAACTCGCACCAAGCGTCCAACAGGTAACAAACGGACAAGCACAGCCTCTGCTAACGGCCACGACGCCAGCGGCACACTGCTCCTTTCCCGCCACACTCGATTTCACAACGCACGCACGCGACCCCGTCAACGACACCGACACGACACACGACGGGCTCCCTTCCCGCAACCTACACCTTTCCGCCACTACGCACAGCTCCACCCGACGCGCCCGTCGCAACGACACTACTGCACGCACTATCCACCCGCCTCCTCCTCTCCCCCCCCCCCCTTCCCGTACACAACAACACAGCCAAAAACAACACTCACGACCCAAACATACTAACGACATGGCACGTGCATCGGCGCACACCCCAACCAGTCACCGTCGACAACCACACGCAAGGCACGAAACCGGCGTCCTTCCACGTTGCCATCAAAGCTGCACAAACAACCACAGGAGGAACCACCAACAACGGCCCGCCCGCCCGCCCGCCCGCCCCAATATTCTCCCACCCTCACCTCACGCCGCAACCACCAAACGCACATTCCCGCTCGCTACCACACACCTCTCGGCAGCCGCTTCGCAAACACATGACGTGACGTGACGTGACGTGACATCATCACATCACGGGCTACGCACGCACACCGACCCACTTTCCTGCCCTTCGCCCTCTTCTTTCCGACGCCTGCCTTCGGCCGAGCACACGTACGTGGCACAACGCCCAACACAGTCACACACAGTCGACAGGCGCACGCCCAGGCACGCAACGACGCAGCGCAGCAAAGGCGCCCGCAACACATACCTCCTCTCTCTTCTCGCCGCCGCCGCCGACCGCCCGCCAGCCAGCCACTCGCAATGTGCACTGCCAACCAGCCACACGTCCACCGCGCCGCCTCCGACCACCCGCCAGGGGGCGCTCACGTCCGCGACAACAGCGCGGCCCGCCGCCGGGCGGGCCCAGCCGAACCCAGCCCAGCCGGCGCGCGCTGCTCTGCACTCGGCGCGCCACACATCCTGCTGCAGACCGGGCTCGTCTCTCTGTACGCGTCTGCCCGCATCTCGTCTTCCTGCGCATCAACACAACGAGGCCGCGTGAGCAAACCCCCCCCGTCACAACGCCACATCACACACTGCCTTGTCTACCGCCGAAATGCACTCACCAGCCATCCGCTTCGTCTTCGTCTTGTTTACTCGTTGTTGTTGCAGCGGCGCACACAGCCCCGGCCGGCCGCATCCGAGGGTGGCCCGCCGCCAGCGTCTCCTCCTTGGGCACAGGTGCGGTGCCGTGCCGTGGCCGCCCATCCATCCAACCGCACGCATTTGCTGGCCGCCTCTGCTGCAGAAGAAGACAAAAAACGAAACGTACAAACATACACGCACCCACAGCGTGGCCACACACGGACGGGACCGACAGGCTCCAAGGCGACCAAAGGATAAAAACAAAATAAAAAAACAAAAAGACGCAAGCAAGCAACAAGCACAGGCTGTCGCCTCGCGCCTCTGTCCTTCCGCCCCCGCCCTTCTCTCCCACCACATGCCCACAAACACCACCGCCTCCCCCTCCCCGCACCTCCACATTCGCCCCCTCCATTTGTTCCTTTCTCGCTCTTCCCTTCTGTGTGTCTGCGTGCGTGCGCGGGCGGCGCCTCTCAACATCCGCCGGCCGTCCGTCCCGTTTTCGCCGTACCACACACGCCACCGCCTCCTCCCCGTCCACCACCGCCGCCCCTGTCCGCCCCGCACAACACCATACACCGCTGCTTGTCCTGGCCGTTGCCACCAAAGGCGCCAGCCGCAAACCGCGCCAACGCCGCAGCGCGCGTGCGTCCTTCCTTCTCCGTGCCGACGCGGCCTCTATTCCCGCACCCATTCGGCCGACGACACAGCCGTTGGGCTCCGCACTGCGCGTACCGGCGTTACGCACGCACACCCACCCCCCTCGCGAACGCACGACTCATTGTCTTTGTTGTTTCTCCTCTTTCTTAACGTCTTTGTTTGTTGTTTGTTGTTTGTTTTGTTTTTTGTTTTTTGTTTTTTTTTTCGTTTTTCCCCACCGCCACATGTGACACAATGCCGCCCTCCACCTTTCGTTCGTGGTTGCTTGCTTTGTTTCTCTTTCTCATTGGTACACGTCCGACGCGCTCCATTTCCACCACACCACGGCCATCAGCCTCCTCAACGGGCAGGCGCAGTGTGCCATTCTCCGGCGCACAAGCACACCGCGCGGTACTGGCGCGGCTCGCTCTCCTCGCCCCCACGCCACGCCACGCCACGCCACCGGTGCGCAGCAGCACATGTGATGTCTCGCAACACGACACGCGGTGCGCACACCCCGACCACGCGGCTCTAAAGGCATGGCACCGGCGACATGCGCCGCCCCAGCCACGCATCCGTCGTCTCACGTTGTTCACTGCCAGCCGCGTCGGAGGCTACAACCGCAACCACCACAACAACGGTCCCCCTCCCGGCAACACATTTGTTGCACAAACAAACACAACCGCCGAGCGCAGCGCAGCGCGAACCACCCACACGCGCCCTCCGCGTCTCCTTTCTCCTTTCGCCCCCTCCCATCTCCCGAATATGCCAGCAGCGCAGCGTTACGCGTGCCCCTCACCCGTCCACACTACCGCGAAACGAACACGCCTTCCGGGCCACCTGCAAGGGCACGCCCACCACCAAATACTGCCGTATTCACGGACGCAGTTCGCAACACGCAACGCACTCTCCACCTACCTTCTTTCTCTCGTCCCTTCTCTTTAAAAACAAAACAAACACACAAACCAACCACGGCTAACACACTTTTTCGCGACACCTTTGACTGCGTTATCTCGACCGTGACGGCAGCTATCGACCATCCATTCCCCACTACATACACACACACACACACACACATCATTCGCTACACCGCACACGAAACGGCAAGGGCAAGGCACTCTCTCATAGATTCTTCCTCCGAGCCATATCGGGCGAACGTTGGCATCCGGGAAGGCAATGCAATTCAGCCGTCACCACGGCCGACACTTGCAGCCGCGCCGTAAGCGCATGTCAGTGCGGCTGCAATGCACGGGAACGTTCCGTTGCTCTAGACAGCGCCTCTCCGTTTTTCCCCTGTCTCGTTTTCCGGTGATTGCTTCTCCTTCTTCTTTTTCTTCGTTTCGTTTCGTTTTATTATTTTCGTTCCCCTCCTCCACCATTGTTTCCGTCCCCACAGTTTTTTTTTTTGCTCATTCCACACGTTCTGCCCAGACAAGACATGACATCCGACCGATCACAGTCAGCCTTTCGTCACCGTTCGCAGCGCCGACGGTGCCACAGTGAGACGGGTGTTCAGACCGACACGTTGCCATGATGCCCATAGACAGCTACTCAGGGCCGCCGGATCGGATCACATCACATCACATCACATCACCGACAAACCGGCCATTTCACCGGGGGACACAGACAACCGCGTGTACGCCCATAACAACAAACAACGGCCGTCGTCGTCTACCGTCACTGAACCGAACACACGTGCACCTTGAATGACGACACCGGCGTGCGTGCGCACAACAAACAATCAATCATTCAAATCAACTGCAGAAACGGCTATCAAAATCAAGGGCCAAATAAATGGGTACACCACCGTGCGTGTCGCCTACCCCACCCGCCCGTACAATTCTTGCGTCTTCTTAATGACTAGTAAAGACACGTCCATTTTAAAACGTCACCAACACACCTCCACGCCGTACAGCAAAGGGAATAGTAGACGGCAACACAACATTTCACCCTCGCCATCATGTATGTATGTATGATGTGACAACAAACAAACCCGCAGACGGCCCTAACGGTGACATCCAACAATCGCGAGGGGTTTCAATTGCAGTCACGTGACTAACCGGGCAGACAGAGACAAAGAAAGGAAAGGAATCAGCGACACAGACAACACCTCCTGTCTATGTGTCGACAAACAACCAACCAACCAACCAACCACGCCAAGACTCGCGAGCACGCATAACCACCACCACCAGCTGCTTCGCAACCAACCAAACCGGGTAGCTATGCGCCGCCTCACACAAACAACAATTCCGCTCTTCCCGCAAAGGCAATTTGGTGGCCCTGAAAAGGGCCGTTTTGCCGCTCTCGCAACGGAGGGGAGCTCCCTAGAGCCTTAACCCCCTCACTTGGAGCTCGTGTACTTGGTCACCGCCTTCGTGCCCTCGCTCACGGCGTGCTTGGCCAGCTCGCCAGGCAGCAAGAGCCGCACAGCCGTCTGGATCTCGCGGGACGTGATGGTCGAGCGCTTGTTGTAGTGCGCCAGGCGAGACGCCTCGGCCGCAATGCGCTCGAAAATGTCGTTCACGAAGCTGTTCATGATGCTCATCGCCTTCGACGAGATGCCCGTGTCGGGGTGCACCTGCTTCAGCACCTTGTAGATGTAGATGGCATAGCTCTCCTTCCTCTTGCGCTTCTTCTTCTTGTCGCCCTTCGAAATGTTCTTCTGCGCCTTGCCAGCCTTCTTGGCGGCCTTCCCGCTAGTCTTGGGCGGCATCTCGAACGTACAGCAAGCAGCAAGCGCTCCGCTCTAGTCAGCGTCTCCCCACACAGTGGCACCCGCCGAGCAGTCGAATTCTCTGGGTTTCCTACCCTTTGGTTTTGTAAGAAGAATCAGCGCCCGTTGGCACTCTGTCTTCTGGTTTAGTTACCCTGATTTTCGAAAATCTTAGTGTTTGTTTTAGTTTTAGTGTATGGGACCGTTGCTTATTTCCCGATGTATGTTAGGTGGAAGGAAGGGCGGCTGTTTTGTCTGGATGTTGATTGTTTTTGCTGTGAGATACTAAGCATCACGCAGAATTTACTATTTAGAACTGACGATGGGTCGTAGTGATGGGTGCTTTTTGACGGGGTTGATCTTCCCCGCCGAGGGAATTTATAAGATGGAACTGTGAAAGATGACATGATGTATAGAATTCGATGGATTTTTGCTTGATGGTATGATAGATGGTAGGATGACCAAGCATGACTCTGATCTCCTCATTGCTGCTGTACCACGGAACATCCGCGATTATTCTCAGAACTTTGTTCTGCAGTCTTTCTATCTTGGATAGGTTTGTATCTGCCGCCATGCTCCATACCTCTGAACCATAGAGCACAGCTGGCAGTATTATCACCTTCCAGACTTTCAGTTTCGCTGCAGTTGAGAGTCCTCTACCTTTGAGTAGCGGATATAGTTGGATAAGTCTTGCCTGGCCTTTGTTGCACGCTTCTGTGATGTGGTGACTAAAGGTTAGCCTTTTATCAATCTGTAGGCCAAGATACGTAATCGTATTTTTCCATGGCAGCTGTTGATTTCCAACTATGATGCTTCGTATTGGTGGTTTTGTTTTGTTGGTAAATAGGATTGCCTGGCACTTTGCAGCATTTATTTTTGTCTTCCACAGATTACACCATCTGATAACACGATTCATGTGGCGTTGTAGCCTGCATACGATGTAGTTGATGTTACTTCCGCTATGATATAGTGCCGTGTCGTCGGCATAAAGGGCTATTTGGCCCCCCGGCTCTCGGGGCACATCATTTGTATAGAGAAGGTATAGGAGGGGACCTAACACAGACCCTTGTGGTACTCCTGCTTCTATGTCTCTGATGGGACTGTTGGCGCCATCCAAGGAGGAATAAAATTTCCTGTTTGTCAGGAAGGACCTAATCATTTTGAGTATGTGCAGCGGGCAGTTGAGTTGGGACATCTTATAAAGCAGGCCGCCATGCCACACCCTGTCGAACGCTTTTTCGATATCTAGGAAGATGGCACCAGTGCTATTCCCTTGTTGTCTTTCCGAACATACGTGCTCCACCAGGCGAATGGCCTGCTGTGTGGTGCTATGACCAGCACGAAAACCAAACTGTTCCGGGGTAAGGACGTTGTTGATTTCAAGGAACTGCTGTAGTGGGATTTGTATTAGGGTCTCAAGGAGTTTGGAGAAATGGTTGAGGAGGGAGATGGGTCTGTGGTTTTGTGGGAATAAATGATTTTTGTTGGGTTTGGGAATCGAAATAATTTTTGCAACCTTCCAGGCTGAAGGGAAATAATTTAATTTTAGGCAGTTGTTTAGGATAGCGGTGAGGTGGGATATGGCGGACTGGGGAAGGTTTTTCAGGAAGGGTGGTCTGATATTGTCAGGGCCTGGGGCTTTATCGTTGCCGATTCGCCTGATGAGAGCACCCACTGTTCGCTCGCTGGTTGCGACGAACGAGGTGTCCGACCTTTCTTGGAGTTTCGCCGTTAGGTGGCGTCTGACCTCTCGTTCGTTTCTCTCGACCTCTTCCTCGTCATCGTCGATGTCGTTCTCTTGGAATTGGCGTTCGAGAGTGCGCGACATGGCGTCCGCTTTCTCTTCTGGCGTGTAGACTATCCCGTTTACGCCGTGCAGCGGATTTATGGTCTTTTGTGGGCTTCTTCGGGTTCTGATTTTATTCCAGAACTTTTCGGGATTTCTTTCGGCTTCTTGTAGGCCTCTCTCCCATCGCTCGTACCTGAGCAGTTGTAATCTTGTTCTGATTTCACGAGCCATTCTCTCCATTGCCCTTTTGTCCTGTGGATCCCGAAATTGCTGCCACAGACGCCTCGTGCGCTTCTTGTCCCTAATTAGTTGTGCGAGGTCGGGTGGTAGATCTTCGCGCCCGCGTTGGTGCGTGATTTTTATTGTGGCCCTCTCGCTGCACGTCGTCACGATGCGCGTAAACTCCTCAACTGCCGCGTCGATATCTCGCTTGTGGGGCATTTCTGGGGCAAAGTCTGGTATATGGTGGTCTACCAGTGTTTTATACCTATCCCAGTTTGTGGTAAAGGTAGCTCTTCTCCCCTCTGGAGGATCTGCCTGCTCGTTTTCTAGTCTCAGGATGACAGGGTCGTGGTCGGAATCCAGCGCGTTTACGACCTCTGTCTCCGTTATGACGTTTAGATGTTTGACCAGGTATATGTCCAGTTTATCTGGGCGGAACCTGTGGTCCCGGTGGAAATGGGTTGGCCTTCCTGGGGGTATTACCTCCACTTCGGGGTGAGCATCCAGGTATCGTAGGAGTGTCCTACCACTGGTGTTTGTGGCACGACAGGTCCATGCCCTGTGCTTTGCGTTTAGGTCCCCTCCTATGATGACTCTGTGGCTCTGGTTTAGAAGATTGCTGAGTTCTATCTCAGGTATGTTGCGACCTGGGGGGTGGTATGCAGCAATGAGGTAGGTGGGCTGGTTATTTATCAGCATTTCGATGGCTGTTGCTTCTATTTGCTGGAGCTGTGGCAGGGGTATATGTCGATGGCATAGACGTTGCTTAACTAGTACTGCCGTCCCACCACCCTGCCGGTTGGGACGGTCAGTTCTGTATATGGCATAATTTCTGACCCGGAAGTTGTCTGTTGGTGTTAGATGGGTTTCGTTCACTAGCGCAACGTCTATTCCGTATTCGTCTAGGAACAGCTCCAGCTCGTGTCTCTGGTGGCGAATGCCATCGGCATTCCAGATGCAGATAACTGGGTGTCGGTTTCTATTGGCCATTGGTGAATAGTGGCACGATTTTTGTAACGATTACCGCGATTTTTGCCATTATATCGGGTGCTGCCATGATTTCGCCACATGCTTGGGTTAGTTTGTTAAGCAGACTAGTAAGGTTGCTGCTTAACATTGATTTCATGATGTTCCATATTTGTTGGAGAAACTTTATGGGTTGCTCTGTTGGGGTTTGCTGCTCTGGTGCAGGACCTGAAGTGGCCATTGTCGTCTGGGTCGGATGTGTGCCTGGCAGCGATGTTGTGGATGGTTCCACTCCTCTTGGTGCTGAGTCAGCGGGAATTGGGGTGGTGGAGGACTCTGCTGTTGTAGGAGCTGATGCTGTTCCTTCTTCCTCCAATCTTTGTGTGTCTTGTTCTTCTGCTGCTACACTTGTTGTCTCTTTCTCTGCAGGGGTGCTGTTATTTGTGATTTGGGGTGGCAGTGGTGGGGGCACTTCGATTTGTGTCAGTCGTGGAGAGGGGGCTGGTTTCTCCTTCGGCTTTACATTCCCAGGTCGTGGGTTTGTTTGCGGTTTGGGTCTGGGTGCTTGGGCGGCTTGTGCCATAGTTTTGGGACCCTGAGGCATATGTTGCAGTTGTTGGTGCTGACTTTCTGCTTGATTTACATCGGCGCCAGTTTGTGGCATTGGGAGAAGCGATTGTGGCTGGGGAGCTTTTGGCATTCTGATGGCTACTGGTTGGGGATTATTGATCATGTGTGGGGTGGCTATGGGCGTTTCTTGATTTCGAGCGGTGGGGAGATATCTGCTCCTTTCTTGTGGTGGAGCTCTCATCTGCTCTTGCGCCTGGATGAGTTTCATCCTTACTGGGCATCCACGGAATGATGCTGGGTGGTTCCCAGCGCAGTTGGCGCATTTTGCCGGTTCTTCTGGCTTCAATTTACAGACGCTCGATAGGTGTGGTCCAGCACATTTGACGCATCTTGGGGTAAGGTAGCATTGGTTAGCACCATGTCTGAACCGTTGACAAATATAACATTGCGTTGGGCCGGTTGGTCTTTTGTACCTCTCGACTGTTACTGTCATGTATAAGAGGCGTTTCAGTTGGAATATCTTCTGGGCCTCCTCAGTATTTAGTAGGTTTACTTGATAGTTTGGTCCCTTTCTTCTAGGAGCGGACATGTGCTCGCCGGTTTCGGTCATTCTTGTTGTTGGTGACGCCATCTGATAGACTTCCTGGACCGGGAAACCTTTCTCCAGGAGTGCCTGTTTTATGTCGTCCGTTTCCCAGTAGGGCGTGAGACGCTTTATGACAACTTTTAGTGTGCTCTTGGGATTGTCGTTGTATGTAAAGAATTCGAGTTTTCTTTTCCTAAACTCGTCTTTCAGGTATTGAAAGTCTTCCGGGTTTGTTGCCTGGTAAACTATAGAGTTTCCCTTGTATGATGTGCTGAGCGCTCCTGTAAGTTTACCTTGTATTTGTCCTATCAGTGTGGTGTAGCCTTTTGTTTCATACACCGTGATCGGCGGGACTCTTCTCCTCCCTCTAGCCTGTTGCGGAGTCCGAGTGTTTGCCGCTGTTGTTGCGGGTGATTTTGTTCCCTCGGTTATTTTCGGGCTTTCTGCTCTAACCTTGTCACTGAAGGTGACTGTAGGAGGCCCAGGTTTTGTTTGTTGGGTGTCTCGTTTTTCGGCATCGTCTTCCATCTGTGCTGTGACAGCCTTTGGCGGTGCTCCTGCCTGTGTGCTCACACCGCTTTCTGTCTGTGTGTTGTCCACCATTTGTGGTGCTCCTGATTTTGTCGCTTCAACGACCTTCGTGGGCGCTTGTGGTGCTCCTGCTAGTGTCGCTTCAGCAGCCTTTGTGGGTTGGCCCTGATTTGTTTTGTTTAGCCTTCGGCTACGCCGCGGGACTCTAACCAGGGGAGAGTCATGTTGGTCATCCTCTGAAGAGGGGTCAGTGTTTATGACGAGATTTGGTTCTGAACCATCGTCCGACATAGAGTTTGAGGATGGAGAAGAAGAAGATGATGATGATGATGGGGTACGCTTTCTGGGAGGGTTTCCCGATGTCTCTAATTCCTGTGGTTGCCCCATAGTGCGGCTCCACGTGATGTTAATTTATCATCAGAGTTTGAGAACCTTATGGTTTGACAATTTCGCTGCTAGTACGATTTCCCTACTGCTGGCGGGTTTACCGTCGTTTCTCGGGTTTCTGGGCCCTATACTCCGACAATTTTGTGCTGTCGTAATTCCCTATCTCGGGCGGGCGCGGGATACCGCTAACCGCTGCGCGGCCTAGGCAGTCGGCCGCGGAGCGCAACGGGTCCCTGGACCGCTAAGTACCCTACCGCCTACAGCACAAAATTCTCGGAGAAAAGTCTTCTTTCTTCTGCGCCTCCTCTTCCTTCTGGTGGCTGCGCGAAACTACTACCTCCTCGGACAGCTATGCCATCTTTAAGCACGTGGTGCAATGACGGTCCGGGAACTGCACAGTACGGACGATGGGCGCGGGCAACACGAACAACTCCGCCAACGACAAACTGCTTTTTCGTGAAAAGCGCCCAGTCGCCACGAACCGCAAGACCAGAACAACAGCACGACCCCGCGCAACACAGCGAGCCAAGAGGCACGCCGATGCAGCAAGAAGCACGCGAGGCGACGGCCAAGCACACGAAACCCCAAACAAAGAGGAAGACCGCGCGCCTGACGGCACACGTGGTGGGTTTTTCCGGGCCGGGCAGGCAGTAGCGGAGCGCAGCGCAGCGCAGCAGCGTCCTTTCACTACGCGAGCACGACTCGGAATGGCACCTGGCACCCGCCGCTACCGCAACACCCCACCTTTACCAGCTCGCCCTGTTGCGGCCGCCGACCAATGGGGCGCGCGCGCAACCGGCCGCCGCACCCGAGCCCATAAAGGGACCCCCACCCTAGTCCCGCCGCCACGCACTCCGCTGCTCGACTCGCTGCGGCTCGCACCGTTACGTTACGTGTTTCAACTAGCCAAACGCCATGTCCGGACGCGGAAAGGGAGGCAAAGTCAAGGGCAAGTCAAAGTCCCGCTCAAGCAGGGCTGGGCTCCAGTTCCCGGTCGGCAGAATCCACCGCCTCCTGCGCAAGGGAAACTACGCCGAGCGCGTCGGCGCCGGGGCGCCCGTCTACCTCGCCGCCGTCAGAGTACCTCGCGGCTGAGGTGCTCGAGCTGGCCGGAAACGCGGCCCGCGACAACAAGAAGACGCGCATCATCCCGCGCCACCTGCAGCTCGCCATCCGCAACGACGAGGAGCTCAACAAGCTCTTGTCGGGCGTCACCATCGCACAGGGTGGTGTCCTGCCCAACATCCAGGCCGTCCTGCTGCCAAAGAAGACCGAGAAGAAGGCCTAAACAGAGAGCGCGGCGCTGCGCTTGCGTGCTCCCTGCACGCAAACGCGCCTGCCTTTGCCTTGCCGGCTCGGCTCACAACAATCGGCCCTTTTCAGGGCCACCACACAAACCTACGTCCAAAGCAAAGTTTCCGTCGTCCGTGCTCGCCGCACTTTACACAACACGTCCACATACATACATTGCACAGCCAGCGCCGGCGCACGTCCGCCATCTTGTCCACAGCCCGTGTGGCCGAACGCGCACACATTTTGTCGTTTCTCTCTTTTTGTCTTTTTTGTTTCTGCACCCCTCCGCGCACGCACAGAGTCGCGTTCCAAACGACAACGACATCGATACACCGATAATGTGATGATCATTGTTAGCATTATAATGTTTCAATTAAAGGGGCGCGCGTGGCACAGACAAAAAAACCAAACAGCTGATCCGATCGATCGATCGATCCGGCCCGCCCGCCTATGCCCACGCCACAAACAAACAACAAACCACGCACACACTGGACTCAGCCGCGCCCATCGCGTCAAACTCAAAAACTAACGCACGCGCAGCAGCAACAACAACAACAACAACACGCACAGGCAACACAGACTCTTTCGCACTTTTCAATCTCCGAACAGTGTGGTGGCCCTGAAAAGGGCCGTTTTCGTCTCTCCCACCAAGCACGGGCACGGCACGGCCGCGGGAAGGCCACAACGCAGCACAGCACACCGGCTGGCTGGCTGCCTGCCTGCCTAACCGCCGAAACCGTACAGGGTGCGCCCCTGCCTCTTCAGGGCGTACACCACGTCCATGGCCGTCACAGTCTTGCGCTTGGCGTGCTCAGTGTACGTCACCGCGTCGCGGATCACGTTCTCCAGGAACACCTTCAGCACTCCGCGGGTCTCCTCGTAGATCAGACCAGAGATGCGCTTCACGCCGCCCCTGCGAGCCAGGCGGCGGATGGCGGGCTTCGTGATGCCCTGGATGTTGTCGCGCAACACCTTGCGGTGCCGCTTGGCGCCACCCTTGCCCAGCCCCTTTCCTCCCTTGCCGCGGCCTGTCATTCTTCTTCTTCTTCCTTCCTCCTCCTCAAAGCAAGCAAGCGAAAAAACACAAGCGCCAGCTCCTCACCCGGCGCTAGCGAGTCGGCTACGGTGCGAGCTCTTTCTATAGGATGGGGCCCCTCCACGCCCACACCAACGTGGTGACCAACACAAAAGTTCTACTGTCACCTCCGTAAACATGTTAGTTTTTGAATCAGGCGTCACAGGATGCGGGCTGTGATGTTGTCCATGCGTCTGGGTAAGACTACTCATTAACATGGTCCATCAGGAGATAGAAGTGGTCGAAAACGATCGAAGGGTAGCGGTTTTAAGAGCAGAGGAAAAAAAGTGCCAAGGCCAGCGCCAAGGGAAAAAAACCTCTGCGACAGTAGGACGGGTAGTAAGGGCAGTAGCGGCTTGCTATCTGCGACAGTGCATGCAAGGTGTGGTTGAGTTAGTTCGAGGTATCGTGCATCGTTACCTTTGTCGGTGTTGGAGCCTGTTGCGGCGCTCGCTGCAGTTGCTGCGTACCTGCAACAGTTCAAGGTCGTTGTGGATTAGTGGGCGATCGGTCATAGATCGACTCACAGACGGTGTAGGGGGTGTGTGTGGCTGGTTTGCGTGCTGTGTACAGTACGGTTTCCCTGCGGTTGCCTGTTTTTCGGCTTGTCGCACATCTGGGTTTCCAGTAATGACTGTGTTGCAGGGGCTCGCCAGTACTGTCCTGTTAGTGTTCTATGGACCATAGATGTTCAGTTCCTAGCCAGTAATGTCTTTGGTCTGTTATGCTTCCATCTATGGTTGTGGTCGTAGTTACCCAGAGAAAGGATAAACGGGTTGCGCGAGTGTCTCGTGTTATTGTACAGTCGTGTGGAGAGTTTTTGGAATACCTGCAAGATAGTATCTAGCCGGTATTCCCGGTGAAGGTCCGCGATGCGTGTGTAGGTGCGAGCTCTCTGCCGCCGCCCCCCTATATAGACTCTGGCCCGCCCTCCCCCCACCACGCGCACCGAGGGCATATAAGCGCGGCGCGGGGCCGCGCGGGCCCGTTGTCAAGGCAGCACCGGACGCTTCGTGTACCGCACGCACCTCCACGCCGCTAACCGCTATGGCCCGCACAAAGCAAACGGCCCGCAAGTCCACCGGCGGAAAGGCGCCGCGCAAACAGCTCGCCACCAAGGCGGCGAGGAAGAGCGCGCCCGCCACCGGCGGCGTCAAGAAGCCCCACCGCTACAGGCCGGGCACCGTCGCCCTGCGGGAAATCAGGCGCTACCAGAAGAGCACAGAGCTGCTCATCCGCAAGCTGCCGTTCCAGCGCCTAGTGCGCGAGATCGCCCAGGACTTCAAGACCGACCTGCGCTTCCAGAGCTCCGCAGTCATGGCCCTGCAGGAGGCCAGCGAGGCCTACCTCGTCGGCCTCTTCGAAGACACCAACCTGTGCGCAATCCACGCCAAGCGCGTCACCATCATGCCCAAGGACATCCAGCTCGCGCGCCGCATCCGCGGCGAGCGCGCCTAGAAACCGCGCCGCGCACGCGCGCCCGCCCAACAAAAACGGCCCTTTTCAGGGCCACTAACATCTCTCCGTCGCGAGCAAAACTTTTGTCGGTCTTGCCGCCCCGCAAAACAACAACAACCAATTCCCCTCCCGTCCACAGCCGCTCTCGCCAACAATCGACGTCACTCCCATCCCTCACAATACACACACACACAACAGCCGGACGACGTCACCACACACCACGGGTGGCTGGCCGCCGCCGTCTCCGAGGCGCGCGCACGCTACGCTACACTACAACGTCAACGCCACCGCGCCTTCCCAATTCCCGCCGGCCACTTCCACGTCTCACGTCCCCCCGCCGCTTTGAGAGAGAGAGAGAGAGAGACACAACACACACACAAAAGACACGACATCCGCAAAGCAAGCAAACACACAAACAAACAAGAGTCTCCAGAAACATACATGAGCAACCAAACGTCGGCCGCCGCAAAAAGAACAACTACAACAACAACAAAAACAAAAAAAAAAAAAAACAAATAAAATAAAATAAAAAGACCAACAAACGGCCACAACCGCTCCGCTACCGCGCGCCGCCGCCTACCGCCACCGGCACCACAATCCAACCACCACGGCACGCAAACAGTACCCACAAGGGTCACACACACACACACACACACAACCAACCAACCAACCAACCAACCACACCGGCGCATGCACGACAATCAACGCCTTCCCGACGTCCTTTGATGGCCCTGAGAAGGGCCGTTTTGGGCCGCGCGACAGCCGCAGCCGTGCCATCGCGCGCCACTAAGACGACGCGGGGGAGGGCGGTGGGGGACGACGGCGTCAAGCGCCAACCCCTCTCCCTTGCCTTTCTTTAACTTTACTACTTTACTTCTTCTTCTTGGGCGACGCCTTCGCCTTAGACGGCGTCGTCGCCTTCTTCGGGCGCGGCGCCTTCGGCTTCTTCGTCGGAACCTTGGCGGCCTTCTTCGCCTTCGACGGCGACTTGGCCTTGGCCGGCTTGGCCGCAGCCGCCTTCTTCGCACCCGCGGGAGCCGCCGACGCCGCAGACGCCTTCTTGGCGGCGCCCGCCTTCCGACCGGTCGCCGCCTTCACGCCACCAGCCTTCTTTGCGCCGGCCGCGCGGCCGCCCTTCTTCTCCTTGCTGGCCGGAGCGGCGCGCTTCTTCTTCGCACCGCCGGCACGAGCCTTGCCGCCCTCGGCCGCCCCGCCGCCGGCGCCGGCAAGCTTGAAAGAGCCGGACGCGCCCTTCCCCTTCGTCTGCACCAGCTCGCCAGCCACGACGGCCGACTTGAGGTACTTCTTGATAAAGGGCGCCAGCTTCTCCGCGTCCAGCTTGTAGTGCGCGGCAATGTACTTCTTGATCGCCTGCAGCGACGAGCCGCCGCGCTCCTTCAGACTCTTGATGGCGGCCGTCACCATCTCAGAGGTGCGCGGGTGCGCAGGCTTGGCGCGCGGCTTCTTCGCAGACGCCGCAGACTTGGCCTTCTTCGTCGTGCCGGTGGCGGCGGGTGCCGCAGCAGTCTCGTTCGTAGCCGCCTGATCTGCCATTATTTCGACGGACGACGCGCGTACACACAACAACAGAACAGCGAGAGAGAGCGGCGAGCACGGCAGAGAATAGCCGCCGCGCCGCCAGGCCCAGCCAGTGTCGCGGGCGGGCGCGGACGGCCGAGAGAGCGGCCGCCACTCTGCGCGCCGCCGCGCCGCGCCTCCCGCGCTTGCTACCGCCCAACGTCCGACAGCCTGTGCGGACCAGCCCCAAACCTGCGCCGCAACCACCCGCGCCATTCAAACCACCGAGGATGGGGCTACACACGGCCACACCACAGTCGCCAACCAGTCGCCACGGCAGCGCCGCAAACCACGGCCAAACTGCAGCTACCGCGCGCTACAGCCTGGCTCGGCCCGCCGAGAATCGCCGCCCCCGCCCAAATGCCGCCCCCACAGCCCCAGCCGACGACCCGCCACAATGGCCAAACCTTCGGCAAAACTGGCGCACCGTCGCCGCGCCAGCCCGGCCAGCGCGGCCGCCGCCACAGCCACACAAGCGGAGGCGTGCGGCGATGACGGCCGTGCAAACGCACCTCCGCCGCCCCATCGCCCTCCCACCGTTTCCCGATCGGCCCGCGGCCGTCGGGCCACCTCGCCCGCCAACATTCGCGCCCGTTTCTCACAAAATTGCCCGCCGCAAAACAAAAACGAGCGCCGCCTGCGCAACATGGGCACCGGCCAACCGAGGCGCCGCCGCCCCTCGCCGCTTTCAGCGAGGGTGGCTAACCGCCATCCGCAACTACAGACGCACCGAATCTGCCTTCAAAAGCACACACCGACAGCCGACCTCTAACATTTAGACTCCGCAAGCCACCCAACGGTGTGTGGCGGAGGGCACTTCACGTGCCAATGTCATTTACCTCCCTTTGCTGTTCCAGTCGCGTATGGTTCGCGGGACGAACCGACAGTCTGCAAAAAAAAACGCCTCCGTGCGCGCTCGAATCTCTCTAACCACATCCATTCGTGATCTCCTCGGGAGGTATACGCAATATATTCGATACCCCATCCAGAAACGCAATATCTCGAAACCTGGCGAGCAAGCTACACCGCGATGCAGAGCGCCTCTATTGCAGAGTCTGCCGCTTGGGTTTGTTAAACATCTCCGTAACGCTATCACGGTTACCAAATGACCCTGCGACGAAACGTTGGATCGTCTCCGTCGCCTCCGTCAACGCGACCTGGTACGGATCCCACACTGATGGGCAACACTCACGTATAGGTCGAACGAACGGGTGTTTTGTAAGCCACCTCCTCCTTTTGTTGATGGACGACATTTGCTACGCATTCTCCCAATAAATCGCAACCTGGTACCCGCCTTACCAACAATTACTTTTGTTTGTTTTTTTGTTAATATGATGATCATCCCACTCCCAATCACTCCGCACGCATACTCCCAGATATTTTACAGACGTAACTGCTACCAGTGTTTGTCCCGCTATCATATAATCAATCATACAATAAAGGGTCCTTCTTTCTATATTATTCGCAATACATGTTAAGGGACAGTTGCCACTCCCTGCACCACGTGCCTATCCGCTGCAGATCGTCCTGCATTTTTCGCTGCAACTTCTCTGTATACTACAGCATCATCCGCGAAAAGACGCATGCAACGTCCGACACTATCTACTAGGTCATTTATATACATTGTGTGTGAAGAGCAATGGGTCCCATAACACTCCCCTGTGGCACGCCAGAGGTTACTTTAACGTCTGTAGACGTCTCTCCATTGATAACACAACATGCTGTGTTCTGTTTGCTACAATCTCTTCAGTCCAGCCACACACTTGGTGGTCCGACATTCTGCAGACACTTACTTTGTTTATCAGGCGACAGTGCGGAACTGTATCGAACGCCCTCCTTCCGGATGTCAACCAAAATGGCATCTACCTGGGAGCCTGTATCTAATATTTTCTGGGTCCCATGAACAAATAAAGCGCGTTGGGTCTCACACGATCGCTGTTTCCGGAATCCATGTTGATTCCTACATAGTAGACACTGGGTTTCCAAAAAACGACATGCTACTACTCGAGCATAAAACATGTTCTCAAATTCTACAACCGATCGACGTCACAGATATAGGGCCTATATAGTTTTGCGCATCTGCTCGACGACCCTTCTTCAAGCCCGGGACTACCTGTGCTCTTTTCCAATCATTTGGAACCCTCCGTTCCTCTAGAGACTTGCGGTACACGGCTGTTAGGAGGTTCTGTCGCGTACTCTGTGTAGAATCGAATTGGTATCCCGTCAGGTCCAGTGGACGTTCCTCTGTTGAGTGATTCCAGTTGCTTTTCTATTCCTCCTTGGACACTTATTTCGATGTCAGCCATTTTTTCGTTTGTGCGAGAAGGAACTGCAGTGCGGTCGTCCTCCGTGAAACAGCTTTGGAAACAGGTGTTTAGTATTTCACAGCTTTACGCGTGTCATCCTCTGTTTCAATGCCATCATCATCCCGGAGTGTCTGGATATGCCGTTTCGAGCCGCTTACTACTGATTCAACGTACGACCACAACGTCCTAGGATTTGATTTGATTTCCTGTCACGTCGGTACATGGAATTGTACTTTCGCATTCACCGGACGCTTCACGCATAGCCCTCCTTACGCTAACTTTGGACATCGTTTAGCGTCTGTTTGTCTGAGAGGTTTTGGCTGCGTTTCAACTTTGAGTGAAGCTCTCTTTGCTTTCGCTATAGTTTCCTAAACTTTGGTTGTTTGTACCGCGGTGGGTTTTTCCCATCCCTCGCAGTTTTACTCGGCACGTACCTGTCTAAGACGCATTTTACGATTGCCTTGCACTTTCTCCATAAACACTCAACATTGTCAGTGTCGGAGCAGACATTTGCGTTTGCATCTGCCTGGTAGTCTCAAATCTGCCTTCTATTACTCTTGCTAAACAGATAAACCTTCCTCCCCCCCCCCTTTTTTTTTGTTTTTTTTTGTTTTTTTGTTTGTATATTCCTACTAACGTCCATATTCAGCGATGCTGCAACGGCCTCTTGATCACTGGGTCCCTGTTCTGCACATACAGAGTCGACAAGTTCGGGGTCTGTTTGTCATCGGTAGGTCCACGA
The DNA here is from genome assembly GCF_023898315.1 of Schistocerca nitens. Classification (NCBI taxonomy): domain Eukaryota; kingdom Metazoa; phylum Arthropoda; class Insecta; order Orthoptera; family Acrididae; genus Schistocerca; species Schistocerca nitens. The sequence goes on along the minus strand of NC_064622.1, from coordinate 466,116,086 downwards.
TGTTATCTCCACGAGTCGGTTCTCTCTCTGTTTAATTGCTCGCGGCATTTTTCGTTCGGATGGTGCACTCAGTATACTGTCACTCGATGCTCTGTCCCTACCACCCGTCCTCAACATCTGGCACATTGAAATCTCCACCTAAGACTGTAACACGCTGCGGAAAGGAAAATGTATGTCCACATTTTCTCTCACTTGTTCGGCCACTAATGCTGCTGAGTCGCGAGGTCGGTAAAAGGAGCCAATTATCAACCTAGCTCGGCTGTTGAGTGTACCCTCCACCCACAATAGTTCACAGGAACCGTCCACCACTTCTACTTCACTACACAGGATAAACTACTACTAACAGCGACGAACCACTCCACCACCGGTTGCATGCACGCTATCCTTTCTAAAGCACCGTCTGTACCTATAACGATTGCAGCTTCGGCGCTTTCTATCAGCGCTTGACGTTCCGGTACTTTACCAACGCAGAGCTTCGACAGTTGACAATTACAATACCGATTGCCGCTTGGTCCCCGCATGTCCTGACCTTGCCCCGCGCCCGTTGCCCTTTCCGTACTTGCCCAAGGGCCATCCAACCTAAACAGAACCGCCCAGCCCACGCCACACAACCCCTGCTACCCGTGTAGCCGCTTGTTGCGTATAGTGGACTCCACCTAAGACTATATAACATAACATGCCCTAAGGCATTCGCGGTGTACACCACCCTAAGGTGAGGTGAGGTGAGGTTAGGTTAGGTTAGGTTAGGTTAGGTGGACGTGGGTTAGGTTAAGGGTTACAGTTAGGTTAAGCGTCAAAGTTAGGTTAAGCGTTCGGACGTGAGGCGTCAGGTGGCCGCACCTACCTTTACGGCCGGACATCTTAGGTTAGAGGTTAGGTTAGGTTAAGGCGCCGAGAGGTCCGCGGTCAGGTTACGTTCACCTTCGGGCGCCACACGTAGGTTTCAAAGGTGTGTCGGTCGGTCGTCGGCAAGCCGCAAAAACTACAGACGACGTCGACCAAACCGCCGCAAGACCGAGCAGGAGGCAGATATAACACACACACACACACACACACACACACACACACACACACACACACACAAAACAAAATTAAACACCACCCACCGGCCAAAGGGCACCAAAAACCACAAACCCGAGCACCACGTCGACCAGAGGCAACCCGCCGCTCACGCGACATGGCTGGCAACTAAGGGGCAAACGGCAACGGCGCTTTCCGCACCGGGCCGGATGCACGTACGACAACACCGCTACCCGTACGCAGGCCTCCCATTGCACACAGCCGCTCTGTGTTTGAACATCATCAATGGCGCGCCCGCGGCTCGTCGCGGGCGCAGCCATAACGCCGCCACTTTTGCACCAACACATTCACGCACCGCAAAACAGCTCGCCGACACAGCACAGCCGACAAACAAAAACAACCCGCGAGACGGGGGCGACAACGACAACAGCAGCAAACAACTCGCACCAAGCGTCCAACAGGTAACAAACGGACAAGCACAGCCTCTGCTAACGGCCACGACGCCAGCGGCACACTGCTCCTTTCCCGCCACACTCGATTTCACAACGCACGCACGCGACCCCGTCAACGACACCGACACGACACACGACGGGCTCCCTTCCCGCAACCTACACCTTTCCGCCACTACGCACAGCTCCACCCGACGCGCCCGTCGCAACGACACTACTGCACGCACTATCCACCCGCCTCCTCCTCTCCCCCCCCCCCTTCCCGTACACAACAACACAGCCAAAAACAACACTCACGACCCAAACATACTAACGACATGGCACGTGCATCGGCGCACACCCCAACCAGTCACCGTCGACAACCACACGCAAGGCACGAAACCGGCGTCCTTCCACGTTGCCATCAAAGCTGCACAAACAACCACAGGAGGAACCACCAACAACGGCCCGCCCGCCCGCCCGCCCGCCCCAATATTCTCCCACCCTCACCTCACGCCGCAACCACCAAACGCACATTCCCGCTCGCTACCACACACCTCTCGGCAGCCGCTTCGCAAACACATGACGTGACGTGACGTGACGTGACATCATCACATCACGGGCTACGCACGCACACCGACCCACTTTCCTGCCCTTCGCCCTCTTCTTTCCGACGCCTGCCTTCGGCCGAGCACACGTACGTGGCACAACGCCCAACACAGTCACACACAGTCGACAGGCGCACGCCCAGGCACGCAACGACGCAGCGCAGCAAAGGCGCCCGCAACACATACCTCCTCTCTCTTCTCGCCGCCGCCGCCGACCGCCCGCCAGCCAGCCACTCGCAATGTGCACTGCCAACCAGCCACACGTCCACCGCGCCGCCTCCGACCACCCGCCAGGGGGCGCTCACGTCCGCGACAACAGCGCGGCCCGCCGCCGGGCGGGCCCAGCCGAACCCAGCCCAGCCGGCGCGCGCTGCTCTGCACTCGGCGCGCCACACATCCTGCTGCAGACCGGGCTCGTCTCTCTGTACGCGTCTGCCCGCATCTCGTCTTCCTGCGCATCAACACAACGAGGCCGCGTGAGCAAACCCCCCCCGTCACAACGCCACATCACACACTGCCTTGTCTACCGCCGAAATGCACTCACCAGCCATCCGCTTCGTCTTCGTCTTGTTTACTCGTTGTTGTTGCAGCGGCGCACACAGCCCCGGCCGGCCGCATCCGAGGGTGGCCCGCCGCCAGCGTCTCCTCCTTGGGCACAGGTGCGGTGCCGTGCCGTGGCCGCCCATCCATCCAACCGCACGCATTTGCTGGCCGCCTCTGCTGCAGAAGAAGACAAAAAACGAAACGTACAAACATACACGCACCCACAGCGTGGCCACACACGGACGGGACCGACAGGCTCCAAGGCGACCAAAGGATAAAAACAAAATAAAAAAACAAAAAGACGCAAGCAAGCAACAAGCACAGGCTGTCGCCTCGCGCCTCTGTCCTTCCGCCCCCGCCCTTCTCTCCCACCACATGCCCACAAACACCACCGCCTCCCCCTCCCCGCACCTCCACATTCGCCCCCTCCATTTGTTCCTTTCTCGCTCTTCCCTTCTGTGTGTCTGCGTGCGTGCGCGGGCGGCGCCTCTCAACATCCGCCGGCCGTCCGTCCCGTTTTCGCCGTACCACACACGCCACCGCCTCCTCCCCGTCCACCACCGCCGCCCCTGTCCGCCCCGCACAACACCATACACCGCTGCTTGTCCTGGCCGTTGCCACCAAAGGCGCCAGCCGCAAACCGCGCCAACGCCGCAGCGCGCGTGCGTCCTTCCTTCTCCGTGCCGACGCGGCCTCTATTCCCGCACCCATTCGGCCGACGACACAGCCGTTGGGCTCCGCACTGCGCGTACCGGCGTTACGCACGCACACCCACCCCCCTCGCGAACGCACGACTCATTGTCTTTGTTGTTTCTCCTCTTTCTTAACGTCTTTGTTTGTTGTTTGTTGTTTGTTTTGTTTTTTGTTTTTTGTTTTTTTTTTCGTTTTTCCCCACCGCCACATGTGACACAATGCCGCCCTCCACCTTTCGTTCGTGGTTGCTTGCTTTGTTTCTCTTTCTCATTGGTACACGTCCGACGCGCTCCATTTCCACCACACCACGGCCATCAGCCTCCTCAACGGGCAGGCGCAGTGTGCCATTCTCCGGCGCACAAGCACACCGCGCGGTACTGGCGCGGCTCGCTCTCCTCGCCCCCACGCCACGCCACGCCACGCCACCGGTGCGCAGCAGCACATGTGATGTCTCGCAACACGACACGCGGTGCGCACACCCCGACCACGCGGCTCTAAAGGCATGGCACCGGCGACATGCGCCGCCCCAGCCACGCATCCGTCGTCTCACGTTGTTCACTGCCAGCCGCGTCGGAGGCTACAACCGCAACCACCACAACAACGGTCCCCCTCCCGGCAACACATTTGTTGCACAAACAAACACAACCGCCGAGCGCAGCGCAGCGCGAACCACCCACACGCGCCCTCCGCGTCTCCTTTCTCCTTTCGCCCCCTCCCATCTCCCGAATATGCCAGCAGCGCAGCGTTACGCGTGCCCCTCACCCGTCCACACTACCGCGAAACGAACACGCCTTCCGGGCCACCTGCAAGGGCACGCCCACCACCAAATACTGCCGTATTCACGGACGCAGTTCGCAACACGCAACGCACTCTCCACCTACCTTCTTTCTCTCGTCCCTTCTCTTTAAAAACAAAACAAACACACAAACCAACCACGGCTAACACACTTTTTCGCGACACCTTTGACTGCGTTATCTCGACCGTGACGGCAGCTATCGACCATCCATTCCCCACTACATACACACACACACACACACACATCATTCGCTACACCGCACACGAAACGGCAAGGGCAAGGCACTCTCTCATAGATTCTTCCTCCGAGCCATATCGGGCGAACGTTGGCATCCGGGAAGGCAATGCAATTCAGCCGTCACCACGGCCGACACTTGCAGCCGCGCCGTAAGCGCATGTCAGTGCGGCTGCAATGCACGGGAACGTTCCGTTGCTCTAGACAGCGCCTCTCCGTTTTTCCCCTGTCTCGTTTTCCGGTGATTGCTTCTCCTTCTTCTTTTTCTTCGTTTCGTTTCGTTTTATTATTTTCGTTCCCCTCCTCCACCATTGTTTCCGTCCCCACAGTTTTTTTTTTTGCTCATTCCACACGTTCTGCCCAGACAAGACATGACATCCGACCGATCACAGTCAGCCTTTCGTCACCGTTCGCAGCGCCGACGGTGCCACAGTGAGACGGGTGTTCAGACCGACACGTTGCCATGATGCCCATAGACAGCTACTCAGGGCCGCCGGATCGGATCACATCACATCACATCACATCACCGACAAACCGGCCATTTCACCGGGGGACACAGACAACCGCGTGTACGCCCATAACAACAAACAACGGCCGTCGTCGTCTACCGTCACTGAACCGAACACACGTGCACCTTGAATGACGACACCGGCGTGCGTGCGCACAACAAACAATCAATCATTCAAATCAACTGCAGAAACGGCTATCAAAATCAAGGGCCAAATAAATGGGTACACCACCGTGCGTGTCGCCTACCCCACCCGCCCGTACAATTCTTGCGTCTTCTTAATGACTAGTAAAGACACGTCCATTTTAAAACGTCACCAACACACCTCCACGCCGTACAGCAAAGGGAATAGTAGACGGCAACACAACATTTCACCCTCGCCATCATGTATGTATGTATGATGTGACAACAAACAAACCCGCAGACGGCCCTAACGGTGACATCCAACAATCGCGAGGGGTTTCAATTGCAGTCACGTGACTAACCGGGCAGACAGAGACAAAGAAAGGAAAGGAATCAGCGACACAGACAACACCTCCTGTCTATGTGTCGACAAACAACCAACCAACCAACCAACCACGCCAAGACTCGCGAGCAGGCATAACCACCACCACCAGCTGCTTCGCAACCAACCAAACCGGGTAGCTATGCGCCGCCTCACACAAACAACAATTCCGCTCTTCCCGCAAAGGCAATTTGGTGGCCCTGAAAAGGGCCGTTTTGCCGCTCTCGCAACGGAGGGGAGCTCCCTAGAGCCTTAACCCCCTCACTTGGAGCTCGTGTACTTGGTCACCGCCTTCGTGCCCTCGCTCACGGCGTGCTTGGCCAGCTCGCCAGGCAGCAAGAGCCGCACAGCCGTCTGGATCTCGCGGGACGTGATGGTCGAGCGCTTGTTGTAGTGCGCCAGGCGAGACGCCTCGGCCGCAATGCGCTCGAAAATGTCGTTCACGAAGCTGTTCATGATGCTCATCGCCTTCGACGAGATGCCCGTGTCGGGGTGCACCTGCTTCAGCACCTTGTAGATGTAGATGGCATAGCTCTCCTTCCTCTTGCGCTTCTTCTTCTTGTCGCCCTTCGAAATGTTCTTCTGCGCCTTGCCAGCCTTCTTGGCGGCCTTCCCGCTAGTCTTGGGCGGCATCTCGAACGTACAGCAAGCAGCAAGCGCTCCGCTCTAGTCAGCGTCTCCCCACACAGTGGCACCCGCCGCTACCGCAACACCCCACCTTTACCAGCTCGCCCTGTTGCGGCCGCCGACCAATGGGGCGCGCGCGCAACCGGCCGCCGCACCCGAGCCCATAAAGGGACCCCCACCCTAGTCCCGCCGCCACGCACTCCGCTGCTCGACTCGCTGCGGCTCGCACCGTTACGTTACGTGTTTCAACTAGCCAAACGCCATGTCCGGACGCGGAAAGGGAGGCAAAGTCAAGGGCAAGTCAAAGTCCCGCTCAAGCAGGGCTGGGCTCCAGTTCCCGGTCGGCAGAATCCACCGCCTCCTGCGCAAGGGAAACTACGCCGAGCGCGTCGGCGCCGGGGCGCCCGTCTACCTCGCCGCCGTCATGGAGTACCTCGCGGCTGAGGTGCTCGAGCTGGCCGGAAACGCGGCCCGCGACAACAAGAAGACGCGCATCATCCCGCGCCACCTGCAGCTCGCCATCCGCAACGACGAGGAGCTCAACAAGCTCTTGTCGGGCGTCACCATCGCACAGGGTGGTGTCCTGCCCAACATCCAGGCCGTCCTGCTGCCAAAGAAGACCGAGAAGAAGGCCTAAACAGAGAGCGCGGCGCTGCGCTTGCGTGCTCCCTGCACGCAAACGCGCCTGCCTTTGCCTTGCCGGCTCGGCTCACAACAATCGGCCCTTTTCAGGGCCACCACACAAACCTACGTCCAAAGCAAAGTTTCCGTCGTCCGTGCTCGCCGCACTTTACACAACACGTCCACATACATACATTGCACAGCCAGCGCCGGCGCACGTCCGCCATCTTGTCCACAGCCCGTGTGGCCGAACGCGCACACATTTTGTCGTTTCTCTCTTTTTGTCTTTTTTGTTTCTGCACCCCTCCGCGCACGCACAGAGTCGCGTTCCAAACGACAACGACATCGATACACCGATAATGTGATGATCATTGTTAGCATTATAATGTTTCAATTAAAGGGGCGCGCGTGGCACAGACAAAAAAACCAAACAGCTGATCCGATCGATCGATCGATCCGGCCCGCCCGCCTATGCCCACGCCACAAACAAACAACAAACCACGCACACACTGGACTCAGCCGCGCCCATCGCGTCAAACTCAAAAACTAACGCACGCGCAGCAGCAACAACAACAACAACAACACGCACAGGCAACACAGACTCTTTCGCACTTTTCAATCTCCGAACAGTGTGGTGGCCCTGAAAAGGGCCGTTTTCGTCTCTCCCACCAAGCACGGGCACGGCACGGCCGCGGGAAGGCCACAACGCAGCACAGCACACCGGCTGGCTGGCTGCCTGCCTGCCTAACCGCCGAAACCGTACAGGGTGCGCCCCTGCCTCTTCAGGGCGTACACCACGTCCATGGCCGTCACAGTCTTGCGCTTGGCGTGCTCAGTGTACGTCACCGCGTCGCGGATCACGTTCTCCAGGAACACCTTCAGCACTCCGCGGGTCTCCTCGTAGATCAGACCAGAGATGCGCTTCACGCCGCCCCTGCGAGCCAGGCGGCGGATGGCGGGCTTCGTGATGCCCTGGATGTTGTCGCGCAACACCTTGCGGTGCCGCTTGGCGCCACCCTTGCCCAGCCCCTTTCCTCCCTTGCCGCGGCCTGTCATTCTTCTTCTTCTTCCTTCCTCCTCCTCAAAGCAAGCAAGCGAAAAAACACAAGCGCCAGCTCCTCACCCGGCGCTAGCGAGTCGGCTACGGTGCGAGCTCTCTGCCGCCGCCCCCCTATATAGACTCTGGCCCGCCCTCCCCCCACCACGCGCACCGAGGGCATATAAGCGCGGCGCGGGGCCGCGCGGGCCCGTGGCACGAAGGGCTGCTCTACAAGTTATTTTCCCTCGGCTTCCCGGTGTCCCATGTACGGCTAATAGCCACATATCTGGAAGGTCGCACCTTCCATGTCAGGATCCCTGACGGGAAATCCACACGACGACGCATCAGGGCAGGAGTACCGCAAGGCAGTGTTCTTGGACCGCTACTCTACTCCCTTTTCACAGCTGATCTGCCCTCTGCGCCGAGAGTACATTTAGCTCTCTACGCAGATGATACTGCACTCTTCTCTCGTTCTCGGAGTGCGGCAGTTCTGCAACAGCGGCTCCAGGGGGCTACAGATTCCCTAACCGATTGGGCTAGGACTTGGCGTCTGGCATTTAATCCCTCCAAAACCCAAGCCCTTATCATCTGCCGACGCCACATTCCCATTCGGCTCCCTCAGGTGATGGTCCTTGGTACACCAGTCCCCTGGACTCGTACTGCTAAGTACCTGGGTGTTACCCTGGACCAGCGCCTCACCTGGCGCCCCCACATCGATGACGTGCGTCGTACAGCAATGGGGCGGCTATGCCTGCTTTACCCTCTCATCAACCCAACCTCCTCACTCCCGTCCCACCTTGCTGTTCGATTGTACACCTCCCTTGTCCGCCCCATCCTTGAATACGCGGTGGTAGTGTGGGGCAATGCTGCCCCCACCCACCTCCGCCGACTCCAAACCGTCCAGAACCGGGCTCTCCGGCGTGCCCTCCACCTTCCTTTCGACTTCCCAACCCAAGAGCTCCACATCCTGGCCGAGGTGCCGCTCCTTCGTACCCGAATCCTCTCCGCAGCCAATTCCTTTTACCAAAAAACCCGTCACTCTCCCAATCCCTTAATCCTTTCCTTGGGCACCCGCGTCCATCGTCTAGCCACCACTCGATGGCCTGACCTTCTGTTTCGCCCCCCATGACCTGCACTCATCAGTCACCACACTTCAGGTAGACTACCATTCCTCATGTCATTGATTCATCTCCCCTAGTCATGTACCACCCCGTATAGACTGCCACCCTAATCAGCCCCACACCCTCCCCACCACTGGCCTAATCATGCCATGCTTTCCTCTTTCACCTCTTCCTGTCACTCTCACACTGCTTTCTCTTTCTTCTCACCCCACCTCAAGACTGTCTGCCGCCGCCATCACGAGATGCCACCAAAAGGAAGAGGCCAGGAAAATGGCCTTTCGTTTTCTCTCAACTCACGCTATTCCTCCTCCTATCCTTTATTCTATCACTACTTTTACGTCATCATGATTCTCGGCCAGCCAATGGGCCTTTCGTCTTCCACCCTCTTCTACTATCCCTTTTACTGTCCTATCTTCTATTAAAAAAAAAAAAAAAAAAAAAAAAAAAAAAAAAAAAATCGGCCAGTCAATGGGGCCATTCGTTTTCCAGATTCTTCCACTATCTCTCTAACTATCCTTTCACCTGTAAAAAAAAAAAAAAAAAAAAAAAAAAAAAAAAAAAAAATGCACAAAAGTCAAGCACAAATTCCAACCGCCACGTCATTCAACATCAAGCTTCAAGTAAGAAGGAGAAGCGTCTTCGCTACGCTAGTACTTCGCAAACTGCAGAGGGTACATCCCTCAGTCTTGTGCCTCGGGCCTCGGGCCGCGCGGGCCCGTTGTCAAGGCAGCACCGGACGCTTCGTGTACCGCACGCACCTCCACGCCGCTAACCGCTATGGCCCGCACAAAGCAAACGGCCCGCAAGTCCACCGGCGGAAAGGCGCCGCGCAAACAGCTCGCCACCAAGGCGGCGAGGAAGAGCGCGCCCGCCACCGGCGGCGTCAAGAAGCCCCACCGCTACAGGCCGGGCACCGTCGCCCTGCGGGAAATCAGGCGCTACCAGAAGAGCACAGAGCTGCTCATCCGCAAGCTGCCGTTCCAGCGCCTAGTGCGCGAGATCGCCCAGGACTTCAAGACCGACCTGCGCTTCCAGAGCTCCGCAGTCATGGCCCTGCAGGAGGCCAGCGAGGCCTACCTCGTCGGCCTCTTCGAAGACACCAACCTGTGCGCAATCCACGCCAAGCGCGTCACCATCATGCCCAAGGACATCCAGCTCGCGCGCCGCATCCGCGGCGAGCGCGCCTAGAAACCGCGCCGCGCACGCGCGCCCGCCCAACAAAAACGGCCCTTTTCAGGGCCACTAACATCTCTCCGTCGCGAGCAAAACTTTTGTCGGTCTTGCCGCCCCGCAAAACAACAACAACCAATTCCCCTCCCGTCCACAGCCGCTCTCGCCAACAATCGACGTCACTCCCATCCCTCACAATACACACACACACAACAGCCGGACGACGTCACCACACACCACGGGTGGCTGGCCGCCGCCGTCTCCGAGGCGCGCGCACGCTACGCTACACTACAACGTCAACGCCACCGCGCCTTCCCAATTCCCGCCGGCCACTTCCACGTCTCACGTCCCCCCGCCGCTTTGAGAGAGAGAGAGAGAGAGACACAACACACACACAAAAGACACGACATCCGCAAAGCAAGCAAACACACAAACAAACAAGAGTCTCCAGAAACATACATGAGCAACCAAACGTCGGCCGCCGCAAAAAGAACAACTACAACAACAACAAAAACAAAAAAAAAAAAACAAATAAAATAAAATAAAAAGACCAACAAACGGCCACAACCGCTCCGCTACCGCGCGCCGCCGCCTACCGCCACCGGCACCACAATCCAACCACCACGGCACGCAAACAGTACCCACAAGGGTCACACACACACACACACACACAACCAACCAACCAACCAACCAACCACACCGGCGCATGCACGACAATCAACGCCTTCCCGACGTCCTTTGATGGCCCTGAGAAGGGCCGTTTTGGGCCGCGCGACAGCCGCAGCCGTGCCATCGCGCGCCACTAAGACGACGCGGGGGAGGGCGGTGGGGGACGACGGCGTCAAGCGCCAACCCCTCTCCCTTGCCTTTCTTTAACTTTACTACTTTACTTCTTCTTCTTGGGCGACGCCTTCGCCTTAGACGGCGTCGTCGCCTTCTTCGGGCGCGGCGCCTTCGGCTTCTTCGTCGGAACCTTGGCGGCCTTCTTCGCCTTCGACGGCGACTTGGCCTTGGCCGGCTTGGCCGCAGCCGCCTTCTTCGCACCCGCGGGAGCCGCCGACGCCGCAGACGCCTTCTTGGCGGCGCCCGCCTTCCGACCGGTCGCCGCCTTCACGCCACCAGCCTTCTTTGCGCCGGCCGCGCGGCCGCCCTTCTTCTCCTTGCTGGCCGGAGCGGCGCGCTTCTTCTTCGCACCGCCGGCACGAGCCTTGCCGCCCTCGGCCGCCCCGCCGCCGGCGCCGGCAAGCTTGAAAGAGCCGGACGCGCCCTTCCCCTTCGTCTGCACCAGCTCGCCAGCCACGACGGCCGACTTGAGGTACTTCTTGATAAAGGGCGCCAGCTTCTCCGCGTCCAGCTTGTAGTGCGCGGCAATGTACTTCTTGATCGCCTGCAGCGACGAGCCGCCGCGCTCCTTCAGACTCTTGATGGCGGCCGTCACCATCTCAGAGGTGCGCGGGTGCGCAGGCTTGGCGCGCGGCTTCTTCGCAGACGCCGCAGACTTGGCCTTCTTCGTCGTGCCGGTGGCGGCGGGTGCCGCAGCAGTCTCGTTCGTAGCCGCCTGATCTGCCATTATTTCGACGGACGACGCGCGTACACACAACAACAGAACAGCGAGAGAGAGCGGCGAGCACGGCAGAGAATAGCCGCCGCGCCTACCTACCTACCATCTACCTTACGGGTCTGCCCTGACCCGTGCAGGAGCAGGCTAAGCAGTCTTCTGCTATTCCTGCGTAAACCTTACACTTTGGAAGTGCTGCCTCTCGTAATGGATTGGCCTCTGGTTTTCTTGGATGTAGATGTCCTGTCTCTGTTGCGGAAGTTTTCATTCCCGCAACAGGTCAGGCCAACGAGTTGTTGGCCTGTGGTGTGTAGGGTGGCCCAGATCCCTGATGAGCCGGTTTTCGGACTGTTCGGTCCGCTCGTAGAACGCCCGCGCCGATTGCTTGAAGCGGTCGCGGAGGAGGGGGATTCCCGTCTGCTCGTGTAGCCGAGCGGTCGAGTATAACCTCGGCAGGCGCAGAGCGAGCTTGAGCGCCCTGTTCTGCACCCTCTGCAGCTTGCTGATGTGTGTTTCGGCCGCGTTGCCCCACACCACAGCTGCGTACTCCAGCACTGGACGTACCAGCGCCAGATACAGCGTGATGCCGTGGTGAGGTGGCAGCGCAGACGAGGGATTGAGCAGAGGGTACAGGACGCGTAGGCGCCCTATTGCTCTGCCCCTGACGTCCTCGATGTGGGGCTTCCATGTCAGCTTGTGGTCCAATGTGACACCCAGGTAGCGGCCAGTCTTGCTCCATGGGACGGGGCTGCCCATGATGGTGACTGGCGGAAGATCAGGCGGCAGTGGTCGTCTCGTGAAGACCACCGCCTGGCTCTTCGCCGCGTTTTGCTTGAGGCGCCACTTGGTCGACCAGGCGCCAAGGGCCTCGCAACCTCTTTGAAGAAGACGGCGCATCTCGACCGCCTTCATGCTCCGCACGAACAGCGCAGTGTCGTCGGCATATAGCGCCAACTTCACCGGCGTCACGCGCGGAGCGTCGGCGGTGTAGAGGGAGTACAATAGAGGCCCAAGGACGGACCCCTGCGGCACTCCAGCACGGATGTGTCGATGGGTGGATGTCCCATCGTCCAGTCTGACATGGAAGGACCGCTCGGCTAGATATGAGCGGAGGAGGACTCCGTGCGACGTCGGTACCCCGTGCACGAAGAGTTTGTACACGAGGCCGTCGTGCCACACGGAGTCGAATGCCCTGGAGACGTCCAGGAACACCGCCCCAAGGTATTCCCGAGTCTCCAGGGCGCGCATGGCTTCTTCCACCAGCCGCATCAGCTGGTGGATGGTGGAATGGCCCCTCCTAAAACCGAACTGCTCATCAGGGATGATGCCTTCTGCTGACACGTGGCGGAGCAGTCGTCTGGCGTACAGGCGCTCGAACACCTTCGAGAGCGCCGGCAGCAGGCTGATGGGCCTGTAGTTGGCGGCGTCCCGTGGGTCCTTGTTCGCCTTGGGGATTGCCACCACCTCTGCATGTTTCCATACAGTGGGGTAGACCCCAGAGCGAAGGACCTGATTGAAGATGCCTGCCAGGAACGGGTATGCACCCGCCGGCAGGCTCCTCAGCAGATGGTTGGTGACGCCGTCAGCACCGCCAGCCTTCTTGGTGTTGAGCGCTGTGATCTGCGCGGCCACCTCCTCGTCGGAGATGGGGTCGATTACGTCTGCGTCGTCCCTGGCTTCCAGGAACACAGGGAGCTGCTCTTCAACCCGGTGGAGGTGTTCTTCGTCTACGTTGTCATCCACCGGGGTGAATGACAGCTCGAAGTGGTCCGCCAGGGCACCTGCTTTGCCGTCCGGGCTGCAGACGACCTCTTGTCCGACGAGCAGAGGCGGGACGCGCTGCCTTCTGCGTAAAAAGGACTTCACAGTCCGCCACGCGCTGCCGTCCTCGGGGTTGAGGGAGGCGACGATGTCCGTCCAGACTTGGTTCCTGTGCGCCTCAGCCGCCGCTTTGATTTCTCTCCGCATGCGGTTGAGGCGCCGTTTCGTCGCGGGTTGGCGGGTGAGCTGCCACTCCCGAAAGAGGCGGTTCTTCTCCCGTATTGCGTCCCGGATGTGGGGCGGCAGGTTACGGGAGAAGTCCCTGGTACCCTGTGGAGGGGGAGGGGAGGCCGCGTCGGCTGCTTGCAGCAGCTGGCGAGTGAAGAATTGAAGGGCGGCATCCGCCCCCACTGCCGCGGGGTCAGGTGAGTCCGCCAGAGACGCCAGGACATTGTCCTGGAATAGGTCGCCGTCCAGGCGCCGGTACGTCCGCCGACGTGGCGGGAGCGTGGCTCCAGCGATGTCGATCTCGTAGACCACCGGCAGGTGGTCGGACGACATCGCGCACCGCGTGGTGGCGGTCGTGTGGTGCCCGATTCCTTTGATGACGGCCACGTCGAGCACGTCAGACCGCCCCCTGGCCGGGAAGATGGTGTGTTCCCGTGGGCCCAGGACCAGGGCGCCATTCCTCTGGGCAGCGCGAAGGAGTCGGCGGCCACTGACGTTCGTGAGGCGGGAGTTCCATTCCGGGTGCTTCGCATTGAAGTCACCCGCAATGAATGTCCTACCCCCAAACGTCAACAGCGCGTCGACGTCCGCCTCCTGGAGGTGTCCACGCGGCCGCCTGTATGCGGCCACGAAGGTTATTTGCCCCGCAGCCGTGGTGACGTTCACCCCGGTGGCTTCCAGGGTGGCCATGGCTGGGAGCAGCACCTGGTGGTGCCGGAGTGAGGCGCGGACGTAAATGGCGGTCCCCCCGCCTGCCGTCGGCCTGTCGTTCCGGTAGCAAACGTAGTTTGCTACCTTCACGTGAACACCTGGCTTGAGGTGAGTTTCGCAGATCAGACACAGGTCGATGGACTCGTCCTGCATGAACTGACGAAACTCACCTTGCTGCGGGAACAGGCTGTTGGCATTGAAGCCACAGATGGTCAGACCATGGATAAGGACGTTATCCATGGTGTGGCTTCGTGGGGACGGTAGCGGCCTGGAGGGCCCCCGTTACGGCGGTGACAAGCACCGGCAGTTGCTGCAGCAGGGCAGAGAGGGAGCTCATCAAGGCTCCCAGGTCTGCTGCTACAGCTCCTGGTGTTGCGGCTGGAGGTGCCGCAGTTGCGGCTTGCGGCGTGGCTGTTGTGGGGGGACGGGATTGTCGTCCACCCTGATGTTGGTCCTCCTGGGTGCCGGCTGTCTGGTTAGACGCCGTGATGGCCGGGAAGTCCACCTGCCGCCCCCTGGGGGCGCCCGAAGACTCCCCCTTGGTGGCAGAGGCGAAGCTGGTGCCTGGTTGCACCTTTCGTGCGGGTGCCGCACGTCCTTGCTGCTGTGGGCGGCGCTTGAAGGCGGCGCAGCCTCTGTAGCTCGCCACATGTGGCTCGCTACAGTTGCAGCACTTGGGCGCCTCCTCCCTCTTCTTAGTGCAGTCCCGACTCTGGTGGGAGTCGGCGCACTTCACGCAGCGGGCCGGCATCGTGCAGTAGCGCGCCACGTGGTCAAGGCCTTGGCAGGAGAAGCACTGGGCGCGCCTCCCCTTGGCCTTGAGTGGCTCCACTTCCACACCGATCCGGGCCACCGTCTGTACCTGGAAAATCTTGCGGTTTTCAAAGTTGTCCGGAAGGACAACCAAGAATAGTGGCATGGGTCTCCTCGTCCTGGGAGACTTCATGAGCGTGACCGAGCTGGCCATGTAGCCCAGCTCGGCTAGTTCTCTCTTCAGATGTTCCGTCTCCATTTTAAGCGGAAGGCGGCGGAAAACCACCTTCAGCTGCTTCACTGGCTCAGCATTGTGGGTGAAGCAGTGAAGCTTCTCCTCCTCAATGAGCCGCATGGCAGCTCGATACTCCTCCATTGAGCTGACCGAGACTTTGTACAAGTCCCGACCAGCGCATTTGACCTTGGCGGAGGACATCGCCTTGAACTTATCGAGGAAGGACTCGTACGTGTCCTTCCACGACACGGTGATCGGAGGCGGAGCGGGTGCCCGCCTCTTGGGTGCCTCAGCTGCATCCATGGCCTCTTGCTCTTCTGGTACGTCGGCGAATGCGTTCGCTGTCGGCAGCGGCTGCACAGTCTCAAGTCGTTTGGCCCGAGCAGTGTGCCGCCGCTTCGGGACAACGAAGCCGTCGTCGGTCAGCTGTTCTGCCTCAGAGGGGGCAGGAGCTTCCGGCATCTTCTTCTTCTGGCTCCGCCTGAAAGAAGAATCAGAGATTGCGGAGGACTCGTCCTCCTCCGCCGCTGCAGGCCTCTTTCTAGAGGGCTGCGATGTGTCCATGGCAACCTCCCCGATCAGGTCGCCAAGGTTGGCTTCTGGGATCATGCTGTCCCGCGGCAGGACGGTGACGTCTTCTGTCGTCACGCCTGGCGGAACAGCGATCGGTGTTTCTGTGGTCTCTTGACTGGAAGAGACCGGAGTGGCAGTCAGCAGTACACCAGTTTCTTCCGTAACTGGGCCTGGTGGTGCAGCACTCAACGGGGCCGCCGCTGGCAGAACAGTGTCGTCTTCCCTCGACACGCCTGGCAGGGCTCCCGTCGGTACTCTCGCCTCTTCGTAAACCACGCAACCGAGTGCCCTCAGGTGCTGCTGGAACAAGCGAAGCGCTCGTTCGTCGGCAGCGTATTCCGGGTAAACTTTACCCAGCGATAACCGGTGACACACGAGGTACACCTGCTCTGGCGTGAGCGGGCTAACGCTCCTTGGGTGTGCCGTTGCGTTATCCGTTGTCAGTAGCTGCGTCGTCGTACGTGGGGGGCCGGACGGGGCCGCCGACGGGGCTGGCTCGGTCGCCCGGGCCAGTCCCGCCGGGCAGCGGTCCGCCACACCCTGCGCCTGAGTAGCGTGGTCCTGCTCGCACGGCATGCTAACTCGGAATAGCCGCCGCGCCGCCAGGCCCAGCCAGTGTCGCGGGCGGGCGCGGACGGCCGAGAGAGCGGCCGCCACTCTGCGCGCCGCCGCGCCGCGCCTCCCGCGCTTGCTACCGCCCAACGTCCGACAGCCTGTGCGGACCAGCCCCAAACCTGCGCCGCAACCACCCGCGCCATTCAAACCACCGAGGATGGGGCTACACACGGCCACACCACAGTCGCCAACCAGTCGCCACGGCAGCGCCGCAAACCACGGCCAAACTGCAGCTACCGCGCGCTACAGCCTGGCTCGGCCCGCCGAGAATCGCCGCCCCCGCCCAAATGCCGCCCCCACAGCCCCAGCCGACGACCCGCCACAATGGCCAAACCTTCGGCAAAACTGGCGCACCGTCGCCGCGCCAGCCCGGCCAGCGCGGCCGCCGCCACAGCCACACAAGCGGAGGCGTGCGGCGATGACGGCCGTGCAAACGCACCTCCGCCGCCCCATCGCCCTCCCACCGTTTCCCGATCGGCCCGCGGCCGTCGGGCCACCTCGCCCGCCAACATTCGCGCCCGTTTCTCACAAAATTGCCCGCCGCAAAACAAAAACGAGCGCCGCCTGCGCAACATGGGCACCGGCCAACCGAGGCGCCGCCGCCCCTCGCCGCTTTCAGCGAGGGTGGCTAACCGCCATCCGCAACTACAGACGCACCGAATCTGCCTTCAAAAGCACACACCGACAGCCGACCTCTAACATTTAGACTCCGCAAGCCACCCAACGGTGTGTGGCGGAGGGCACTTCACGTGCCAATGTCATTTACCTCCCTTTGCTGTTCCAGTCGCGTATGGTTCGCGGGACGAACCGACAGTCTGCAAAAAAAAACGCCTCCGTGCGCGCTCGAATCTCTCTAACCACATCCATTCGTGATCTCCTCGGGAGGTATACGCAATATATTCGATACCCCATCCAGAAACGCAATATCTCGAAACCTGGCGAGCAAGCTACACCGCGATGCAGAGCGCCTCTATTGCAGAGTCTGCCGCTTGGGTTTGTTAAACATCTCCGTAACGCTATCACGGTTACCAAATGACCCTGCGACGAAACGTTGGATCGTCTCCGTCGCCTCCGTCAACGCGACCTGGTACGGATCCCACACTGATGGGCAACACTCACGTATAGGTCGAACGAACGGGTGTTTTGTAAGCCACCTCCTCCTTTTGTTGATGGACGACATTTGCTACGCATTCTCCCAATAAATCGCAACCTGGTACCCGCCTTACCAACAATTACTTTTGTTTGTTTTTTTGTTAATATGATGATCATCCCACTCCCAATCACTCCGCACGCATACTCCCAGATATTTTACAGACGTAACTGCTACCAGTGTTTGTCCCGCTATCATATAATCAATCATACAATAAAGGGTCCTTCTTTCTATATTATTCGCAATACATGTTAAGGGACAGTTGCCACTCCCTGCACCACGTGCCTATCCGCTGCAGATCGTCCTGCATTTTTCGCTGCAACTTCTCTGTATACTACAGCATCATCCGCGAAAAGACGCATGCAACGTCCGACACTATCTACTAGGTCATTTATATACATTGTGTGTGAAGAGCAATGGGTCCCATAACACTCCCCTGTGGCACGCCAGAGGTTACTTTAACGTCTGTAGACGTCTCTCCATTGATAACACAACATGCTGTGTTCTGTTTGCTACAATCTCTTCAGTCCAGCCACACACTTGGTGGTCCGACATTCTGCAGACACTTACTTTGTTTATCAGGCGACAGTGCGGAACTGTATCGAACGCCCTCCTTCCGGATGTCAACCAAAATGGCATCTACCTGGGAGCCTGTATCTAATATTTTCTGGGTCCCATGAACAAATAAAGCGCGTTGGGTCTCACACGATCGCTGTTTCCGGAATCCATGTTGATTCCTACATAGTAGACACTGGGTTTCCAAAAAACGACATGCTACTACTCGAGCATAAAACATGTTCTCAAATTCTACAACCGATCGACGTCACAGATATAGGGCCTATATAGTTTTGCGCATCTGCTCGACGACCCTTCTTCAAGCCCGGGACTACCTGTGCTCTTTTCCAATCATTTGGAACCCTCCGTTCCTCTAGAGACTTGCGGTACACGGCTGTTAGGAGGTTCTGTCGCGTACTCTGTGTAGAATCGAATTGGTATCCCGTCAGGTCCAGTGGACGTTCCTCTGTTGAGTGATTCCAGTTGCTTTTCTATTCCTCCTTGGACACTTATTTCGATGTCAGCCATTTTTTCGTTTGTGCGAGAAGGAACTGCAGTGCGGTCGTCCTCCGTGAAACAGCTTTGGAAACAGGTGTTTAGTATTTCACAGCTTTACGCGTGTCATCCTCTGTTTCAATGCCATCATCATCCCGGAGTGTCTGGATATGCCGTTTCGAGCCGCTTACTACTGATTCAACGTACGACCACAACGTCCTAGGATTTGATTTGATTTCCTGTCACGTCGGTACATGGAATTGTACTTTCGCATTCACCGGACGCTTCACGCATAGCCCTCCTTACGCTAACTTTGGACATCGTTTAGCGTCTGTTTGTCTGAGAGGTTTTGGCTGCGTTTCAACTTTGAGTGAAGCTCTCTTTGCTTTCGCTATAGTTTCCTAAACTTTGGTTGTTTGTACCGCGGTGGGTTTTTCCCATCCCTCGCAGTTTTACTCGGCACGTACCTGTCTAAGACGCATTTTACGATTGCCTTGCACTTTCTCCATAAACACTCAACATTGTCAGTGTCGGAGCAGACATTTGCGTTTGCATCTGCCTGGTAGTCTCAAATCTGCCTTCTATTACTCTTGCTAAACAGATAAACCTTCCTCCCCCCCCCCCTTTTTTTTTGTTTTTTTTTGTTTTTTTGTTTGTATATTCCTACTAACGTCCATATTCAGCGATGCTGCAACGGCCTCTTGATCACTGGGTCCCTGTTCTGCACATACAGAGTCGACAAGTTCGGGGTCTGTTTGTCATCGGTAGGTCCACGATGTTATCTCCACGAGTCGGTTCTCTCTCTGTTTAATTGCTCGCGGCATTTTTCGTTCGGATGGTGCACTCAGTATACTGTCACTCGATGCTCTGTCCCTACCACCCGTCCTCAACATCTGGCACATTGAAATCTCCACCTAAGACTGTAACACGCTGCGGAAAGGAAAATGTATGTCCACATTTTCTCTCACTTGTTCGGCCACTAATGCTGCTGAGTCGCGAGGTCGGTAAAAGGAGCCAATTATCAACCTAGCTCGGCTGTTGAGTGTACCCTCCACCCACAATAGTTCACAGGAACCGTCCACCACTTCTACTTCACTACACAGGATAAACTACTACTAACAGCGACGAACCACTCCACCACCGGTTGCATGCACGCTATCCTTTCTAAAGCACCGTCTGTACCTATAACGATTGCAGCTTCGGCGCTTTCTATCAGCGCTTGACGTTCCGGTACTTTACCAACGCAGAGCTTCGACAGTTGACAATTACAATACCGATTGCCGCTTGGTCCCCGCATGTCCTGACCTTGCCCCGCGCCCGTTGCCCTTTCCGTACTTGCCCAAGGGCCATCCAACCTAAACAGAACCGCCCAGCCCACGCCACACAACCCCTGCTACCCGTGTAGCCGCTTGTTGCGTATAGTGGACTCCACCTAAGACTATATAACATAACATGCCCTAAGGCATTCGCGGTGTACACCACCCTAAGGTGAGGTGAGGTGAGGTTAGGTTAGGTTAGGTTAGGTTAGGTGGACGTGGGTTAGGTTAAGGGTTACAGTTAGGTTAAGCGTCAAAGTTAGGTTAAGCGTTCGGACGTGAGGCGTCAGGTGGCCGCACCTACCTTTACGGCCGGACATCTTAGGTTAGAGGTTAGGTTAGGTTAAGGCGCCGAGAGGTCCGCGGTCAGGTTACGTTCACCTTCGGGCGCCACACGTAGGTTTCAAAGGTGTGTCGGTCGGTCGTCGGCAAGCCGCAAAAACTACAGACGACGTCGACCAAACCGCCGCAAGACCGAGCAGGAGGCAGATATAAAACACACACACACACACACACACACACACACACACACACACACACAAAAACAAAATTAAACACCACCCACCGGCCAAAGGGCACCAAAAACCACAAACCCGAGCACCACGTCGACCAGAGGCAACCCGCCGCTCACGCGACATGGCTGGCAACTAAGGGGCAAACGGCAACGGCGCTTTCCGCACCGGGCCGGATGCACGTACGACAACACCGCTACCCGTACGCAGGCCTCCCATTGCACACAGCCGCTCTGTGTTTGAACATCATCAATGGCGCGCCCGCGGCTCGTCGCGGGCGCAGCCATAACGCCGCCACTTTTGCACCAACACATTCACGCACCGCAAAACAGCTCGCCGACACAGCACAGCCGACAAACAAAAACAACCCGCGAGACGGGGGCGACAACGACAACAGCAGCAAACAACTCGCACCAAGCGTCCAACAGGTAACAAACGGACAAGCACAGCCTCTGCTAACGGCCACGACGCCAGCGGCACACTGCTCCTTTCCCGCCACACTCGATTTCACAACGCACGCACGCGACCCCGTCAACGACACCGACACGACACACGATGGGCTCCCTTCCCGCAACCTACACCTTTCCGCCACTACGCACAGCTCCACCCGACGCGCCCGTCGCAACGACACTACTGCACGCACTATCCACCCGCCTCCTCCTCTCCCCCCCCCCTTCCCGTACACAACAACACAGCCAAAAACAACACTCACGACCCAAACATACTAACGACATGGCACGTGCATCGGCGCACACCCCAACCAGTCACCGTCGACAACCACACGCAAGGCACGAAACCGGCGTCCTTCCACGTTGCCATCAAAGCTGCACAAACAACCACAGGAGGAACCACCAACAACGGCCCGCCCGCCCGCCCCAATATTCTCCCACCCTCACCTCACGCCGCAACCACCAAACGCACATTCCCGCTCGCTACCACACACCTCTCGGCAGCCGCTTCGCAAACACATGACGTGACGTGACGTGACGTGACATCATCACATCACGGGCTACGCACGCACACCGACCCACTTTCCTGCCCTTCGCCCTCTTCTTTCCGACGCCTGCCTTCGGCCGAGCACACGTACGTGGCACAACGCCCAACACAGTCACACACAGTCGACAGGCGCACGCCCAGGCACGCAACGACGCAGCGCAGCAAAGGCGCCCGCAACACATACCTCCTCTCTCTTCTCGCCGCCGCCGCCGACCGCCCGCCAGCCAGCCACTCGCAATGTGCACTGCCAACCAGCCACACGTCCACCGCGCCGCCTCCGACCACCCGCCAGGGGGCGCTCACGTCCGCGACAACAGCGCGGCCCGCCGCCGGGCGGGCCCAGCCGAACCCAGCCCAGCCGGCGCGCGCTGCTCTGCACTCGGCGCGCCACACATCCTGCTGCAGACCGGGCTCGTCTCTCTGTACGCGTCTGCCCGCATCTCGTCTTCCTGCGCATCAACACAACGAGGCCGCGTGAGCAAACCCCCCCCGTCACAACGCCACATCACACACTGCCTTGTCTACCGCCGAAATGCACTCACCAGCCATCCGCTTCGTCTTCGTCTTGTTTACTCGTTGTTGTTGCAGCGGCGCACACAGCCCCGGCCGGCCGCATCCGAGGGTGGCCCGCCGCCAGCGTCTCCTCCTTGGACACAGGTGCGGTGCCGTGCCGTGGCCGCCCATCCATCCAACCGCACGCATTTGCTGGCCGCCTCTGCTGCAGAAGAAGACAAAAAACGAAACGTACAAACATACACGCACCCACAGCGTGGCCACACACGGACGGGACCGACAGGCTCCAAGGCGACCAAAGGATAAAAACAAAATAAAAAAACAAAAAGACGCAAGCAAGCAACAAGCACAGGCTGTCGCCTCGCGCCTCTGTCCTTCCGCCCCCGCCCTTCTCTCCCACCACATGCCCACAAACACCACCGCCTCCCCCTCCCCGCACCTCCACATTCGCCCCCTCCATTTGTTCCTTTCTCGCTCTTCCCTTCTGTGTGTCTGCGTGCGTGCGCGGGCGGCGCCTCTCAACATCCGCCGGCCGTCCGTCCCGTTTTCGCCGTACCACACACGCCACCGCCTCCTCCCCGTCCACCACCGCCGCCCCTGTCCGCCCCGCACAACACCATACACCGCTGCTTGTCCTGGCCGTTGCCACCAAAGGCGCCAGCCGCAAACCGCGCCAACGCCGCAGCGCGCGTGCGTCCTTCCTTCTCCGTGCCGACGCGGCCTCTATTCCCGCACCCATTCGGCCGACGACACAGCCGTTGGGCTCCGCACTGCGCGTACCGGCGTTACGCACGCACACCCACCCCCCTCGCGAACGCACGACTCATTGTCTTTGTTGTTTCTCCTCTTTCTTAACGTCTTTGTTTGTTGTTTGTTGTTTGTTTTGTTTTTTGTTTTTTGTTTTTTTTTTCGTTTTTCCCCACCGCCACATGTGACACAATGCCGCCCTCCACCTTTCGTTCGTGGTTGCTTGCTTTGTTTCTCTTTCTCATTGGTACACGTCCGACGCGCTCCATTTCCACCACACCACGGCCATCAGCCTCCTCAACGGGCAGGCGCAGTGTGCCATTCTCCGGCGCACAAGCACACCGCGCGGTACTGGCGCGGCTCGCTCTCCTCGCCCCCACGCCACGCCACGCCACGCCACCGGTGCGCAGCAGCACATGTGATGTCTCGCAACACGACACGCGGTGCGCACACCCCGACCACGCGGCTCTAAAGGCATGGCACCGGCGACATGCGCCGCCCCAGCCACGCATCCGTCGTCTCACGTTGTTCACTGCCAGCCGCGTCGGAGGCTACAACCGCAACCACCACAACAACGGTCCCCCTCCCGGCAACACATTTGTTGCACAAACAAACACAACCGCCGAGCGCAGCGCGAACCACCCACACGCGCCCTCCGCGTCTCCTTTCTCCTTTCGCCCCCTCCCATCTCCCGAATATGCCAGCAGCGCAGCGTTACGCGTGCCCCTCACCCGTCCACACTACCGCGAAACGAACACGCCTTCCGGGCCACCTGCAAGGGCACGCCCACCACCAAATACTGCCGTATTCACGGACGCAGTTCGCAACACGCAACGCACTCTCCACCTACCTTCTTTCTCTCGTCCCTTCTCTTTAAAAACAAAACAAACACACAAACCAACCACGGCTAACACACTTTTTCGCGACACCTTTGACTGCGTTATCTCGACCGTGACGGCAGCTATCGACCATCCATTCCCCACTACATACACACACACACACACACACATCATTCGCTACACCGCACACGAAACGGCAAGGGCAAGGCACTCTCTCATAGATTCTTCCTCCGAGCCATATCGGGCGAACGTTGGCATCCGGGAAGGCAATGCAATTCAGCCGTCACCACGGCCGACACTTGCAGCCGCGCCGTAAGCGCATGTCAGTGCGGCTGCAATGCACGGGAACGTTCCGTTGCTCTAGACAGCGCCTCTCCGTTTTTCCCCTGTCTCGTTTTCCGGTGATTGCTTCTCCTTCTTCTTTTTCTTCGTTTCGTTTCGTTTTATTATTTTCGTTCCCCTCCTCCACCATTGTTTCCGTCCCCACAGTTTTTTTTTTTGCTCATTCCACACGTTCTGCCCAGACAAGACATGACATCCGACCGATCACAGTCAGCCTTTCGTCACCGTTCGCAGCGCCGACGGTGCCACAGTGAGACGGGTGTTCAGACCGACACGTTGCCATGATGCCCATAGACAGCTACTCAGGGCCGCCGGATCGGATCACATCACATCACATCACATCACCGACAAACCGGCCATTTCACCGGGGGACACAGACAACCGCGTGTACGCCCATAACAACAAACAACGGCCGTCGTCGTCTACCGTCACTGAACCGAACACACGTGCACCTTGAATGACGACACCGGCGTGCGTGCGCACAACAAACAATCAATCATTCAAATCAACTGCAGAAACGGCTATCAAAATCAAGGGCCAAATAAATGGGTACACCACCGTGCGTGTCGCCTACCCCACCCGCCCGTACAATTCTTGCGTCTTCTTAATGACTAGTAAAGACACGTCCATTTTAAAACGTCACCAACACACCTCCACGCCGTACAGCAAAGGGAATAGTAGACGGCAACACAACATTTCACCCTCGCCATCATGTATGTATGTATGATGTGACAACAAACAAACCCGCAGACGGCCCTAACGGTGACATCCAACAATCGCGAGGGGTTTCAATTGCAGTCACGTGACTAACCGGGCAGACAGAGACAAAGAAAGGAAAGGAATCAGCGACACAGACAACACCTCCTGTCTATGTGTCGACAAACAACCAACCAACCAACCAACCACGCCAAGACTCGCGAGCACGCATAACCACCACCACCAGCTGCTTCGCAACCAACCAAACCGGGTAGCTATGCGCCGCCTCACACAAACAACAATTCCGCTCTTCCCGCAAAGGCAATTTGGTGGCCCTGAAAAGGGCCGTTTTGCCGCTCTCGCAACGGAGGGGAGCTCCCTAGAGCCTTAACCCCCTCACTTGGAGCTCGTGTACTTGGTCACCGCCTTCGTGCCCTCGCTCACGGCGTGCTTGGCCAGCTCGCCAGGCAGCAAGAGCCGCACAGCCGTCTGGATCTCGCGGGACGTGATGGTCGAGCGCTTGTTGTAGTGCGCCAGGCGAGACGCCTCGGCCGCAATGCGCTCGAAAATGTCGTTCACGAAGCTGTTCATGATGCTCATCGCCTTCGACGAGATGCCCGTGTCGGGGTGCACCTGCTTCAGCACCTTGTAGATGTAGATGGCATAGCTCTCCTTCCTCTTGCGCTTCTTCTTCTTGTCGCCCTTCGAAATGTTCTTCTGCGCCTTGCCAGCCTTCTTGGCGGCCTTCCCGCTAGTCTTGGGCGGCATCTCGAACGTACAGCAAGCAGCAAGCGCTCCGCTCTAGTCAGCGTCTCCCCACACAGTGGCACCCGCCGCTACCGCAACACCCCACCTTTACCAGCTCGCCCTGTTGCGGCCGCCGACCAATGGGGCGCGCGCGCAACCGGCCGCCGCACCCGAGCCCATAAAGGGACCCCCACCCTAGTCCCGCCGCCGCATTCGCTGAGTAGCTTCTGGATAGTGCGGACGCGTGTGCAGGGCTGCGCTAGCACTTTCCCTCTTCGTTGCTACTCAGCCATAGGAACCTGCTTGCGGGTTTAGTCGCTGATTGTCCTAGCGCTTTAGCTGGACGGTTCGGCACTAAGGCTTCCGAGCTCCAGATTTTTTCAAATTTGGAGCGGAGTTGCGAGAAGATTACGGCGCAGGCGGCTGATTTGACAGTTGCTTGTGAGCACAATCGTCGTTGCGGGTTGCGGTCTGTGGGTTGGCGCGCGTTGGTGCGCGTCCTCTTGCTGCCGTTGGCCGCTTTTCCGACTACGTCGAGCACCTCAGTCGTCGCAAGGACTCTTGCTGCCGCAGAGGCTAGCTCTGCCCCCCCTAGCGTAGGGAAATCTGCACGCCAGGGCCTGGTCGCTGGCCAGTTACCCGCGCGTGATAGGCCGATTAGGGTCGGACTCGCCTGCTTGAGACCTAACGGTGCCAACCAAGGCAGCGACCGACACTCCCTTGGCAGCCTCCCTCACCGTTTCGGACATGGCACTACCACCGGTCTTACTAACGATCACGAGGCAAGAAAATTCCCCTGGCAGTTACGAGGTCCACAGGACTGACCAGACGAACAGCCAAGGTGAAATAAGCCCCAAATCCCGACTTCTACTCGCGAACGCGATAGCGGGATTAACGGGGAAGGACAGAAAAAAGTACGAGCGTCGTCTCGAGAGGGCACTGAAACCACGTCCTGAGAGCGAGACGACACCACCTCGTCCACGCCCTCTAAAAGCGAGTCCCAAATCCAACAAGAAAAAGACCCCCGCGAAAAAGCGAAAGTCGCCGCTGAGGAAAACATCGTCAAAGACGAGGAAAACTCAGCGCGCGGAAAGACCGGCAAGCCCGAGCGAGGCACAGCCGACCGAGCCAGCGCAGGACGCGCCCGAGAGGACAAAGGCCGCCACGTGCCCAGGTAACGGAGCGGGCGGCCCCGCGCAGGAACAATGCGCCGAGGTGCGAGGCGAGCACAATGGCCCGGCCGCGTCACCCGGCCCGTCGCGGGAAGAAAGCCGCGACGCAGGTACCACGCCAGAACCGGCGGCCGCCGTGCGGCGCGCTGCTGCAGGCACGCCGCGGCATGAGAATGCAGCGGCGGGCGGGCAGCAGTGCGCGGACGTGGCTGACGCCGAAGCTGCCACACCACACGACGATGACGGATTCCGGCGGCCCAAAAGAACCGCCGGCCGCTCCCCTGTGCTGCACACAGCCTCCCCGGTAACAACAAGTAACAGGTTCTCCCCCATAGAAGACCACCCCCACACACAGGACAACACCATGCAGCCAGCCGACACAGACGGAGACACGGAGGAGAGACGATTTCGGATCCCTCCTCTTATAATCCACTACGAGAAGTCGTACTCCGAGTTGTATGACAACATCAATGCAACACTCGGAGAAAACAAGTTCACCGCAAAAACAACCGGGGAGGACCAACTCAAGATCACACTAAAGACAGTTGACGACTACAAAGCGGTGAAGGCCATGTTAAAAGAGAAGGAAACCCACTTCTATACCTTCCCCATAGCTGCCAAAAAACCTATAAAAATAGTATTCCGGGGCATGCCACACAAGACAGACACTGGGGACATAAAAAGTTACCTGGAAAGGGAGGGTTTCGAAGTGAGCTCGGTCGTCAAGACAAACCCGAGAAGACCGTGGCCACTGCACACAGTCACCTTACCCGACTCTGCCCAAAATAGGAAGATATGGGAGGTGACAATGATAATGAGGGTAACGGTCACTCCAGAGAAGCTGAGAAAAAGATCGGGCCCAGGGCGATGTTTTAATTGCCAAAAAGTGGGGCACATGGCTAGGGACTGTGACATGCCAATGAGGTGTGTTAGGTGCGGCGAAAAGCACAAGTACGAGGAATGCCCGGTACCGCAGGGGGAGGGCAAGGAGAAGTGCTGCAATTGTGCTGGCGCGCATCCTGCCAGCTACCTGGGGTGCCCGGAATTCCGTAAAGCTAGGGACCGCCTAAGGGGAAAGCACCCACAGACAACAGGGGCTAAGCTTCGCGCCGCACCTCCACCACCTCCACCACCACCAAGCCGATATCCAAGACCCACAGCGTCAAGGGTATTTCAATCACGGACATACTCGTCAACGGTCAGTGCCCCACCTCGCCCTCCTCCACACAACCAGGTTCCTGTCAATGGAGAATCGCCTAGGGAAGCCCCCCCCTACTCACTAGAGCCCAGTCTGCGTGACACGACACAGAACGTCTCGGTGGAACAACTGGCAGCAACAGTAAAGGCCCTTCAGGCTCAGGTGAATCAACTGGCAAACATTTTGGCCACAATGACTCAACACCCCGCCGAACACTCATCGGCAGCAAAGCAGGCGCCCTCATCGGCGATGACATCAGGAAACCCCAACCCCCGACATGGATAGACGACCTAACATACAAGGTCTAAAAATGTGCGTCTTCAACGCAAACGGTCTATTCCAGCAAGCCCTCGAATTCAGGGAATTCATAAAAGAGGAAGACATTGACATATGCTTAGTGGCCGAAACACACCTGAAGCCAGGTGTAAGAG
Organism: Schistocerca nitens; assembly: GCF_023898315.1. Lineage (NCBI taxonomy): Eukaryota > Metazoa > Arthropoda > Insecta > Orthoptera > Acrididae > Schistocerca > Schistocerca nitens. Next base: position 466,088,030 of record NC_064622.1, on the reverse strand, counting down.
CATCTGTAGCTAACTACAACTGCTACAGACGCGATCGGCCTACCGCAGGAGGCGGGGTTGCAGTATATGTCAAACGAGGTATTAGACACCACCAAGTGTACCCACCAGCAACTCGCCAAATTGAAACAGTCGCAATAGAAATTGCCACTGTAACAGGGCCCCTCACAGTCGTTGCAGCCTACCGCCCCCCTTCCCAAACGTTAGAAGAAGAGGACATAGCTGCACTAGGGAGAATAAGAGGCAAGCTCCTAATAGGAGGAGACCTCAATGCCAAGCACGCAGACTGGCACTCACGAGTAAGCAACAGAGCTGGTCGACAACTGCAACGACTCGCGCGCATCCACCAGTTTCAGGTATGGGGCCCTGTGGAGCCCACCCATTTCCCAAACAACGGAAACAGGGCGGACGTCCTCGACATCGCACTCACGAAACACGTTACGGGTTTTGTGTCTGCCAATTCGATAAACAGGATGTCTTCAGACCACAATCCAGTTATCCTAGAGGTCGACATGGGAGAATGGCTCTCGCTCCCACAGCGCACCACAACTTACAAACGAACAAACTGGGAACAGTTCAGCAACGGAATAGCTGCTGAACTTGCCCAAGCCCCGCCTCCAACAGCAGAGACTGCTGAACAAGCGCTGGAAGACTTCACTAAAGCGATCCTGCAAGCAGCTGAGGAAGCAACACCTGCGCCAGCGGGAGCCCCCCGCTCCAGGCAGCTCCCTCAGCACCTGCTTGCCCAAATCAGACACAAAAACAGGATCGCCAAAGAATGGAAACTTACTAGGAACAAAAACACGAGGAGGCTGCTCAACAGACTACAACGAGAGTTGAAAGTTGCACTCACTGAGTATCGCAACCAGCAATGGCCAGAACGACTATCAACTCTCAAACTAGATGACCACAGCTTGTGGCAAGCCACGAAGCAGTTCACGAGAAGACGCGCAAAAATGCCCCCTCTGCATGGTGAACGTGGACTGCAATTCAGCACCGAAGACAAAGCAAATGCACTAGCAGACGTGTTCGAAAAACAATTTACGCCAGCAGAGGTACAGGACAGAGAACACGTCGCAATCGTCCGCAGACAACTGGCCACCTTTTTAGAGGCAGACGACGACGATGAATACACGCCGCACTTCAGTTCTGAAGATGTGGCTAGTGTCATCAAATCGCTGCCAACAAGAAAGGCACCAGGCCACGACCAGCTCACCAACGAACTATTAAAACATATCCCGCCCATGGCAATAACACACTTAGCAGATATCCTAAACGAAATTACGCGATCGCTAAAATTCCCGACACAGTGGAAACACGCTGAAGTAGTCTCGATCGCAAAACCTGGAAAAGACCCGGTGTTCCCGCAACACTACAGACCAATTAGTCTACTGCCTACCCTCAGTAAACTATACGAGCGTCTCCTCCTAGTACCGATACAGGATCACATCAGAAGAGAGCAAATCCTGCCCAAATTCCAGTTTGGGTTCCGCCCACAACATTCGGCCCCCCAACAAATAATGAGGGTAGTAGAAGCAGCCACAGAAAGCTTCAACCGCAAAGGCTATTGCGGGATCGTCCTACTAGACGTGGCAAAAGCCTTTGATTCAGTCTGGCACACCGGGCTTCTCCATAAAATGTACACCCAGGGCTTCCCCGGAAAGATTGTGAAACTTATAAAAAGCTATCTCTCCGGTAGGACATTCTCTGTAAAGGTAGAAACATCACTGTCAAGCAGGAGAAGAATACATGCAGGGGTACCACAGGGTTCGGTTCTTGGTCCAACCCTTTACAGTCTCTACACTGCGGATATACCAACCACCCAACACGTACAAACAGCACAGTATGCTGACGACACCGCATTCTTCTCCTGCTCAACAAACAGGAACCTGGTCACGAGACGTCTCCAAACCGCCCTAAATAAGACAGACAAATGGGCCAAACAATGGCGAATCTCACTCAACTCTGAGAAGACCCAAGCCATGCTAATGACTAGACGTCTCGGTAAACTTCGCCCCCCCAGAAGACCCTACCAAATGCTGCACCTGCAGGGCCAAAACCTCCCCTGGAGAAACACTGCGAGGTACCTCGGTGTGACACTAGACAAGCGCCTGACTTGGAAGTGCCACATCGAGGAGGTTCGCAAAAAGGCCCTAGGCAGGATGCAGATCCTCTACCCAATACTAAACAGTACAAGTTCCCTTGACCCAAGCACAGGAGTAGCCGTCTATCGAAGTCTAATTAGACCGATACTGGAGTATGCGTGCCCCGTATGGGGTTACGCTGCTAGATCGACGGTAGAACGGCTACAAAAGATTCAGAACAGAGCGCTCAGAAGAGCGCTACACACACCGCCGCGATTCCCGACGGAAGACCTCCACATAGCGGCAGACATCGAAAAATTAAACACGAGATTCCGAACCCTGGCGGAGCAGTTCTACGCCAACGCGGAAAGATCGCCAAACGATCTCATAAACTCACTTGGTCGGTACAACAACGTACCAGACCGGTATAAAAGACCAAAAGCAATACTCCTCGCATAACTAAAAGAGAAAAAAAATAAATATTAAAAAAAAAATGACCGTTACTAATAAAGTGACAGAAAAGAATCCACAAGCACTCTAAAGAAAAGAACAAACAAAAAGACAAGCACATCCAACAAACCCCCCAGAAAATTGAAGGAAATGTCCGAATGGGACAAAAACCTTCTCAGAACACAACCTCTGAAGACAGAGGAAGAAATTAGAGTGAGCAGCAGTCCCGCCGCCACGCACTCCGCTGCTCGACTCGCTGCGGCTCGCACCGTTACGTTACGTGTTTCAACTAGCCAAACGCCATGTCCGGACGCGGAAAGGGAGGCAAAGTCAAGGGCAAGTCAAAGTCCCGCTCAAGCAGGGCTGGGCTCCAGTTCCCGGTCGGCAGAATCCACCGCCTCCTGCGCAAGGGAAACTACGCCGAGCGCGTCGGCGCCGGGGCGCCCGTCTACCTCGCCGCCGTCATGGAGTACCTCGCGGCTGAGGTGCTCGAGCTGGCCGGAAACGCGGCCCGCGACAACAAGAAGACGCGCATCATCCCGCGCCACCTGCAGCTCGCCATCCGCAACGACGAGGAGCTCAACAAGCTCTTGTCGGGCGTCACCATCGCACAGGGTGGTGTCCTGCCCAACATCCAGGCCGTCCTGCTGCCAAAGAAGACCGAGAAGAAGGCCTAAACAGAGAGCGCGGCGCTGCGCTTGCGTGCTCCCTGCACGCAAACGCGCCTGCCTTTGCCTTGCCGGCTCGGCTCACAACAATCGGCCCTTTTCAGGGCCACCACACAAACCTACGTCCAAAGCAAAGTTTCCGTCGTCCGTGCTCGCCGCACTTTACACAACACGTCCACATACATACATTGCACAGCCAGCGCCGGCGCACGTCCGCCATCTTGTCCACAGCCCGTGTGGCCGAACGCGCACACATTTTGTCGTTTCTCTCTTTTTGTCTTTTTTGTTTCTGCACCCCTCCGCGCACGCACAGAGTCGCGTTCCAAACGACAACGACATCGATACACCGATAATGTGATGATCATTGTTAGCATTATAATGTTTCAATTAAAGGGGCGCGCGTGGCACAGACAAAAAAACCAAACAGCTGATCCGATCGATCGATCGATCGATCCGGCCCGCCCGCCTATGCCCACGCCACAAACAAACAACAAACCACGCACACACTGGACTCAGCCGCGCCCATCGCGTCAAACTCAAAAACTAACGCACGCGCAGCAGCAACAACAACAACAACAACACGCACAGGCAACACAGACTCTTTCGCACTTTTCAATCTCCGAACAGTGTGGTGGCCCTGAAAAGGGCCGTTTTCGTCCCTCCCACCAAGCACGGGCACGGCACGGCCGCGGGAAGGCCACAACGCAGCACAGCACACCGGCTGGCTGGCTGCCTGCCTGCCTAACCGCCGAAACCGTACAGGGTGCGCCCCTGCCTCTTCAGGGCGTACACCACGTCCATGGCCGTCACAGTCTTGCGCTTGGCGTGCTCAGTGTACGTCACCGCGTCGCGGATCACGTTCTCCAGGAACACCTTCAGCACTCCGCGGGTCTCCTCGTAGATCAGACCAGAGATGCGCTTCACGCCGCCCCTGCGAGCCAGGCGGCGGATGGCGGGCTTCGTGATGCCCTGGATGTTGTCGCGCAACACCTTGCGGTGCCGCTTGGCGCCACCCTTGCCCAGCCCCTTTCCTCCCTTGCCGCGGCCTGTCATTCTTCTTCTTCTTCCTTCCTCCTCCTCAAAGCAAGCAAGCGAAAAAACACAAGCGCCAGCTCCTCACCCGGCGCTAGCGAGTCGGCTACGGTGCGAGCTCTCTGCCGCCGCCCCCCTATATAGACTCTGGCCCGCCCTCCCCCCACCACGCGCACCGAGGGCATATAAGCGCGGCGCGGGGCCGCGCGGGCCCCGATACCGAGTTAGTATTCCGCTGCTCGACTCGCTGCGACACACTTGCTACTGTCACCGCACACGTAACGCTATGGCTGTGGAACAGTTTGCCGCCGCACTAGAAGCTCTCCTCCAAGCGATGGGGTTCTCCGGCCGCCGCCAACGTCAGCTACGGCGCAGGCGACCGCAGCGGACCAGGAAGGACCTCCAGTGCTACAACTGCCAGCAACTGGGGCATACCGCGCGGGAGTGCACGAATGCCGTCGCGTGCTTGAAGTGCGCGGCGGCTCACGACACCCGCTGTTGTACGAAGCCTCGTGGAGTGGCCGGCAGATGCGCGAACTGCGGCGGGTCCCACGCCGCTAATTCGCGTAGCTGCGGCTACCTTCGAGCGTCACGCCGTCTGTCCGCCGCACCATGTCCTGCGGCGGCGTCCAGCGCCACGCCGGCCGCCCCGCCCTCCCGCTCCGGCGAGGGGTGCGAGCCGCGCCGTCTTGAAGCCGCCACCGACCACGCTATGGCCGGCTTCCAAGCCGCCTTTGCGGCCGAACGGGCCGCGCTGAAGGCGGAGCTCGCGGCCGTGCATCGCCAGCTCCAGCGGCTGCGCGATGAGCTGCGAGCCATCAAGAAGACGTCGGCGGTTCCCGCCGCCGCCCCGCCCGTGACACGGCCGGTTGGGGTCGATGCGGCCACGCAGACATCCGTCGCTCCGTCCCCTGTCGCGACGCAAGTGGTTGCGCCCATGGACACCGACGATGTGCCGCCACGGACGTCCCAGTCAATTACGCCGACTGCGAGCCACCGTGCTGTGGCAACGACCGACTCCTCCCCTGTGGAGCAGTCGCTCGTCACGAGGTTGCAGCACCCCACGCAGACGTCGGCGGTTCCCGCCGCCGCCCCCCCCGTGCGTCGTCCGGAGGGGGTCGCCGCGACCCCGCCGCCATCCGCCGCTCCCCCTCCCGCAGCAATGCAGGAGGTGGCGCCCATGGATACGGAGGATGTACCGTCTCGGCTGCCCCCCTCTCCGGTGGCAGCCGCACGCCAGGGCACTCAGGCGCCTCCTATCTCCTCGCACGCCGAGAAGCCGATGCAGAAGAGGAGGATTAACCTACCATTCCCCGAAGCGCACAACGTACAGGCCTTGCTGAAGGACATTGCCTGGGCACTGAATAACTGGCCCGAGCCCTATAGCCAACCATACCCCTTCACCCCACCAGACCAGCCTATACCTCCCCTCCCCCATCGACCGATCCCCATGCGCACGTACAGATACCGTGACGCGTTACTGGAGGTGCTCACCAAAAAGGAGTTAGCCGTGATAAATTCACATCCCATCTTCACCCCTTCTCAATGGGATGCCTTAGTAGACCTTATAGACGTATTTGTGAAGGAAGAATACCGGTCTGGTCGGAGGTAGATGACCCGCGAAGCTCTGGAAGCCATGGAAGACATAGCACGTACACAACGACAGTGCCAGTAATGTACGCCGTGCGAGGCCATCAGCACCGTAGCGGAGACCCATGATACGCCCCACCGGCCAGTCACTTAGGCCGTTTCGTTTTCCATTTCTCTGACTGTCTCTCTTACTATCCTTTAATCTTTCTTTAAAAAAAAAAAAAAAAAATAAAAATAAAAAAAAAAAAAAAAAAAATTAATGCACAACAAGCCATGCAGCCCTACACCGCCAAGAACTTTTTCGCCAACCCGTCATGCCAGAAGGTGAAGCGCCTCGTGCGCTAGTACTTCGTTCCCAGTCGAGGATATCTTCCTCCTTATATTGTGCCGCTGCTGCCGCGCGGGCCCTCACCCCGCACTAGGGAGCGGCCTGAGCTGGCGAGGTGAGCGCATCGCTGGTGTTGCGCGCGCTTCGCTTACTCGGCCGTTGAGAGCTCGTGAAGAGGTTTTCTGTGCTGTGGGCGCTGCGGAAAGCAAATTGTCGTGCGTTGTTTTGACAACGCGTGCAAATTGTCGTGTTCCGCGCCTCGCAGTATGGGGAAGAAGCGTGCGCAAGGGAAACCTGCCGCTACGAAGGGTCCTTCGGTTGTGCAACTCACTGAGTCTGCCGACCGTGCAAGGAACTCTAGAGAAGACGAGTCGCGGCCTGTCCCCCCTTTGTATGTCAAGTGCAAAGGCGGGTGGACAGCGCTGTTCGACACCATGACGAGCTGCGCTCGAAACGAGGTGGTCTACGAGTCTGTCGATACAGACTCGCTGATCTGCGTTCGAGCCGCAAACGTGGCCGACCACAGGGCGATCAAGGTCGCAGTGGCCGACCACATCGTCGACGCGCCGCCGGCGCGAGAGAAGGCACCTTCCGTAGGAAGGGTGAAGACGACTAAGGCACTCCTCAGGGGGTTGCCTTGGTGCTGTGACGAGGCAGCGGTCCGGGAAGGGCTGCTGCGAGCCGGGTTTGGTAGTGCAGCCGCAAGGTTGCACAACCGAACCAACAAGAAGAGGGCGCCGCTCTATGCCGTGACCGTGCAAACGGTCGACGGCGGGAGTGACATCTTCGACTTGCGGAAGTTGCTGGGCTTCCCGGTTACGACGGAGGCTCTCCCGACCGCCATGGATCCTCAGCCCCAGTGCTTCAGGTGCCAGGGCGAGGGCCATGTAGCGAAGTATTGCCGCAACGCGGCGCGGTGCGTCAAGTGCTCAGGTGAGCACGACAGCCGCGCCTGCGACCGCGGCAGCAACGCTCTGCCGACTTGTGTCCGGTGTGGCGGCCCGCACGTCGCCAGTTGGCGCGGCTGTGCGGCTTTCTCAAGCCGCAGCCGTGCCGGGGGCGGCGAAGCGGCCGCGGCCGCACCGACGCAGCAGCAGAAGAGAAGACGACGTCGAAAACGACGTAGGGCGCAGAACAGCCCGGCGCAGCTGAGGGACGGCGCAGCAGCAGATCCACCTGCCAGGGGCAGGGACGGCCGCTCGGAAACGGGCAGCCAGGACGCAGCTCGCCTTCCTGCGAAGAGATGTGACCTCCAACTCGGCACCGCCGTGAAGGAGGCCACAGCGGCCCTCAAAGCCGTAATGGCGGCGGAGAGGGCTGCCTTCGCAGCCGCCGTGGCTGCAGAGAAGGAAGAGGCCTTGAGGCAACTGCGAGCAGTTTTCGCCCAAGGCCTCAGTGCAGTCGTACCCGCGAACACTCCTGCGACCTCGCAGAAGGAAGTTCGCGCCCCTATCCCTGCTTTTGTTCCAGCAGCATCGCAGGTGAGAGGCGCAGGGAAGACAACCGCCGCCTCAGAGGAGCCGGTGGCGACGCCGCCCGCTGCGGGATTCGACCCCTCAAGGGGCCGAGAAGAGAGGAAGGCAGCCGTCATCGCGCAAGCGCGAGCGAGCGGCTTGCATCTCTCCGACGCTGAAGCGGCGCAGATCACTGGAACAGCGGACCAGTTCACAGCTGCAGTGCAGAAGGGCTGCGCCGTGCAGTAGAGGAGGACGCTGTAGCCGATCGCCGTCGTTCTGCGCCAGCCTGATGAAGCTGCACCAAGTCACTGACGACAAGGCGCAGCAGAGGGCCTAACAGCAGCGCATGCGTTGCCGCGCCGAACTTTTTATGTTACAGGGAGGAAGCCATTGCGGCCGGCCCAGGAGAATACAAGCGAGCCCAGCCGCAGCACCGGCCTGACCCAGCTAACGACCACGCAGTACATAGGTAACGTTGCACGATACCTCACGCTAACCACCCCTCACCTTGCATGCTCTGTCGCAGCTAGCAAGCCGCTACTGCCCTTACCACCCGTCCTACTGTCGCAGAGGTTTTTTTCCCTTGGCGCTGGCCTTGGCACTTTTTTTCCTCTGCTCTTAAAACCGCTACCCTTCGATCGTTTTCGACCACTACTATCTCCTGATGGACCATGTTAATGAGTAGCCTTACCCAGACGCATGGATAACATCACAGCCTGCATCCTGTGACGCCTGATTCTAAACTAACATGCTTACGGAGGTGACAGTAAAACTTTTGTGTTGGTCACCACGTTGGTGCGGGCGTGGAGGGGCCCCATCCTTTGAAAAAAAAAAAGCGCGGGCCCGTTGTCAAGGCAGCACCGGACGCTTCGTGTACCGCACGCACCTCCACGCCGCTAACCGCTATGGCCCGCACAAAGCAAACGGCCCGCAAGTCCACCGGCGGAAAGGCGCCGCGCAAACAGCTCGCCACCAAGGCGGCGAGGAAGAGCGCGCCCGCCACCGGCGGCGTCAAGAAGCCCCACCGCTACAGGCCGGGCACCGTCGCCCTGCGGGAAATCAGGCGCTACCAGAAGAGCACAGAGCTGCTCATCCGCAAGCTGCCGTTCCAGCGCCTAGTGCGCGAGATCGCCCAGGACTTCAAGACCGACCTGCGCTTCCAGAGCTCCGCAGTCATGGCCCTGCAGGAGGCCAGCGAGGCCTACCTCGTCGGCCTCTTCGAAGACACCAACCTGTGCGCAATCCACGCCAAGCGCGTCACCATCATGCCCAAGGACATCCAGCTCGCGCGCCGCATCCGCGGCGAGCGCGCCTAGAAACCGCGCCGCGCACGCGCGCCCGCCCAACAAAAACGGCCCTTTTCAGGGCCACTAACATCTCTCCGTCGCGAGCAAAACTTTTGTCGGTCTTGCCGCCCCGCAAAACAACAACAACCAATTCCCCTCCCGTCCACAGCCGCTCTCGCCAACAATCGACGTCACTCCCATCCCTCACAATACACACACACACAACAGCCGGACGACGTCACCACACACCACGGGTGGCTGGCCGCCGCCGTCTCCGAGGCGCGCGCACGCTACGCTACACTACAACGTCAACGCCACCGCGCCTTCCCAATTCCCGCCGGCCACTTCCACGTCTCACGTCCCCCCGCCGCTTTGAGAGAGAGAGAGAGAGAGACACAACACACACACAAAAGACACGACATCCGCAAAGCAAGCAAACACACAAACAAACAAGAGTCTCCAGAAACATACATGAGCAACCAAACGTCGGCCGCCGCAAAAAGAACAACTACAACAACAACAAAAACAAAAAAAAAAAAGACAAATAAAATAAAATAAAAAGACCAACAAACGGCCACAACCGCTCCGCTACCGCGCGCCGCCGCCTACCGCCACCGGCACCACAATCCAACCACCACGGCACGCAAACAGTACCCACAAGGGTCACACACACACACACACACACAACCAACCAACCAACCAACCAACCACACCGGCGCATGCACGACATCAACGCCTTCCCGACGTCCTTTGATGGCCCTGAGAAGGGCCGTTTTGGGCCGCGCGACAGCCGCAGCCGTGCCATCGCGCGCCACTAAGACGACGCGGGGGAGGGCGGTGGGGGACGACGGCGTCAAGCGCCAACCCCTCTCCCTTGCCTTTCTTTAACTTTACTACTTTACTTCTTCTTCTTGGGCGACGCCTTCGCCTTAGACGGCGTCGTCGCCTTCTTCGGGCGCGGCGCCTTCGGCTTCTTCGTCGGAACCTTGGCGGCCTTCTTCGCCTTCGACGGCGACTTGGCCTTGGCCGGCTTGGCCGCAGCCGCCTTCTTCGCACCCGCGGGAGCCGCCGACGCCGCAGACGCCTTCTTGGCGGCGCCCGCCTTCCGACCGGTCGCCGCCTTCACGCCACCAGCCTTCTTTGCGCCGGCCGCGCGGCCGCCCTTCTTCTCCTTGCTGGCCGGAGCGGCGCGCTTCTTCTTCGCACCGCCGGCACGAGCCTTGCCGCCCTCGGCCGCCCCGCCGCCGGCGCCGGCAAGCTTGAAAGAGCCGGACGCGCCCTTCCCCTTCGTCTGCACCAGCTCGCCAGCCACGACGGCCGACTTGAGGTACTTCTTGATAAAGGGCGCCAGCTTCTCCGCGTCCAGCTTGTAGTGCGCGGCAATGTACTTCTTGATCGCCTGCAGCGACGAGCCGCCGCGCTCCTTCAGACTCTTGATGGCGGCCGTCACCATCTCAGAGGTGCGCGGGTGCGCAGGCTTGGCGCGCGGCTTCTTCGCAGACGCCGCAGACTTGGCCTTCTTCGTCGTGCCGGTGGCGGCGGGTGCCGCAGCAGTCTCGTTCGTAGCCGCCTGATCTGCCATTATTTCGACGGACGACGCGCGTACACACAACAACAGAACAGCGAGAGAGAGCGGCGAGCACGGCAGAGAATAGCCGCCGCGCCGCCAGGCCCAGCCAGTGTCGCGGGCGGGCGCGGACGGCCGAGAGAGCGGCCGCCACTCTGCGCGCCGCCGCGCCGCGCCTCCCGCGCTTGCTACCGCCCAACGTCCGACAGCCTGTGCGGACCAGCCCCAAACCTGCGCCGCAACCACCCGCGCCATTCAAACCACCGAGGATGGGGCTACACACGGCCACACCACAGTCGCCAACCAGTCGCCACGGCAGCGCCGCAAACCACGGCCAAACTGCAGCTACCGCGCGCTACAGCCTGGCTCGGCCCGCCGAGAATCGCCGCCCCCGCCCAAATGCCGCCCCCACAGCCCCAGCCGACGACCCGCCACAATGGCCAAACCTTCGGCAAAACTGGCGCACCGTCGCCGCGCCAGCCCGGCCAGCGCGGCCGCCGCCACAGCCACACAAGCGGAGGCGTGCGGCGATGACGGCCGTGCAAACGCACCTCCGCCGCCCCATCGCCCTCCCACCGTTTCCCGATCGGCCCGCGGCCGTCGGGCCACCTCGCCCGCCAACATTCGCGCCCGTTTCTCACAAAATTGCCCGCCGCAAAACAAAAACGAGCGCCGCCTGCGCAACATGGGCACCGGCCAACCGAGGCGCCGCCGCCCCTCGCCGCTTTCAGCGAGGGTGGCTAACCGCCATCCGCAACTACAGACGCACCGAATCTGCCTTCAAAAGCACACACCGACAGCCGACCTCTAACATTTAGACTCCGCAAGCCACCCAACGGTGTGTGGCGGAGGGCACTTCACGTGCCAATGTCATTTACCTCCCTTTGCTGTTCCAGTCGCGTATGGTTCGCGGGACGAACCGACAGTCTGCAAAAAAAAACGCCTCCGTGCGCGCTCGAATCTCTCTAACCACATCCATTCGTGATCTCCTCGGGAGGTATACGCAATATATTCGATACCCCATCCAGAAACGCAATATCTCGAAACCTGGCGAGCAAGCTACACCGCGATGCAGAGCGCCTCTATTGCAGAGTCTGCCGCTTGGGTTTGTTAAACATCTCCGTAACGCTATCACGGTTACCAAATGACCCTGCGACGAAACGTTGGATCGTCTCCGTCGCCTCCGTCAACGCGACCTGGTACGGATCCCACACTGATGGGCAACACTCACGTATAGGTCGAACGAACGGGTGTTTTGTAAGCCACCTCCTCCTTTTGTTGATGGACGACATTTGCTACGCATTCTCCCAATAAATCGCAACCTGGTACCCGCCTTACCAACAATTACTTTTGTTTGTTTTTTTGTTAATATGATGATCATCCCACTCCCAATCACTCCGCACGCATACTCCCAGATATTTTACAGACGTAACTGCTACCAGTGTTTGTCCCGCTATCATATAATCAATCATACAATAAAGGGTCCTTCTTTCTATATTATTCGCAATACATGTTAAGGGACAGTTGCCACTCCCTGCACCACGTGCCTATCCGCTGCAGATCGTCCTGCATTTTTCGCTGCAACTTCTCTGTATACTACAGCATCATCCGCGAAAAGACGCATGCAACGTCCGACACTATCTACTAGGTCATTTATATACATTGTGTGTGAAGAGCAATGGGTCCCATAACACTCCCCTGTGGCACGCCAGAGGTTACTTTAACGTCTGTAGACGTCTCTCCATTGATAACACAACATGCTGTGTTCTGTTTGCTACAATCTCTTCAGTCCAGCCACACACTTGGTGGTCCGACATTCTGCAGACACTTACTTTGTTTATCAGGCGACAGTGCGGAACTGTATCGAACGCCCTCCTTCCGGATGTCAACCAAAATGGCATCTACCTGGGAGCCTGTATCTAATATTTTCTGGGTCCCATGAACAAATAAAGCGCGTTGGGTCTCACACGATCGCTGTTTCCGGAATCCATGTTGATTCCTACATAGTAGACACTGGGTTTCCAAAAAACGACATGCTACTACTCGAGCATAAAACATGTTCTCAAATTCTACAACCGATCGACGTCACAGATATAGGGCCTATATAGTTTTGCGCATCTGCTCGACGACCCTTCTTCAAGCCCGGGACTACCTGTGCTCTTTTCCAATCATTTGGAACCCTCCGTTCCTCTAGAGACTTGCGGTACACGGCTGTTAGGAGGTTCTGTCGCGTACTCTGTGTAGAATCGAATTGGTATCCCGTCAGGTCCAGTGGACGTTCCTCTGTTGAGTGATTCCAGTTGCTTTTCTATTCCTCCTTGGACACTTATTTCGATGTCAGCCATTTTTTCGTTTGTGCGAGAAGGAACTGCAGTGCGGTCGTCCTCCGTGAAACAGCTTTGGAAACAGGTGTTTAGTATTTCACAGCTTTACGCGTGTCATCCTCTGTTTCAATGCCATCATCATCCCGGAGTGTCTGGATATGCCGTTTCGAGCCGCTTACTACTGATTCAACGTACGACCACAACGTCCTAGGATTTGATTTGATTTCCTGTCACGTCGGTACATGGAATTGTACTTTCGCATTCACCGGACGCTTCACGCATAGCCCTCCTTACGCTAACTTTGGACATCGTTTAGCGTCTGTTTGTCTGAGAGGTTTTGGCTGCGTTTCAACTTTGAGTGAAGCTCTCTTTGCTTTCGCTATAGTTTCCTAAACTTTGGTTGTTTGTACCGCGGTGGGTTTTTCCCATCCCTCGCAGTTTTACTCGGCACGTACCTGTCTAAGACGCATTTTACGATTGCCTTGCACTTTCTCCATAAACACTCAACATTGTCAGTGTCGGAGCAGACATTTGCGTTTGCATCTGCCTGGTAGTCTCAAATCTGCCTTCTATTACTCTTGCTAAACAGATAAACCTTCCTCCCCCCCCCCTTTTTTTTGTTTTTTTTTGTTTTTTTGTTTGTATATTCCTACTAACGTCCATATTCAGCGATGCTGCAACGGCCTCTTGATCACTGGGTCCCTGTTCTGCACATACAGAGTCGACAAGTTCGGGGTCTGTTTGTCATCGGTAGGTCCACGATGTTATCTCCACGAGTCGGTTCTCTCTCTGTTTAATTGTTCGCGGCATTTTTCGTTCGGATGGTGCACTCAGTATACTGTCACTCGATGCTCTGTCCCTACCACCCGTCCTCAACATCTGGCACATTGAAATCTCCACCTAAGACTGTAACACGCTGCGGAAAGGAAAATGTATGTCCACATTTTCTCTCACTTGTTCGGCCACTAATGCTGCTGAGTCGCGAGGTCGGTAAAAGGAGCCAATTATCAACCTAGCTCGGCTGTTGAGTGTACCCTCCACCCACAATAGTTCACAGGAACCGTCCACCACTTCTACTTCACTACACAGGATAAACTACTACTAACAGCGACGAACCACTCCACCACCGGTTGCATGCACGCTATCCTTTCTAAAGCACCGTCTGTACCTATAACGATTGCAGCTTCGGCGCTTTCTATCAGCGCTTGACGTTCCGGTACTTTACCAACGCAGAGCTTCGACAGTTGACAATTACAATACCGATTGCCGCTTGGTCCCCGCATGTCCTGACCTTGCCCCGCGCCCGTTGCCCTTTCCGTACTTGCCCAAGGGCCATCCAACCTAAACAGAACCGCCCAGCCCACGCCACACAACCCCTGCTACCCGTGTAGCCGCTTGTTGCGTATAGTGGACTCCACCTAAGACTATATAACATAACATGCCCTAAGGCATTCGCGGTGTACACCACCCTAAGGTGAGGTGAGGTGAGGTTAGGTTAGGTTAGGTTAGGTTAGGTGGACGTGGGTTAGGTTAAGGGTTACAGTTAGGTTAAGCGTCAAAGTTAGGTTAAGCGTTCGGACGTGAGGCGTCAGGTGGCCGCACCTACCTTTACGGCCGGACATCTTAGGTTAGAGGTTAGGTTAGGTTAAGGCGCCGAGAGGTCCGCGGTCAGGTTACGTTCACCTTCGGGCGCCACACGTAGGTTTCAAAGGTGTGTCGGTCGGTCGTCGGCAAGCCGCAAAAACTACAGACGACGTCGACCAAACCGCCGCAAGACCGAGCAGGAGGCAGATATAAAACACACACACACACACACACACACACACACACACACACACACACACACACAAAAACAAAATTAAACACCACCCACCGGCCAAAGGGCACCAAAAACCACAAACCCGAGCACCACGTCGACCAGAGGCAACCCGCCGCTCACGCGACATGGCTGGCAACTAAGGGGCAAACGGCAACGGCGCTTTCCGCACCGGGCCGGATGCACGTACGACAACACCGCTACCCGTACGCAGGCCTCCCATTGCACACAGCCGCTCTGTGTTTGAACATCATCAATGGCGCGCCCGCGGCTCGTTGCGGGCGCAGCCATAACGCCGCCACTTTTGCACCAACACATTCACGCACCGCAAAACAGCTCGCCGACACAGCACAGCCGACAAACAAAAACAACCCGCGAGACGGGGGCGACAACGACAACAGCAGCAAACAACTCGCACCAAGCGTCCAACAGGTAACAAACGGACAAGCACAGCCTCTGCTAACGGCCACGACGCCAGCGGCACACTGCTCCTTTCCCGCCACACTCGATTTCACAACGCACGCACGCGACCCCGTCAACGACACCGACACGACACACGACGGGCTCCCTTCCCGCAACCTACACCTTTCCGCCACTACGCACAGCTCCACCCGACGCGCCCGTCGCAACGACACTACTGCACGCACTATCCACCCGCCTCCTCCTCTCCCCCCCCCCTTCCCGTACACAACAACACAGCCAAAAACAACACTCACGACCCAAACATACTAACGACATGGCACGTGCATCGGCGCACACCCCAACCAGTCACCGTCGACAACCACACGCAAGGCACGAAACCGGCGTCCTTCCACGTTGCCATCAAAGCTGCACAAACAACCACAGGAGGAACCACCAACAACGGCCCGCCCGCCCGCCCGCCCGCCCCAATATTCTCCCACCCTCACCTCACGCCGCAACCACCAAACGCACATTCCCGCTCGCTACCACACACCTCTCGGCAGCCGCTTCGCAAACACATGACGTGACGTGACGTGACGTGACATCATCACATCACGGGCTACGCACGCACACCGACCCACTTTCCTGCCCTTCGCCCTCTTCTTTCCGACGCCTGCCTTCGGCCGAGCACACGTACGTGGCACAACGCCCAACACAGTCACACACAGTCGACAGGCGCACGCCCAGGCACGCAACGACGCAGCGCAGCAAAGGCGCCCGCAACACATACCTCCTCTCTCTTCTCGCCGCCGCCGCCGACCGCCCGCCAGCCAGCCACTCGCAATGTGCACTGCCAACCAGCCACACGTCCACCGCGCCGCGTCCGACCACCCGCCAGGGGGCGCTCACGTCCGCGACAACAGCGCGGCCCGCCGCCGGGCGGGCCCAGCCGAACCCAGCCCAGCCGGCGCGCGCTGCTCTGCACTCGGCGCGCCACACATCCTGCTGCAGACCGGGCTCGTCTCTCTGTACGCGTCTGCCCGCATCTCGTCTTCCTGCGCATCAACACAACGAGGCCGCGTGAGCAAACCCCCCCCGTCACAACGCCACATCACACACTGCCTTGTCTACCGCCGAAATGCACTCACCAGCCATCCGCTTCGTCTTCGTCTTGTTTACTCGTTGTTGTTGCAGCGGCGCACACAGCCCCGGCCGGCCGCATCCGAGGGTGGCCCGCCGCCAGCGTCTCCTCCTTGGGCACAGGTGCGGTGCCGTGCCGTGGCCGCCCATCCATCCAACCGCACGCATTTGCTGGCCGCCTCTGCTGCAGAAGAAGACAAAAAACGAAACGTACAAACATACACGCACCCACAGCGTGGCCACACACGGACGGGACCGACAGGCTCCAAGGCGACCAAAGGATAAAAACAAAATAAAAAAACAAAAAGACGCAAGCAAGCAACAAGCACAGGCTGTCGCCTCGCGCCTCTGTCCTTCCGCCCCCGCCCTTCTCTCCCACCACATGCCCACAAACACCACCGCCTCCCCCTCCCCGCACCTCCACATTCGCCCCCTCCATTTGTTCCTTTCTCGCTCTTCCCTTCTGTGTGTCTGCGTGCGTGCGCGGGCGGCGCCTCTCAACATCCGCCGGCCGTCCGTCCCGTTTTCGCCGTACCACACACGCCACCGCCTCCTCCCCGTCCACCACCGCCGCCCCTGTCCGCCCCGCACAACACCATACACCGCTGCTTGTCCTGGCCGTTGCCACCAAAGGCGCCAGCCGCAAACCGCGCCAACGCCGCAGCGCGCGTGCGTCCTTCCTTCTCCGTGCCGACGCGGCCTCTATTCCCGCACCCATTCGGCCGACGACACAGCCGTTGGGCTCCGCACTGCGCGTACCGGCGTTACGCACGCACACCCACCCCCCTCGCGAACGCACGACTCATTGTCTTTGTTGTTTCTCCTCTTTCTTAACGTCTTTGTTTGTTGTTTGTTGTTTGTTTTGTTTTTTGTTTTTTGTTTTTTTTTTCGTTTTTCCCCACCGCCACATGTGACACAATGCCGCCCTCCACCTTTCGTTCGTGGTTGCTTGCTTTGTTTCTCTTTCTCATTGGTACACGTCCGACGCGCTCCATTTCCACCACACCACGGCCATCAGCCTCCTCAACGGGCAGGCGCAGTGTGCCATTCTCCGGCGCACAAGCACACCGCGCGGTACTGGCGCGGCTCGCTCTCCTCGCCCCCACGCCACGCCACGCCACGCCACCGGTGCGCAGCAGCACATGTGATGTCTCGCAACACGACACGCGGTGCGCACACCCCGACCACGCGGCTCTAAAGGCATGGCACCGGCGACATGCGCCGCCCCAGCCACGCATCCGTCGTCTCACGTTGTTCACTGCCAGCCGCGTCGGAGGCTACAACCGCAACCACCACAACAACGGTCCCCCTCCCGGCAACACATTTGTTGCACAAACAAACACAACCGCCGAGCGCAGCGCAGCGCGAACCACCCACACGCGCCCTCCGCGTCTCCTTTCTCCTTTCGCCCCCTCCCATCTCCCGAATATGCCAGCAGCGCAGCGTTACGCGTGCCCCTCACCCGTCCACACTACCGCGAAACGAACACGCCTTCCGGGCCACCTGCAAGGGCACGCCCACCACCAAATACTGCCGTATTCACGGACGCAGTTCGCAACACGCAACGCACTCTCCACCTACCTTCTTTCTCTCGTCCCTTCTCTTTAAAAACAAAACAAACACACAAACCAACCACGGCTAACACACTTTTTCGCGACACCTTTGACTGCGTTATCTCGACCGTGACGGCAGCTATCGACCATCCATTCCCCACTACATACACACACACACACACACACATCGTTCGCTACACCGCACACGAAACGGCAAGGGCAAGGCACTCTCTCATAGATTCTTCCTCCGAGCCATATCGGGCGAACGTTGGCATCCGGGAAGGCAATGCAATTCAGCCGTCACCACGGCCGACACTTGCAGCCGCGCCGTAAGCGCATGTCAGTGCGGCTGCAATGCACGGGAACGTTCCGTTGCTCTAGACAGCGCCTCTCCGTTTTTCCCCTGTCTCGTTTTCCGGTGATTGCTTCTCCTTCTTCTTTTTCTTCGTTTCGTTTCGTTTTATTATTTTCGTTCCCCTCCTCCACCATTGTTTCCGTCCCCACAGTTTTTTTTTTTGCTCATTCCACACGTTCTGCCCAGACAAGACATGACATCCGACCGATCACAGTCAGCCTTTCGTCACCGTTCGCAGCGCCGACGGTGCCACAGTGAGACGGGTGTTCAGACCGACACGTTGCCATGATGCCCATAGACAGCTACTCAGGGCCGCCGGATCGGATCACATCACATCACATCACATCACCGACAAACCGGCCATTTCACCGGGGGACACAGACAACCGCGTGTACGCCCATAACAACAAACAACGGCCGTCGTCGTCTACCGTCACTGAACCGAACACACGTGCACCTTGAATGACGACACCGGCGTGCGTGCGCACAACAAACAATCAATCATTCAAATCAACTGCAGAAACGGCTATCAAAATCAAGGGCCAAATAAATGGGTACACCACCGTGCGTGTCGCCTACCCCACCCGCCCGTACAATTCTTGCGTCTTCTTAATGACTAGTAAAGACACGTCCATTTTAAAACGTCACCAACACACCTCCACGCCGTACAGCAAAGGGAATAGTAGACGGCAACACAACATTTCACCCTCGCCATCATGTATGTATGTATGATGTGACAACAAACAAACCCGCAGACGGCCCTAACGGTGACATCCAACAATCGCGAGGGGTTTCAATTGCAGTCACGTGACTAACCGGGCAGACAGAGACAAAGAAAGGAAAGGAATCAGCGACACAGACAACACCTCCTGTCTATGTGTCGACAAACAACCAACCAACCAACCAACCACGCCAAGACTCGCGAGCACGCATAACCACCACCACCAGCTGCTTCGCAACCAACCAAACCGGGTAGCTATGCGCCGCCTCACACAAACAACAATTCCGCTCTTCCCGCAAAGGCAATTTGGTGGCCCTGAAAAGGGCCGTTTTGCCGCTCTCGCAACGGAGGGGAGCTCCCTAGAGCCTTAACCCCCTCACTTGGAGCTCGTGTACTTGGTCACCGCCTTCGTGCCCTCGCTCACGGCGTGCTTGGCCAGCTCGCCAGGCAGCAAGAGCCGCACAGCCGTCTGGATCTCGCGGGACGTGATGGTCGAGCGCTTGTTGTAGTGCGCCAGGCGAGACGCCTCGGCCGCAATGCGCTCGAAAATGTCGTTCACGAAGCTGTTCATGATGCTCATCGCCTTCGACGAGATGCCCGTGTCGGGGTGCACCTGCTTCAGCACCTTGTAGATGTAGATGGCATAGCTCTCCTTCCTCTTGCGCTTCTTCTTCTTGTCGCCCTTCGAAATGTTCTTCTGCGCCTTGCCAGCCTTCTTGGCGGCCTTCCCGCTAGTCTTGGGCGGCATCTCGAACGTACAGCAAGCAGCAAGCGCTCCGCTCTAGTCAGCGTCTCCCCACACAGTGGCACCCGCCGCTACCGCAACACCCCACCTTTACCAGCTCGCCCTGTTGCGGCCGCCGACCAATGGGGCGCGCGCGCAACCGGCCGCCGCACCCGAGCCCATAAAGGGACCCCCACCCTAGTCCCGCCGCATTCCGAGTTGGGCAGCGGTGGCGTGCGGGTGCATGTAGTAGGGCGCTCCGCAACTGCCGCGCGAAGAGTTAGAGAAGGCGGTTCCGTGGTGAGTGTGCGCGTCTCGGCAAGATTGTCGTGTTGCCGAAAGCAAATTGTCGTGGAGAGACGCCGCACTCGCCATGGGCAAAGGGAAACGCGGGAAGCGCAATTCTCCCGCAAAGATGCCAACCCGCGCTGACTTTCTCCGATCGGACGGCAGTGAGCGCAGCGTCTCTTCAGATCGACGCAGCTGCTCCGTCGCACCGACCACACACGATGAAGAAGAGGTGGTAGCACCACCACCTTGTCGACCCTCCGCCCAAGTTCTCCCTGTGTGCATACGCTACACGGGTCGAGACTGGGTGGAGACTTACGACGAGGTGGCACTGGAACTACGCTACCACCCAACAGTGCAGATGCTGGATAACGAGGCCACTCTGTCCATCCAGCCACGTTCGCAGGAGGATCGAAAGATCCTCTGCGACCGGCTGAATGCGTACCTCATGGAGCCACCTACCTACAGCGGACCAAAGAAGAGGAAACCACTTCTTAAGGTCCTACTGAGGGGGCTACCGTGGATCATGACGGCGGAATCGGTGCGCAAAGTCCTGTTGCAGCATAACTATGAGGCCATAGTTAAGCTGCACAACAGGACGAACAAGGAAAGGCCGCCGCTGTTCATCCTGGCTGTCGAGCCGCCCCAAGATGACTCCAGCCAGGAAGGAAGCAAAGACGTCGGAATCTGCGGGTTAACCACCCTAGCAGGTTTCGACGTTACGATCGAGCCACTTCCGCCTGACCTCGACACGAAACCCCAGTGTTTTAAGTGTCAGAGGGAGGGCCACGTGGCAAAGCACTGCCGCTTCGAAGCGAAGTGCGCCAAATGCGGTGTTGGTCACGACACCCGCGAGTGCACTTTGCTTCGAGACGACAAGCCAACATGTGCTCGCTGTGGCGGCGACCATGTTGCCAGCTGGCGTGGCTGCCGGGCATTTTCTGCCCACACGGAAGACGGCCGCCGCGAGAAGCCGACAACGAAGAAGAGGAGAAGGAGGAGGAGGCGGAAGCGCTCCAGCGCTGAAACCCCCGAGACGTCGAACAAAGCAGCAGCGCCTCGCCACAACGCGCGGCCGGCCCCTCCACCCGCCAGTGGCAGAGGTGGTGGGGGGGGGCCCTCGCGCGAGCAGGAGGGACGCCACTCAGCAAGCAGCAGCGGTGTGGGCCACATCGACGCGCTGATGGAGGAAGCGGAGTCACGCTTCCGGATGGCCCTCCACGCGGAGATGGAGGCTGCCTGCCACCTGCTGAGGGAAGCCTTGGCTCTCCGCCTTCAATGTGATGGGCCGACGGCACACACCAGCGCGTCCGCGGCCACGCAGACCGAAGACACCACCATAAAGAAGAAGAGGATGGTGATCAACCGCGCCAGTCAGACCACCGACGGCGCCTCAACCATCCCCACAGAAGCCAGCGTGCGTGTCGATGAGGGCACCCAGACGTCGTCCAAACGGTGCAAGCGCCATCGAGGCGCCCAAACCGAGACGACGGATGCGGTGTCCATCGGCACGCAAACCGAAGTGGCAGCCACGGAGCCCACCAGGTCTCCATGGAGGCTGCACAAAATCGAGACGACAACGAGCAGCAGACCTCTCACTCCGAGTTCTCCCTCCCCAGAGGTAGAGGACCTCAGAGTGAGAGAAGAAAGGAAAAGAAGAGAGCGAGAGGCGGAACACGAAGCCGCCCTTGCCCACCGGGAACGACAGCGCCAACTTCAATGGCGCCTCCGTCTCGGTAAATAAAGAGAAGGACCGTGACAAGCAGTTCTGGCCGGGTTTTGCAGGTTTTCCTTGGCCGCTAAGGTAAATACCGGAACTGTCCCCTACAAACTCCTGCAAATAAATTCCCAATTGGGAGATATGCACCCCTTTCCCCGCACCCCAGCAACAAAAATAAATTGTGTCAAAACAGTATACCTAAAACCCATGGCTGAAAAGAGCCCATCGCATGCTCTACAACAGCCCGCCCTTCTCCATCCGAGAAGGGAATGAAATGTGCTAAAAAAAAAAAAAAAAAAAAAAAAAGTCCCGCCGCCACGCACTCCGCTGCTCGACTCGCTGCGGCTCGCACCGTTACGTTACGTGTTTCAACTAGCCAAACGCCATGTCCGGACGCGGAAAGGGAGGCAAAGTCAAGGGCAAGTCAAAGTCCCGCTCAAGCAGGGCTGGGCTCCAGTTCCCGGTCGGCAGAATCCACCGCCTCCTGCGCAAGGGAAACTACGCCGAGCGCGTCGGCGCCGGGGCGCCCGTCTACCTCGCCGCCGTCATGGAGTACCTCGCGGCTGAGGTGCTCGAGCTGGCCGGAAACGCGGCCCGCGACAACAAGAAGACGCGCATCATCCCGCGCCACCTGCAGCTCGCCATCCGCAACGACGAGGAGCTCAACAAGCTCTTGTCGGGCGTCACCATCGCACAGGGTGGTGTCCTGCCCAACATCCAGGCCGTCCTGCTGCCAAAGAAGACCGAGAAGAAGGCCTAAACAGAGAGCGCGGCGCTGCGCTTGCGTGCTCCCTGCACGCAAACGCGCCTGCCTTTGCCTTGCCGGCTCGGCTCACAACAATCGGCCCTTTTCAGGGCCACCACACAAACCTACGTCCAAAGCAAAGTTTCCGTCGTCCGTGCTCGCCGCACTTTACACAACACGTCCACATACATACATTGCACAGCCAGCGCCGGCGCACGTCCGCCATCTTGTCCACAGCCCGTGTGGCCGAACGCGCACACATTTTGTCGTTTCTCTCTTTTTGTCTTTTTTGTTTCTGCACCCCTCCGCGCACGCACAGAGTCGCGTTCCAAACGACAACGACATCGATACACCGATAATGTGATGATCATTGTTAGCATTATAATGTTTCAATTAAAGGGGCGCGCGTGGCACAGACAAAAAAACCAAACAGCTGATCCGATCGATCGATCGATCCGGCCCGCCCGCCTATGCCCACGCCACAAACAAACAACAAACCACGCACACACTGGACTCAGCCGCGCCCATCGCGTCAAACTCAAAAACTAACGCACGCGCAGCAGCAACAACAACAACAACAACACGCACAGGCAACACAGACTCTTTCGCACTTTTCAATCTCCGAACAGTGTGGTGGCCCTGAAAAGGGCCGTTTTCGTCTCTCCCACCAAGCACGGGCACGGCACGGCCGCGGGAAGGCCACAACGCAGCACAGCACACCGGCTGGCTGGCTGCCTGCCTGCCTAACCGCCGAAACCGTACAGGGTGCGCCCCTGCCTCTTCAGGGCGTACACCACGTCCATGGCCGTCACAGTCTTGCGCTTGGCGTGCTCAGTGTACGTCACCGCGTCGCGGATCACGTTCTCCAGGAACACCTTCAGCACTCCGCGGGTCTCCTCGTAGATCAGACCAGAGATGCGCTTCACGCCGCCCCTGCGAGCCAGGCGGCGGATGGCGGGCTTCGTGATGCCCTGGATGTTGTCGCGCAACACCTTGCGGTGCCGCTTGGCGCCACCCTTGCCCAGCCCCTTTCCTCCCTTGCCGCGGCCTGTCATTCTTCTTCTTCTTCCTTCCTCCTCCTCAAAGCAAGCAAGCGAAAAAACACAAGCGCCAGCTCCTCACCCGGCGCTAGCGAGTCGGCTACGGTGCGAGCTCTCTGCCGCCGCCCCCCCCCCCTATATAGACTCTGGCCCGCCCTCCCCCCACCACGCGCACCGAGGGCATATAAGCGCGGCGCGGGGCCGCGCGGGCCCGTTGTCATCCCAAAGACAGGCAAAGACCCCCGTCTGGCGGCCTCCTACCGCCCGATCAGCCTCCTGCCCATACTCTCGAAAGTTTTCGAGCGCCTCTACGCCAAACGCCTCCTCAGACACGTGGAGGCAGAACACCTGCTTCCCGATGAACAGTTCGGTTTTCGTAGGGGCCACTCCACAGCACACCAGCTCATGCGTGTCGTGGAGGAAGCCATGAGAGCCCTGGAGACCCGGGAATACCTTGGGGCGGTGTTCCTGGACGTCTCTAGGGCATTCGACTCCGTGTGGCACGACGGCCTCGTGTACAAACTATTCGTGCACGGGGTCCCGACGTCGCACGGGGTGCTACTGAAGTCCTACCTCGGAAACCGGACCTTTCATGTGCGTCTTGAGGAGGGAGTGTCTACTCAACGACCGATACAGGCTGGAGTGCCGCAGGGGTCCGTACTCGGCCCCCTGCTGTACTCCCTCTACACTGCAGATGCTCCACGGGTAGCGCGGGTGTCGCTCGCATTATATGCCGACGACACTGCGCTGCTCGTCCGGAGCATGAACTTGCAGGAAATGAGACGGCGTCTCCAGCTAGGGTGTGAGGCTTTAGGAAGCTGGTCCACGAAGTGGCGGCTGAAATTTAACGCCGCCAAAAGCCAGGCAGTAATATTCACCAAAAGAGTGCTGCCACCTGACTTAGAGCCGGTGACGATCACGGGAGGCCCCATCCCGTGGTGTAAAACGGCCAAATATCTCGGGGTAACCCTAGACCAGCGGTTAACATGGCGTCCCCACATACAGGAGGTAAAGGGTAGAGCTGCAGGGCGTCTTCGTGTCCTGTACCCCCTACTCAACCCGACTTCGACGCTTCCCCCTCGCCACGGCATCACCCTATACCTGGTACTGGTTCGCCCGGTGCTGGAGTATGCTGCCGTGGTGTGGGGAAATGCGGCCGAAACCCACATTGTCGAACTCCAGAGGGTGCAGAACCGAGCACTTCGGCTCGCCCTCCGTCTACCCTGGCGATATCCAACTGCCCAGCTACACCAACAAACTGGTATACCTCTGCTGAGAGATCGCTTCCGACAAACAGCGAGACAGTTTTATGTAGAGGCCAACAGGTCTCAAAATAGGCTAATCCAGGCACTTGGCCACCAAACACACCACAGGCCGACCACACGTTGGCCCGACCTGTTACGAGCATAAAAACTCGCAACAGCCAATGGATGCTACGCATCCGATAGGCCAGCCCAAATTAAGTCAGTTCCCTCCCGTACCATGTAAGTAAATATTAGCAGGAATAGCACCCGATGCTCACCCTGCCCCTCACGAGCAAGGATTGCTCGCTAGTAAAGTGCGTGCGTGCGTGCGTGCGCGGGCCCGTTGTCAAGGCAGCACCGGACGCTTCGTGTACCGCACGCACCTCCACGCCGCTAACCGCTATGGCCCGCACAAAGCAAACGGCCCGCAAGTCCACCGGCGGAAAGGCGCCGCGCAAACAGCTCGCCACCAAGGCGGCGAGGAAGAGCGCGCCCGCCACCGGCGGCGTCAAGAAGCCCCACCGCTACAGGCCGGGCACCGTCGCCCTGCGGGAAATCAGGCGCTACCAGAAGAGCACAGAGCTGCTCATCCGCAAGCTGCCGTTCCAGCGCCTAGTGCGCGAGATCGCCCAGGACTTCAAGACCGACCTGCGCTTCCAGAGCTCCGCAGTCATGGCCCTGCAGGAGGCCAGCGAGGCCTACCTCGTCGGCCTCTTCGAAGACACCAACCTGTGCGCAATCCACGCCAAGCGCGTCACCATCATGCCCAAGGACATCCAGCTCGCGCGCCGCATCCGCGGCGAGCGCGCCTAGAAACCGCGCCGCGCACGCGCGCCCGCCCAACAAAAACGGCCCTTTTCAGGGCCACTAACATCTCTCCGTCGCGAGCAAAACTTTTGTCGGTCTTGCCGCCCCGCAAAACAACAACAACCAATTCCCCTCCCGTCCACAGCCGCTCTCGCCAACAATCGACGTCACTCCCATCCCTCACAATACACACACACACAACAGCCGGACGACGTCACCACACACCACGGGTGGCTGGCCGCCGCCGTCTCCGAGGCGCGCGCACGCTACGCTACACTACAACGTCAACGCCACCGCGCCTTCCCAATTCCCGCCGGCCACTTCCACGTCTCACGTCCCCCCGCCGCTTTGAGAGAGAGAGAGAGAGAGACACAACACACACACAAAAGACACGACATCCGCAAAGCAAGCAAACACACAAACAAACAAGAGTCTCCAGAAACATACATGAGCAACCAAACGTCGGCCGCCGCAAAAAGAACAACTACAACAACAACAAAAACAAAAAAAAAAAAAAAACAAATAAAATAAAATAAAAAGACCAACAAACGGCCACAACCGCTCCGCTACCGCGCGCCGCCGCCTACCGCCACCGGCACCACAATCCAACCACCACGGCACGCAAACAGTACCCACAAGGGTCACACACACACACACACACACAACCAACCAACCAACCAACCAACCACACCGGCGCATGCACGACAATCAACGCCTTCCCGACGTCCTTTGATGGCCCTGAGAAGGGCCGTTTTGGGCCGCGCGACAGCCGCAGCCGTGCCATCGCGCGCCACTAAGACGACGCGGGGGAGGGCGGTGGGGGACGACGGCGTCAAGCGCCAACCCCTCTCCCTTGCCTTTCTTTAACTTTACTACTTTACTTCTTCTTCTTGGGCGACGCCTTCGCCTTAGACGGCGTCGTCGCCTTCTTCGGGCGCGGCGCCTTCGGCTTCTTCGTCGGAACCTTGGCGGCCTTCTTCGCCTTCGACGGCGACTTGGCCTTGGCCGGCTTGGCCGCAGCCGCCTTCTTCGCACCCGCGGGAGCCGCCGACGCCGCAGACGCCTTCTTGGCGGCGCCCGCCTTCCGACCGGTCGCCGCCTTCACGCCACCAGCCTTCTTTGCGCCGGCCGCGCGGCCGCCCTTCTTCTCCTTGCTGGCCGGAGCGGCGCGCTTCTTCTTCGCACCGCCGGCACGAGCCTTGCCGCCCTCGGCCGCCCCGCCGCCGGCGCCGGCAAGCTTGAAAGAGCCGGACGCGCCCTTCCCCTTCGTCTGCACCAGCTCGCCAGCCACGACGGCCGACTTGAGGTACTTCTTGATAAAGGGCGCCAGCTTCTCCGCGTCCAGCTTGTAGTGCGCGGCAATGTACTTCTTGATCGCCTGCAGCGACGAGCCGCCGCGCTCCTTCAGACTCTTGATGGCGGCCGTCACCATCTCAGAGGTGCGCGGGTGCGCAGGCTTGGCGCGCGGCTTCTTCGCAGACGCCGCAGACTTGGCCTTCTTCGTCGTGCCGGTGGCGGCGGGTGCCGCAGCAGTCTCGTTCGTAGCCGCCTGATCTGCCATTATTTCGACGGACGACGCGCGTACACACAACAACAGAACAGCGAGAGAGAGCGGCGAGCACGGCAGAGAATAGCCGCCGCGCCGCCAGGCCCAGCCAGTGTCGCGGGCGGGCGCGGACGGCCGAGAGAGCGGCCGCCACTCTGCGCGCCGCCGCGCCGCGCCTCCCGCGCTTGCTACCGCCCAACGTCCGACAGCCTGTGCGGACCAGCCCCAAACCTGCGCCGCAACCACCCGCGCCATTCAAACCACCGAGGATGGGGCTACACACGGCCACACCACAGTCGCCAACCAGTCGCCACGGCAGCGCCGCAAACCACGGCCAAACTGCAGCTACCGCGCGCTACAGCCTGGCTCGGCCCGCCGAGAATCGCCGCCCCCGCCCAAATGCCGCCCCCACAGCCCCAGCCGACGACCCGCCACAATGGCCAAACCTTCGGCAAAACTGGCGCACCGTCGCCGCGCCAGCCCGGCCAGCGCGGCCGCCGCCACAGCCACACAAGCGGAGGCGTGCGGCGATGACGGCCGTGCAAACGCACCTCCGCCGCCCCATCGCCCTCCCACCGTTTCCCGATCGGCCCGCGGCCGTCGGGCCACCTCGCCCGCCAACATTCGCGCCCGTTTCTCACAAAATTGCCCGCCGCAAAACAAAAACGAGCGCCGCCTGCGCAACATGGGCACCGGCCAACCGAGGCGCCGCCGCCCCTCGCCGCTTTCAGCGAGGGTGGCTAACCGCCATCCGCAACTACAGACGCACCGAATCTGCCTTCAAAAGCACACACCGACAGCCGACCTCTAACATTTAGACTCCGCAAGCCACCCAACGGTGTGTGGCGGAGGGCACTTCACGTGCCAATGTCATTTACCTCCCTTTGCTGTTCCAGTCGCGTATGGTTCGCGGGACGAACCGACAGTCTGCAAAAAAAAACGCCTCCGTGCGCGCTCGAATCTCTCTAACCACATCCATTCGTGATCTCCTCGGGAGGTATACGCAATATATTCGATACCCCATCCAGAAACGCAATATCTCGAAACCTGGCGAGCAAGCTACACCGCGATGCAGAGCGCCTCTATTGCAGAGTCTGCCGCTTGGGTTTGTTAAACATCTCCGTAACGCTATCACGGTTACCAAATGACCCTGCGACGAAACGTTGGATCGTCTCCGTCGCCTCCGTCAACGCGACCTGGTACGGATCCCACACTGATGGGCAACACTCACGTATAGGTCGAACGAACGGGTGTTTTGTAAGCCACCTCCTCCTTTTGTTGATGGACGACATTTGCTACGCATTCTCCCAATAAATCGCAACCTGGTACCCGCCTTACCAACAATTACTTTTGTTTGTTTTTTTGTTAATATGATGATCATCCCACTCCCAATCACTCCGCACGCATACTCCCAGATATTTTACAGACGTAACTGCTACCAGTGTTTGTCCCGCTATCATATAATCAATCATACAATAAAGGGTCCTTCTTTCTATATTATTCGCAATACATGTTAAGGGACAGTTGCCACTCCCTGCACCACGTGCCTATCCGCTGCAGATCGTCCTGCATTTTTCGCTGCAACTTCTCTGTATACTACAGCATCATCCGCGAAAAGACGCATGCAACGTCCGACACTATCTACTAGGTCATTTATATACATTGTGTGTGAAGAGCAATGGGTCCCATAACACTCCCCTGTGGCACGCCAGAGGTTACTTTAACGTCTGTAGACGTCTCTCCATTGATAACACAACATGCTGTGTTCTGTTTGCTACAATCTCTTCAGTCCAGCCACACACTTGGTGGTCCGACATTCTGCAGACACTTACTTTGTTTATCAGGCGACAGTGCGGAACTGTATCGAACGCCCTCCTTCCGGATGTCAACCAAAATGGCATCTACCTGGGAGCCTGTATCTAATATTTTCTGGGTCCCATGAACAAATAAAGCGCGTTGGGTCTCACACGATCGCTGTTTCCGGAATCCATGTTGATTCCTACATAGTAGACACTGGGTTTCCAAAAAACGACATGCTACTACTCGAGCATAAAACATGTTCTCAAATTCTACAACCGATCGACGTCACAGATATAGGGCCTATATAGTTTTGCGCATCTGCTCGACGACCCTTCTTCAAGCCCGGGACTACCTGTGCTCTTTTCCAATCATTTGGAACCCTCCGTTCCTCTAGAGACTTGCGGTACACGGCTGTTAGGAGGTTCTGTCGCGTACTCTGTGTAGAATCGAATTGGTATCCCGTCAGGTCCAGTGGACGTTCCTCTGTTGAGTGATTCCAGTTGCTTTTCTATTCCTCCTTGGACACTTATTTCGATGTCAGCCATTTTTTCGTTTGTGCGAGAAGGAACTGCAGTGCGGTCGTCCTCCGTGAAACAGCTTTGGAAACAGGTGTTTAGTATTTCACAGCTTTACGCGTGTCATCCTCTGTTTCAATGCCATCATCATCCCGGAGTGTCTGGATATGCCGTTTCGAGCCGCTTACTACTGATTCAACGTACGACCACAACGTCCTAGGATTTGATTTGATTTCCTGTCACGTCGGTACATGGAATTGTACTTTCGCATTCACCGGACGCTTCACGCATAGCCCTCCTTACGCTAACTTTGGACATCGTTTAGCGTCTGTTTGTCTGAGAGGTTTTGGCTGCGTTTCAACTTTGAGTGAAGCTCTCTTTGCTTTCGCTATAGTTTCCTAAACTTTGGTTGTTTGTACCGCGGTGGGTTTTTCCCATCCCTCGCAGTTTTACTCGGCACGTACCTGTCTAAGACGCATTTTACGATTGCCTTGCACTTTCTCCATAAACACTCAACATTGTCAGTGTCGGAGCAGACATTTGCGTTTGCATCTGCCTGGTAGTCTCAAATCTGCCTTCTATTACTCTTGCTAAACAGATAAACCTTCCTCCCCCCCCCCCTTTTTTTTTGTTTTTTTTTGTTTTTTTGTTTGTATATTCCTGCTAACGTCCATATTCAGCGATGCTGCAACGGCCTCTTGATCACTGGGTCCCTGTTCTGCACATACAGAGTCGACAAGTTCGGGGTCTGTTTGTCATCGGTAGGTCCACGATGTTATCTCCACGAGTCGGTTCTCTCTCTGTTTAATTGCTCGCGGCATTTTTCGTTCGGATGGTGCACTCAGTATACTGTCACTCGATGCTCTGTCCCTACCACCCGTCCTCAACATCTGGCACATTGAAATCTCCACCTAAGACTGTAACACGCTGCGGAAAGGAAAATGTATGTCCACATTTTCTCTCACTTGTTCGGCCACTAATGCTGCTGAGTCGCGAGGTCGGTAAAAGGAGCCAATTATCAACCTAGCTCGGCTGTTGAGTGTACCCTCCACCCACAATAGTTCACAGGAACCGTCCACCACTTCTACTTCACTACACAGGATAAACTACTACTAACAGCGACGAACCACTCCACCACCGGTTGCATGCACGCTATCCTTTCTAAAGCACCGTCTGTACCTATAACGATTGCAGCTTCGGCGCTTTCTATCAGCGCTTGACGTTCCGGTACTTTACCAACGCAGAGCTTCGACAGTTGACAATTACAATACCGATTGCCGCTTGGTCCCCGCATGTCCTGACCTTGCCCCGCGCCCGTTGCCCTTTCCGTACTTGCCCAAGGGCCATCCAACCTAAACAGAACCGCCCAGCCCACGCCACACAACCCCTGCTACCCGTGTAGCCGCTTGTTGCGTATAGTGGACTCCACCTAAGACTATATAACATAACATGCCCTAAGGCATTCGCGGTGTACACCACCCTAAGGTGAGGTGAGGTGAGGTTAGGTTAGGTTAGGTTAGGTTAGGTGGACGTGGGTTAGGTTAAGGGTTACAGTTAGGTTAAGCGTCAAAGTTAGGTTAAGCGTTCGGACGTGAGGCGTCAGGTGGCCGCACCTACCTTTACGGCCGGACATCTTAGGTTAGAGGTTAGGTTAGGTTAAGGCGCCGAGAGGTCCGCGGTCAGGTTACGTTCACCTTCGGGCGCCACACGTAGGTTTCAAAGGTGTGTCGGTCGGTCGTCGGCAAGCCGCAAAAACTACAGACGACGTCGACCAAACCGCCGCAAGACCGAGCAGGAGGCAGATATAAAACACACACACACACACACACACACACACACACACACACACACACACACACACACAAAAACAAAATTAAACACCACCCACCGGCCAAAGGGCACCAAAAACCACAAACCCGAGCACCACGTCGACCAGAGGCAACCCGCCGCTCACGCGACATGGCTGGCAACTAAGGGGCAAACGGCAACGGCGCTTTCCGCACCGGGCCGGATGCACGTACGACAACACCGCTACCCGTACGCAGGCCTCCCATTGCACACAGCCGCTCTGTGTTTGAACATCATCAATGGCGCGCCCGCGGCTCGTCGCGGGCGCAGCCATAACGCCGCCACTTTTGCACCAACACATTCACACACCGCAAAACAGCTCGCCGACACAGCACAGCCGACAAACAAAAACAACCCGCGAGACGGGGGCGACAACGACAACAGCAGCAAACAACTCGCACCAAGCGTCCAACAGGTAACAAACGGACAAGCACAGCCTCTGCTAACGGCCACGACGCCAGCGGCACACTGCTCCTTTCCCGCCACACTCGATTTCACAACGCACGCACGCGACCCCGTCAACGACACCGACACGACACACGACGGGCTCCCTTCCCGCAACCTACACCTTTCCGCCACTACGCACAGCTCCACCCGACGCGCCCGTCGCAACGACACTACTGCACGCACTATCCACCCGCCTCCTCCTCTCCCCCCCCCCTTCCCGTACACAACAACACAGCCAAAAACAACACTCACGACCCAAACATACTAACGACATGGCACGTGCATCGGCGCACACCCCAACCAGTCACCGTCGACAACCACACGCAAGGCACGAAACCGGCGTCCTTCCACGTTGCCATCAAAGCTGCACAAACAACCACAGGAGGAACCACCAACAACGGCCCGCCCGCCCGCCCGCCCGCCCCAATATTCTCCCACCCTCACCTCACGCCGCAACCACCAAACGCACATTCCCGCTCGCTACCACACACCTCTCGGCAGCCGCTTCGCAAACACATGACGTGACGTGACGTGACGTGACATCATCACATCACGGGCTACGCACGCACACCGACCCACTTTCCTGCCCTTCGCCCTCTTCTTTCCGACGCCTGCCTTCGGCCGAGCACACGTACGTGGCACAACGCCCAACACAGTCACACACAGTCGACAGGCGCACGCCCAGGCACGCAACGACGCAGCGCAGCAAAGGCGCCCGCAACACATACCTCCTCTCTCTTCTCGCCGCCGCCGCCGACCGCCCGCCAGCCAGCCACTCGCAATGTGCACTGCCAACCAGCCACACGTCCACCGCGCCGCCTCCGACCACCCGCCAGGGGGCGCTCACGTCCGCGACAACAGCGCGGCCCGCCGCCGGGCGGGCCCAGCCGAACCCAGCCCAGCCGGCGCGCGCTGCTCTGCACTCGGCGCGCCACACATCCTGCTGCAGACCGGGCTCGTCTCTCTGTACGCGTCTGCCCGCATCTCGTCTTCCTGCGCATCAACACAACGAGGCCGCGTGAGCAAACCCCCCCCGTCACAACGCCACATCACACACTGCCTTGTCTACCGCCGAAATGCACTCACCAGCCATCCGCTTCGTCTTCGTCTTGTTTACTCGTTGTTGTTGCAGCGGCGCACACAGCCCCGGCCGGCCGCATCCGAGGGTGGCCCGCCGCCAGCGTCTCCTCCTTGGGCACAGGTGCGGTGCCGTGCCGTGGCCGCCCATCCATCCAACCGCACGCATTTGCTGGCCGCCTCTGCTGCAGAAGAAGACAAAAAACGAAACGTACAAACATACACGCACCCACAGCGTGGCCACACACGGACGGGACCGACAGGCTCCAAGGCGACCAAAGGATAAAAACAAAATAAAAAAACAAAAAGACGCAAGCAAGCAACAAGCACAGGCTGTCGCCTCGCGCCTCTGTCCTTCCGCCCCCGCCCTTCTCTCCCACCACATGCCCACAAACACCACCGCCTCCCCCTCCCCGCACCTCCACATTCGCCCCCTCCATTTGTTCCTTTCTCGCTCTTCCCTTCTGTGTGTCTGCGTGCGTGCGCGGGCGGCGCCTCTCAACATCCGCCGGCCGTCCGTCCCGTTTTCGCCGTACCACACACGCCACCGCCTCCTCCCCGTCCACCACCGCCGCCCCTGTCCGCCCCGCACAACACCATACACCGCTGCTTGTCCTGGCCGTTGCCACCAAAGGCGCCAGCCGCAAACCGCGCCAACGCCGCAGCGCGCGTGCGTCCTTCCTTCTCCGTGCCGACGCGGCCTCTATTCCCGCACCCATTCGGCCGACGACACAGCCGTTGGGCTCCGCACTGCGCGTACCGGCGTTACGCACGCACACCCACCCCCCTCGCGAACGCACGACTCATTGTCTTTGTTGTTTCTCCTCTTTCTTAACGTCTTTGTTTGTTGTTTGTTGTTTGTTTTGTTTTTTGTTTTTTGTTTTTTTTTTCGTTTTTCCCCACCGCCACATGTGACACAATGCCGCCCTCCACCTTTCGTTCGTGGTTGCTTGCTTTGTTTCTCTTTCTCATTGGTACACGTCCGACGCGCTCCATTTCCACCACACCACGGCCATCAGCCTCCTCAACGGGCAGGCGCAGTGTGCCATTCTCCGGCGCACAAGCACACCGCGCGGTACTGGCGCGGCTCGCTCTCCTCGCCCCCACGCCACGCCACGCCACGCCACCGGTGCGCAGCAGCACATGTGATGTCTCGCAACACGACACGCGGTGCGCACACCCCGACCACGCGGCTCTAAAGGCATGGCACCGGCGACATGCGCCGCCCCAGCCACGCATCCGTCGTCTCACGTTGTTCACTGCCAGCCGCGTCGGAGGCTACAACCGCAACCACCACAACAACGGTCCCCCTCCCGGCAACACATTTGTTGCACAAACAAACACAACCGCCGAGCGCAGCGCAGCGCGAACCACCCACACGCGCCCTCCGCGTCTCCTTTCTCCTTTCGCCCCCTCCCATCTCCCGAATATGCCAGCAGCGCAGCGTTACGCGTGCCCCTCACCCGTCCACACTACCGCGAAACGAACACGCCTTCCGGGCCACCTGCAAGGGCACGCCCACCACCAAATACTGCCGTATTCACGGACGCAGTTCGCAACACGCAACGCACTCTCCACCTACCTTCTTTCTCTCGTCCCTTCTCTTTAAAAACAAAACAAACACACAAACCAACCACGGCTAACACACTTTTTCGCGACACCTTTGACTGCGTTATCTCGACCGTGACGGCAGCTATCGACCATCCATTCCCCACTACATACACACACACACACATCATTCGCTACACCGCACACGAAACGGCAAGGGCAAGGCACTCTCTCATAGATTCTTCCTCCGAGCCATATCGGGCGAACGTTGGCATCCGGGAAGGCAATGCAATTCAGCCGTCACCACGGCCGACACTTGCAGCCGCGCCGTAAGCGCATGTCAGTGCGGCTGCAATGCACGGGAACGTTCCGTTGCTCTAGACAGCGCCTCTCCGTTTTTCCCCTGTCTCGTTTTCCGGTGATTGCTTCTCCTTCTTCTTTTTCTTCGTTTCGTTTCGTTTTATTATTTTCGTTCCCCTCCTCCACCATTGTTTCCGTCCCCACAGTTTTTTTTTTTGCTCATTCCACACGTTCTGCCCAGACAAGACATGACATCCGACCGATCACAGTCAGCCTTTCGTCACCGTTCGCAGCGCCGACGGTGCCACAGTGAGACGGGTGTTCAGACCGACACGTTGCCATGATGCCCATAGACAGCTACTCAGGGCCGCCGGATCGGATCACATCACATCACATCACATCACCGACAAACCGGCCATTTCACCGGGGGACACAGACAACCGCGTGTACGCCCATAACAACAAACAACGGCCGTCGTCGTCTACCGTCACTGAACCGAACACACGTGCACCTTGAATGACGACACCGGCGTGCGTGCGCACAACAAACAATCAATCATTCAAATCAACTGCAGAAACGGCTATCAAAATCAAGGGCCAAATAAATGGGTACACCACCGTGCGTGTCGCCTACCCCACCCGCCCGTACAATTCTTGCGTCTTCTTAATGACTAGTAAAGACACGTCCATTTTAAAACGTCACCAACACACCTCCACGCCGTACAGCAAAGGGAATAGTAGACGGCAACACAACATTTCACCCTCGCCATCATGTATGTATGTATGATGTGACAACAAACAAACCCGCAGACGGCCCTAACGGTGACATCCAACAATCGCGAGGGGTTTCAATTGCAGTCACGTGACTAACCGGGCAGACAGAGACAAAGAAAGGAAAGGAATCAGCGACACAGACAACACCTCCTGTCTATGTGTCGACAAACAACCAACCAACCAACCAACCACGCCAAGACTCGCGAGCACGCATAACCACCACCACCAGCTGCTTCGCAACCAACCAAACCGGGTAGCTATGCGCCGCCTCACACAAACAACAATTCCGCTCTTCCCGCAAAGGCAATTTGGTGGCCCTGAAAAGGGCCGTTTTGCCGCTCTCGCAACGGAGGGGAGCTCCCTAGAGCCTTAACCCCCTCACTTGGAGCTCGTGTACTTGGTCACCGCCTTCGTGCCCTCGCTCACGGCGTGCTTGGCCAGCTCGCCAGGCAGCAAGAGCCGCACAGCCGTCTGGATCTCGCGGGACGTGATGGTCGAGCGCTTGTTGTAGTGCGCCAGGCGAGACGCCTCGGCCGCAATGCGCTCGAAAATGTCGTTCACGAAGCTGTTCATGATGCTCATCGCCTTCGACGAGATGCCCGTGTCGGGGTGCACCTGCTTCAGCACCTTGTAGATGTAGATGGCATAGCTCTCCTTCCTCTTGCGCTTCTTCTTCTTGTCGCCCTTCGAAATGTTCTTCTGCGCCTTGCCAGCCTTCTTGGCGGCCTTCCCGCTAGTCTTGGGCGGCATCTCGAACGTACAGCAAGCAGCAAGCGCTCCGCTCTAGTCAGCGTCTCCCCACACAGTGGCACCCGCCGCTACCGCAACACCCCACCTTTACCAGCTCGCCCTGTTGCGGCCGCCGACCAATGGGGCGCGCGCGCAACCGGCCGCCGCACCCGAGCCCATAAAGGGACCCCCACCCTAGTCCCGCCGCCACGCACTCCGCTGCTCGACTCGCTGCGGCTCGCACCGTTACGTTACGTGTTTCAACTAGCCAAACGCCATGTCCGGACGCGGAAAGGGAGGCAAAGTCAAGGGCAAGTCAAAGTCCCGCTCAAGCAGGGCTGGGCTCCAGTTCCCGGTCGGCAGAATCCACCGCCTCCTGCGCAAGGGAAACTACGCCGAGCGCGTCGGCGCCGGGGCGCCCGTCTACCTCGCCGCCGTCATGGAGTACCTCGCGGCTGAGGTGCTCGAGCTGGCCGGAAACGCGGCCCGCGACAACAAGAAGACGCGCATCATCCCGCGCCACCTGCAGCTCGCCATCCGCAACGACGAGGAGCTCAACAAGCTCTTGTCGGGCGTCACCATCGCACAGGGTGGTGTCCTGCCCAACATCCAGGCCGTCCTGCTGCCAAAGAAGACCGAGAAGAAGGCCTAAACAGAGAGCGCGGCGCTGCGCTTGCGTGCTCCCTGCACGCAAACGCGCCTGCCTTTGCCTTGCCGGCTCGGCTCACAACAATCGGCCCTTTTCAGGGCCACCACACAAACCTACGTCCAAAGCAAAGTTTCCGTCGTCCGTGCTCGCCGCACTTTACACAACACGTCCACATACATACATTGCACAGCCAGCGCCGGCGCACGTCCGCCATCTTGTCCACAGCCCGTGTGGCCGAACGCGCACACATTTTGTCGTTTCTCTCTTTTTGTCTTTTTTGTTTCTGCACCCCTCCGCGCACGCACAGAGTCGCGTTCCAAACGACAACGACATCGATACACCGATAATGTGATGATCATTGTTAGCATTATAATGTTTCAATTAAAGGGGCGCGCGTGGCACAGACAAAAAAACCAAACAGCTGATCCGATCGATCGATCGATCCGGCCCGCCCGCCTATGCCCACGCCACAAACAAACAACAAACCACGCACACACTGGACTCAGCCGCGCCCATCGCGTCAAACTCAAAAACTAACGCACGCGCAGCAGCAACAACAACAACAACAACACGCACAGGCAACACAGACTCTTTCGCACTTTTCAATCTCCGAACAGTGTGGTGGCCCTGAAAAGGGCCGTTTTCGTCTCTCCCACCAAGCACGGGCACGGCACGGCCGCGGGAAGGCCACAACGCAGCACAGCACACCGGCTGGCTGGCTGCCTGCCTGCCTAACCGCCGAAACCGTACAGGGTGCGCCCCTGCCTCTTCAGGGCGTACACCACGTCCATGGCCGTCACAGTCTTGCGCTTGGCGTGCTCAGTGTACGTCACCGCGTCGCGGATCACGTTCTCCAGGAACACCTTCAGCACTCCGCGGGTCTCCTCGTAGATCAGACCAGAGATGCGCTTCACGCCGCCCCTGCGAGCCAGGCGGCGGATGGCGGGCTTCGTGATGCCCTGGATGTTGTCGCGCAACACCTTGCGGTGCCGCTTGGCGCCACCCTTGCCCAGCCCCTTTCCTCCCTTGCCGCGGCCTGTCATTCTTCTTCCTTCCTCCTCCTCAAAGCAAGCAAGCGAAAAAACACAAGCGCCAGCTCCTCACCCGGCGCTAGCGAGTCGGCTACGGTGCGAGCTCTCTGCCGCCGCCCCCCTATATAGACTCTGGCCCGCCCTCCCCCCACCACGCGCACCGAGGGCATATAAGCGCGGCGCGGGGCCGCGCGGGCCCGTTGTCAAGGCAGCACCGGACGCTTCGTGTACCGCACGCACCTCCACGCCGCTAACCGCTATGGCCCGCACAAAGCAAACGGCCCGCAAGTCCACCGGCGGAAAGGCGCCGCGCAAACAGCTCGCCACCAAGGCGGCGAGGAAGAGCGCGCCCGCCACCGGCGGCGTCAAGAAGCCCCACCGCTACAGGCCGGGCACCGTCGCCCTGCGGGAAATCAGGCGCTACCAGAAGAGCACAGAGCTGCTCATCCGCAAGCTGCCGTTCCAGCGCCTAGTGCGCGAGATCGCCCAGGACTTCAAGACCGACCTGCGCTTCCAGAGCTCCGCAGTCATGGCCCTGCAGGAGGCCAGCGAGGCCTACCTCGTCGGCCTCTTCGAAGACACCAACCTGTGCGCAATCCACGCCAAGCGCGTCACCATCATGCCCAAGGACATCCAGCTCGCGCGCCGCATCCGCGGCGAGCGCGCCTAGAAACCGCGCCGCGCACGCGCGCCCGCCCAACAAAAACGGCCCTTTTCAGGGCCACTAACATCTCTCCGTCGCGAGCAAAACTTTTGTCGGTCTTGCCGCCCCGCAAAACAACAACAACCAATTCCCCTCCCGTCCACAGCCGCTCTCGCCAACAATCGACGTCACTCCCATCCCTCACAATACACACACACACAACAGCCGGACGACGTCACCACACACCACGGGTGGCTGGCCGCCGCCGTCTCCGAGGCGCGCGCACGCTACGCTACACTACAACGTCAACGCCACCGCGCCTTCCCAATTCCCGCCGGCCACTTCCACGTCTCACGTCCCCCCGCCGCTTTGAGAGAGAGAGAGAGAGAGACACAACACACACACAAAAGACACGACATCCGCAAAGCAAGCAAACACACAAACAAACAAGAGTCTCCAGAAACATACATGAGCAACCAAACGTCGGCCGCCGCAAAAAGAACAACTACAACAACAACAAAAACAAAAAAAAAACAAATAAAATAAAATAAAAAGACCAACAAACGGCCACAACCGCTCCGCTACCGCGCGCCGCCGCCTACCGCCACCGGCACCACAATCCAACCACCACGGCACGCAAACAGTACCCACAAGGGTCACACACACACACACACACACAACCAACCAACCAACCAACCAACCAACCAACCACACCGGCGCATGCACGACAATCAACGCCTTCCCGACGTCCTTTGATGGCCCTGAGAAGGGCCGTTTTGGGCCGCGCGACAGCCGCAGCCGTGCCATCGCGCGCCACTAAGACGACGCGGGGGAGGGCGGTGGGGGACGACGGCGTCAAGCGCCAACCCCTCTCCCTTGCCTTTCTTTAACTTTACTACTTTACTTCTTCTTCTTGGGCGACGCCTTCGCCTTAGACGGCGTCGTCGCCTTCTTCGGGCGCGGCGCCTTCGGCTTCTTCGTCGGAACCTTGGCGGCCTTCTTCGCCTTCGACGGCGACTTGGCCTTGGCCGGCTTGGCCGCAGCCGCCTTCTTCGCACCCGCGGGAGCCGCCGACGCCGCAGACGCCTTCTTGGCGGCGCCCGCCTTCCGACCGGTCGCCGCCTTCACGCCACCAGCCTTCTTTGCGCCGGCCGCGCGGCCGCCCTTCTTCTCCTTGCTGGCCGGAGCGGCGCGCTTCTTCTTCGCACCGCCGGCACGAGCCTTGCCGCCCTCGGCCGCCCCGCCGCCGGCGCCGGCAAGCTTGAAAGAGCCGGACGCGCCCTTCCCCTTCGTCTGCACCAGCTCGCCAGCCACGACGGCCGACTTGAGGTACTTCTTGATAAAGGGCGCCAGCTTCTCCGCGTCCAGCTTGTAGTGCGCGGCAATGTACTTCTTGATCGCCTGCAGCGACGAGCCGCCGCGCTCCTTCAGACTCTTGATGGCGGCCGTCACCATCTCAGAGGTGCGCGGGTGCGCAGGCTTGGCGCGCGGCTTCTTCGCAGACGCCGCAGACTTGGCCTTCTTCGTCGTGCCGGTGGCGGCGGGTGCCGCAGCAGTCTCGTTCGTAGCCGCCTGATCTGCCATTATTTCGACGGACGACGCGCGTACACACAACAACAGAACAGCGAGAGAGAGCGGCGAGCACGGCAGAGAATAGCCGCCGCGCCGCCAGGCCCAGCCAGTGTCGCGGGCGGGCGCGGACGGCCGAGAGAGCGGCCGCCACTCTGCGCGCCGCCGCGCCGCGCCTCCCGCGCTTGCTACCATTCGAGTGCGAGATGTCGCAGCAGACGGACGTGCGCGGAGCGACGGGTGTGGCGGATCGCCGTCCGGCGGGGCTTGCCCCGTCGGCGGCCCCATCCGGCCCCCCATCTATGACGACCAGAGCTATGGCAGAGTGGAACACGATTATGACGGACCCGGCTTCGACTATGGACCTCGATTTGGCCGATTTCTCAGATACTTCCATCGACGACGACGTCGTCCTGAGGCAGACACCGTCGACGGCAGCTTCTCGGAAGAAGAGGGGCACTGATAGTGGTTCGCGCGCTGCCGATATGCCGGATGATGGCTTCCGCAGACCGCCGAAGAAGCGTCAAGCGCGGGCGGCGCAAGCTCAGCAGCAGGCGACGGATATTCCGGTGCACAACCGATTCGATGACATCCCTGAAGACGCTGACGATGCGGCTCCGCCCACTCTCCAGCACCAGGCGCAGCAGCAGCAGCCGCCACCGCAACAGCAGAAGCGCATTCCGCCGATCGTGCTGCAGCTCCCCTCGTCCTACAAGGAATTTTACGAGTGGTTGAAGCAGCACCTGAAGCAGCCTTTCACCGCGCGCCAGACGGGCGGCGACAAGCTGAAGCTTTCTGTCACCACCCTCGACGACTACTCCACCGTTATGGACTTCCTTGGTTCGCAAGGCATCCCGAATTATACTTTTCCGGTCGTTCGGCCGCCGACCTTGAAGGTGATTCTTCGGGGGATTCTTGAGTCCCTCCCTAACGACTGGGTCAAAGAAGAACTGGAAGACCTCGGCTTTGCCGCCACGATCGTGGATTACCACAAAATACCGGGCACTAACCGTCGGTCGGGCCTCAGAATCGTCATCCTTCCTGATACGCCTGACCATCGGAAGATTTTCAACGTCACCCGCCTTTGCGGACTTGTCATGTCTGCCGAAACGCTCCGCAAGTCACGTGGGGTAACGCAATGCTTCCGGTGCCAAGGCTTCAACCATGTTGCCCGTGGTTGTACGATGCCTTTTGTTTGCGTCAAGTGCGGCGGCGCCCATGATAGCCGGCAATGCCAAGTACCTCGGGAACAACCTGCGAAGTGCGGCCTGTGTGGCGGACAACACCCCGCCAACTTCAGGTCGTGTCCTAAGCACAAGGAGGCCAGCCGCCGGCAACGAGGGCTTCCCCCGCTCACCGCCAGGGATCGCCGCCGTAGGACCGCTGTCGTCAGCAGCACTCCTGCCAGCTTCCGCCACGCGGGGGCCCAGCAGCAGGGACGGGACTCACTCTCGCAGTCTCGCCCTCCTAACGCCTGGCAACGTCCACTTTCTGCACCGTACGTCATCCGCAGAGACGCCCCTGCGTCCTCTGCTGCTCCGACGGACGTTCCCGACGGCCCCGCCGCCTTTCCGCCGTTGCGCCGCCGCCGTCCCGTCGACCTCACTCCGCAGGACAGCCAGCAGCCGGGTGTCGACTCCCACGACCTCTTCACCCTCCTCCAATCCATGATGACGGCGGTCACCGAGATGAGCCGCGCCATCCAGGCGTTGCCCGCTACACTTGCTGCCACCGTAGAATCTACGATCCGAAGCGTTCTTCACACTACCAGTGACGCTCCCCAGCATCATGGATAGGGTGCGACGCATCGAGGAACTCCGTATTTCCACATACAACGCAGACGGACTTTTCCGCGATCTCCTGGAAGTCAAGCACTTCCTTGCAGCCCACAACATTGACATCTTCCTCGTGACGGAGACGCACCTGAAGGCGGGTCTACGGGCCAACATCTCAAACTACAAGTGCTATCGCTACGACCGCCCCACCCGCGGTGGCGGCACCGCGATCTACATCAAGCGGAACATTCGCCACTATGTCGTACCCACGCCACCGTTACGACAGATGGAGGCGACAGCTGTGGCCGTGGTGACCTCGGCGGGGGTGGTCACCTTCGTCTCCGTCTACCGTCCTCCACGCTACCTGCTGGACTTGGACGACGCCTATGCGCTGCTCCGTCTCCCGGGGAAGCTCTTTTTAGCCGGCGACTTCAACGCAAAACATGCGGCGTGGAATTCTCTGCACACCACCCACAGCGGCCGCCAATTTCATCAGGTCATCGACAGGGTTGGTGCTTACGCTTGCGGGCCGGAGGAGCCGACCTGCTACCCATCCCGCGGCACGCCGGACGTCCTGGACTTCGCCGTCACAAAAGGCCTGCATCAATTCCTGACGGCTGACGTCGTCCACGAGTTGAACTCAAACCACCTGCCGGTCCTCTTCAATCTCGCTGTTGATCCCGCCATCGCCTCGCCTCGCCTTCACCTTCGGCGCACTGATTGGACTGCCTACCGCGCGGACGTCCTCGCTCGTGTGCGGCCGCGTCTTGACGCCGACATCCACGACGTCGATGCTGACGTCGCTGCCTTCGCTGATGCCGTCCACTCAGCCCTGCTGCGATCCACACCGCCGTCCCGGGGCACGCTTCCCCGGCGCCCGGGACTCCCGGCCGACATTCTGGATCTCATCCGCGTGCGGAATCGCCTCAGCAAGGAATGGCGCCTCACCCGCGACCCCCTTCTGAAGCGGCGTGTCAACCTCCTCCGCCGTGACATCAAAGCCGCCATCAGCGCTCACAAGAACGAGCAGTGGGCTCAGAAGCTGGCGTCGTTCACTCCGGATCCCCACGCGTGGGACGCGGTTCGCTTCTTCACCAAGCGGAAGCACGCTCTGCCTCCTCTGGACTCGCCGACTGGTGTCGCCTATACCCCTGTGGCTAAGGCAAACGCCCTTGCTGATGTGTTTCAGGCGAACTTCGTCCCTCTCGACGATCCTGTGGACGCCCAGTTCGTTCATGATGTGGACCGTGGCCTCGAGGCCTACCTCTCCGCCGATCACCGTGACGACGACCATCTGCCAGTCTTCACGACCGATGAGGTGTCCTCCTGCATCCGGGCGATGGCCGCTAACAAGGCTCCTGGTGCTGACGACGTTCCTGGGAAGGCGCTCAAGGAACTGCCTCCTGCTGCTTTTGCCTATCTGGCCCGCCTATTTACTGCCATACTAGTGACTTGTACCTATCCGGCTGCCTGGAAGCACGCTGTTGTTGTCGCCGTACCCAAGCCGGGTAAGGACCGGAAGAATCCTAACAACTACCGGCCCATCAGCTTGCTTCCGCAGCTCAGCAAGATTTTCGAGCGGCTTCTCCTTCACCGGCTCAAGATCATCATGGACCGTCGTCGCCTGTTACCTCCGGAACAGTTTGGTTTCCGGGGTGGCCACTCCTCTACGCAGCAGCTCGTCCGCGTTGTTGAAGCGATCACCACGGCCTTCAACAATCAGGAGTATTGTGGCGCCATTTTCCTCGATGTCACCAAGGCTTTCGACAGCGTGTGGCACTCCGGGCTGCTGTGGAAGCTCCATATGCACGGATTTCCGCGGTCCTTCATCTGCCTTCTGGATAGCTATCTGCGGGGCCGCACCTTTGTGGTCCGCATTGACGACTCGACGTCGACGCTCCGACCCATTGCCGCCGGCGTCCCGCAGGGCTCGGTCCTCGGTCCGACCCTGTACTCTCTGTATACGGCCGATCTTCCTACCTCTCCCCGGGTGGAGCGCGCGATGTACGCCGATGACACAGCGATCTTCACCCGCAGCCGGTGGCCTCAAGCCATGTATCGACGTCTCCAGGACGCGTGCGCCGCCCTCGAAGCGTGGGCGACTCTTTGGCGTGTCCGGTTCAACGCTCAGAAGAGCCAAGCCGTGGTCTTCACGCGCAAGAGGACCCCGCCGCACGATCAACAACTCCAGTTATTCGGCGAGGTCATCCCCTGGACGCCGACAGCCACCTACCTCGGCGTTGTGATGGACCGCCAACTCATCTGGCAGCAGCAGGTGCTAGAAGTTCGCCGGAAGGTTGAGCAGCGGCTGGGGGCGCTTTATCCCCTGCTGAACGAGCACTCCGCGCTCTCCGTCCATAATGGGCTCCTCATCTACCGGATGTTTGTGCGTCCTGTGATGGACTATGCCTGTGCTGCTTGGGGAAATGCGGCGCACCGACACCTCCATCGCCTACAACAGCAGCAGAATAAGGCTCTTCGCCGGATTTTCCACGTGCATCCCCAGTTTCCGGCGCGATATCTTCACGAAGCTGCCCATGAACAGGAAGTCCTCGCTCGCTTTCAAGCCATCGCCCAGAAGATGTATGCCACGGCTGCTGCTTCGGATAATCCCCTTCTCAGGAACCTTGGGGCGCCTGTAGATGACCGCGACCTCTATCAGAGGCCCGTTGCGCTGCTCCGTCGCTAGCGACAGCAGTTGCAACTTTCAGAAACTTCAGTTCCCCATGATAGTCTGTTTCCACCACCACATCCATAGATGACAATAAAGAAAATCCTGATGTTTCTCTTTTCCGTTCCTCAGACGGTGTAGTAAATGCCTTCGGGTAAATGCTACATTACTCCCACTTGATGAAGTTAGATGATAGTGGACTGGAGCGCTTGCTACCGCCCAACGTCCGACAGCCTGTGCGGACCAGCCCCAAACCTGCGCCGCAACCACCCGCGCCATTCAAACCACCGAGGATGGGGCTACACACGGCCACACCACAGTCGCCAACCAGTCGCCACGGCAGCGCCGCAAACCACGGCCAAACTGCAGCTACCGCGCGCTACAGCCTGGCTCGGCCCGCCGAGAATCGCCGCCCCCGCCCAAATGCCGCCCCCACAGCCCCAGCCGACGACCCGCCACAATGGCCAAACCTTCGGCAAAACTGG
This sequence comes from Schistocerca nitens, assembly GCF_023898315.1. Classification (NCBI taxonomy): domain Eukaryota; kingdom Metazoa; phylum Arthropoda; class Insecta; order Orthoptera; family Acrididae; genus Schistocerca; species Schistocerca nitens. The sequence continues at coordinate 466,043,287 of NC_064622.1, read as the reverse complement.
CGCACCGTCGCCGCGCCAGCCCGGCCAGCGCGGCCGCCGCCACAGCCACACAAGCGGAGGCGTGCGGCGATGACGGCCGTGCAAACGCACCTCCGCCGCCCCATCGCCCTCCCACCGTTTCCCGATCGGCCCGCGGCCGTCGGGCCACCTCGCCCGCCAACATTCGCGCCCGTTTCTCACAAAATTGCCCGCCGCAAAACAAAAACGAGCGCCGCCTGCGCAACATGGGCACCGGCCAACCGAGGCGCCGCCGCCCCTCGCCGCTTTCAGCGAGGGTGGCTAACCGCCATCCGCAACTACAGACGCACCGAATCTGCCTTCAAAAGCACACACCGACAGCCGACCTCTAACATTTAGACTCCGCAAGCCACCCAACGGTGTGTGGCGGAGGGCACTTCACGTGCCAATGTCATTTACCTCCCTTTGCTGTTCCAGTCGCGTATGGTTCGCGGGACGAACCGACAGTCTGCAAAAAAAAACGCCTCCGTGCGCGCTCGAATCTCTCTAACCACATCCATTCGTGATCTCCTCGGGAGGTATACGCAATATATTCGATACCCCATCCAGAAACGCAATATCTCGAAACCTGGCGAGCAAGCTACACCGCGATGCAGAGCGCCTCTATTGCAGAGTCTGCCGCTTGGGTTTGTTAAACATCTCCGTAACGCTATCACGGTTACCAAATGACCCTGCGACGAAACGTTGGATCGTCTCCGTCGCCTCCGTCAACGCGACCTGGTACGGATCCCACACTGATGGGCAACACTCACGTATAGGTCGAACGAACGGGTGTTTTGTAAGCCACCTCCTCCTTTTGTTGATGGACGACATTTGCTACGCATTCTCCCAATAAATCGCAACCTGGTACCCGCCTTACCAACAATTACTTTTGTTTGTTTTTTTGTTAATATGATGATCATCCCACTCCCAATCACTCCGCACGCATACTCCCAGATATTTTACAGACGTAACTGCTACCAGTGTTTGTCCCGCTATCATATAATCAATCATACAATAAAGGGTCCTTCTTTCTATATTATTCGCAATACATGTTAAGGGACAGTTGCCACTCCCTGCACCACGTGCCTATCCGCTGCAGATCGTCCTGCATTTTTCGCTGCAACTTCTCTGTATACTACAGCATCATCCGCGAAAAGACGCATGCAACGTCCGACACTATCTACTAGGTCATTTATATACATTGTGTGTGAAGAGCAATGGGTCCCATAACACTCCCCTGTGGCACGCCAGAGGTTACTTTAACGTCTGTAGACGTCTCTCCATTGATAACACAACATGCTGTGTTCTGTTTGCTACAATCTCTTCAGTCCAGCCACACACTTGGTGGTCCGACATTCTGCAGACACTTACTTTGTTTATCAGGCGACAGTGCGGAACTGTATCGAACGCCCTCCTTCCGGATGTCAACCAAAATGGCATCTACCTGGGAGCCTGTATCTAATATTTTCTGGGTCCCATGAACAAATAAAGCGCGTTGGGTCTCACACGATCGCTGTTTCCGGAATCCATGTTGATTCCTACATAGTAGACACTGGGTTTCCAAAAAACGACATGCTACTACTCGAGCATAAAACATGTTCTCAAATTCTACAACCGATCGACGTCACAGATATAGGGCCTATATAGTTTTGCGCATCTGCTCGACGACCCTTCTTCAAGCCCGGGACTACCTGTGCTCTTTTCCAATCATTTGGAACCCTCCGTTCCTCTAGAGACTTGCGGTACACGGCTGTTAGGAGGTTCTGTCGCGTACTCTGTGTAGAATCGAATTGGTATCCCGTCAGGTCCAGTGGACGTTCCTCTGTTGAGTGATTCCAGTTGCTTTTCTATTCCTCCTTGGACACTTATTTCGATGTCAGCCATTTTTTCGTTTGTGCGAGAAGGAACTGCAGTGCGGTCGTCCTCCGTGAAACAGCTTTGGAAACAGGTGTTTAGTATTTCACAGCTTTACGCGTGTCATCCTCTGTTTCAATGCCATCATCATCCCGGAGTGTCTGGATATGCCGTTTCGAGCCGCTTACTACTGATTCAACGTACGACCACAACGTCCTAGGATTTGATTTGATTTCCTGTCACGTCGGTACATGGAATTGTACTTTCGCATTCACCGGACGCTTCACGCATAGCCCTCCTTACGCTAACTTTGGACATCGTTTAGCGTCTGTTTGTCTGAGAGGTTTTGGCTGCGTTTCAACTTTGAGTGAAGCTCTCTTTGCTTTCGCTATAGTTTCCTAAACTTTGGTTGTTTGTACCGCGGTGGGTTTTTCCCATCCCTCGCAGTTTTACTCGGCACGTACCTGTCTAAGACGCATTTTACGATTGCCTTGCACTTTCTCCATAAACACTCAACATTGTCAGTGTCGGAGCAGACATTTGCGTTTGCATCTGCCTGGTAGTCTCAAATCTGCCTTCTATTACTCTTGCTAAACAGATAAACCTTCCTCCCCCCCCCCTTTTTTTTTGTTTTTTTTTGTTTTTTTGTTTGTATATTCCTACTAACGTCCATATTCAGCGATGCTGCAACGGCCTCTTGATCACTGGGTCCCTGTTCTGCACATACAGAGTCGACAAGTTCGGGGTCTGTTTGTCATCGGTAGGTCCACGATGTTATCTCCACGAGTCGGTTCTCTCTCTGTTTAATTGCTCGCGGCATTTTTCGTTCGGATGGTGCACTCAGTATACTGTCACTCGATGCTCTGTCCCTACCACCCGTCCTCAACATCTGGCACATTGAAATCTCCACCTAAGACTGTAACACGCTGCGGAAAGGAAAATGTATGTCCACATTTTCTCTCACTTGTTCGGCCACTAATGCTGCTGAGTCGCGAGGTCGGTAAAAGGAGCCAATTATCAACCTAGCTCGGCTGTTGAGTGTACCCTCCACCCACAATAGTTCACAGGAACCGTCCACCACTTCTACTTCACTACACAGGATAAACTACTACTAACAGCGACGAACCACTCCACCACCGGTTGCATGCACGCTATCCTTTCTAAAGCACCGTCTGTACCTATAACGATTGCAGCTTCGGCGCTTTCTATCAGCGCTTGACGTTCCGGTACTTTACCAACGCAGAGCTTCGACAGTTGACAATTACAATACCGATTGCCGCTTGGTCCCCGCATGTCCTGACCTTGCCCCGCGCCCGTTGCCCTTTCCGTACTTGCCCAAGGGCCATCCAACCTAAACAGAACCGCCCAGCCCACGCCACACAACCCCTGCTACCCGTGTAGCCGCTTGTTGCGTATAGTGGACTCCACCTAAGACTATATAACATAACATGCCCTAAGGCATTCGCGGTGTACACCACCCTAAGGTGAGGTGAGGTGAGGTTAGGTTAGGTTAGGTTAGGTTAGGTGGACGTGGGTTAGGTTAAGGGTTACAGTTAGGTTAAGCGTCAAAGTTAGGTTAAGCGTTCGGACGTGAGGCGTCAGGTGGCCGCACCTACCTTTACGGCCGGACATCTTAGGTTAGAGGTTAGGTTAGGTTAAGGCGCCGAGAGGTCCGCGGTCAGGTTACGTTCACCTTCGGGCGCCACACGTAGGTTTCAAAGGTGTGTCGGTCGGTCGTCGGCAAGCCGCAAAAACTACAGACGACGTCGACCAAACCGCCGCAAGACCGAGCAGGAGGCAGATATAAAACACACACACACACACACACACACACACACACACACACACACACACACAAAACAAAATTAAACACCACCCACCGGCCAAAGGGCACCAAAAACCACAAACCCGAGCACCACGTCGACCAGAGGCAACCCGCCGCTCACGCGACATGGCTGGCAACTAAGGGGCAAACGGCAACGGCGCTTTCCGCACCGGGCCGGATGCACGTACGACAACACCGCTACCCGTACGCAGGCCTCCCATTGCACACAGCCGCTCTGTGTTTGAACATCATCAATGGCGCGCCCGCGGCTCGTCGCGGGCGCAGCCATAACGCCGCCACTTTTGCACCAACACATTCACGCACCGCAAAACAGCTCGCCGACACAGCACAGCCGACAAACAAAAACAACCCGCGAGACGGGGGCGACAACGACAACAGCAGCAAACAACTCGCACCAAGCGTCCAACAGGTAACAAACGGACAAGCACAGCCTCTGCTAACGGCCACGACGCCAGCGGCACACTGCTCCTTTCCCGCCACACTCGATTTCACAACGCACGCACGCGACCCCGTCAACGACACCGACACGACACACGACGGGCTCCCTTCCCGCAACCTACACCTTTCCGCCACTACGCACAGCTCCACCCGACGCGCCCGTCGCAACGACACTACTGCACGCACTATCCACCCGCCTCCTCCTCTCCCCCCCCCCCTTCCCGTACACAACAACACAGCCAAAAACAACACTCACGACCCAAACATACTAACGACATGGCACGTGCATCGGCGCACACCCCAACCAGTCACCGTCGACAACCACACGCAAGGCACGAAACCGGCGTCCTTCCACGTTGCCATCAAAGCTGCACAAACAACCACAGGAGGAACCACCAACAACGGCCCGCCCGCCCGCCCGCCCGCCCCAATATTCTCCCACCCTCACCTCACGCCGCAACCACCAAACGCACATTCCCGCTCGCTACCACACACCTCTCGGCAGCCGCTTCGCAAACACATGACGTGACGTGACGTGACGTGACATCATCACATCACGGGCTACGCACGCACACCGACCCACTTTCCTGCCCTTCGCCCTCTTCTTTCCGACGCCTGCCTTCGGCCGAGCACACGTACGTGGCACAACGCCCAACACAGTCACACACAGTCGACAGGCGCACGCCCAGGCACGCAACGACGCAGCGCAGCAAAGGCGCCCGCAACACATACCTCCTCTCTCTTCTCGCCGCCGCCGCCGACCGCCCGCCAGCCAGCCACTCGCAATGTGCACTGCCAACCAGCCACACGTCCACCGCGCCGCCTCCGACCACCCGCCAGGGGGCGCTCACGTCCGCGACAACAGCGCGGCCCGCCGCCGGGCGGGCCCAGCCGAACCCAGCCCAGCCGGCGCGCGCTGCTCTGCACTCGGCGCGCCACACATCCTGCTGCAGACCGGGCTCGTCTCTCTGTACGCGTCTGCCCGCATCTCGTCTTCCTGCGCATCAACACAACGAGGCCGCGTGAGCAAACCCCCCCCGTCACAACGCCACATCACACACTGCCTTGTCTACCGCCGAAATGCACTCACCAGCCATCCGCTTCGTCTTCGTCTTGTTTACTCGTTGTTGTTGCAGCGGCGCACACAGCCCCGGCCGGCCGCATCCGAGGGTGGCCCGCCGCCAGCGTCTCCTCCTTGGGCACAGGTGCGGTGCCGTGCCGTGGCCGCCCATCCATCCAACCGCACGCATTTGCTGGCCGCCTCTGCTGCAGAAGAAGACAAAAAACGAAACGTACAAACATACACGCACCCACAGCGTGGCCACACACGGACGGGACCGACAGGCTCCAAGGCGACCAAAGGATAAAAACAAAATAAAAAAACAAAAAGACGCAAGCAAGCAACAAGCACAGGCTGTCGCCTCGCGCCTCTGTCCTTCCGCCCCCGCCCTTCTCTCCCACCACATGCCCACAAACACCACCGCCTCCCCCTCCCCGCACCTCCACATTCGCCCCCTCCATTTGTTCCTTTCTCGCTCTTCCCTTCTGTGTGTCTGCGTGCGTGCGCGGGCGGCGCCTCTCAACATCCGCCGGCCGTCCGTCCCGTTTTCGCCGTACCACACACGCCACCGCCTCCTCCCCGTCCACCACCGCCGCCCCTGTCCGCCCCGCACAACACCATACACCGCTGCTTGTCCTGGCCGTTGCCACCAAAGGCGCCAGCCGCAAACCGCGCCAACGCCGCAGCGCGCGTGCGTCCTTCCTTCTCCGTGCCGACGCGGCCTCTATTCCCGCACCCATTCGGCCGACGACACAGCCGTTGGGCTCCGCACTGCGCGTACCGGCGTTACGCACGCACACCCACCCCCCTCGCGAACGCACGACTCATTGTCTTTGTTGTTTCTCCTCTTTCTTAACGTCTTTGTTTGTTGTTTGTTGTTTGTTTTGTTTTTTGTTTTTTGTTTTTTTTTTCGTTTTTCCCCACCGCCACATGTGACACAATGCCGCCCTCCACCTTTCGTTCGTGGTTGCTTGCTTTGTTTCTCTTTCTCATTGGTACACGTCCGACGCGCTCCATTTCCACCACACCACGGCCATCAGCCTCCTCAACGGGCAGGCGCAGTGTGCCATTCTCCGGCGCACAAGCACACCGCGCGGTACTGGCGCGGCTCGCTCTCCTCGCCCCCACGCCACGCCACGCCACGCCACCGGTGCGCAGCAGCACATGTGATGTCTCGCAACACGACACGCGGTGCGCACACCCCGACCACGCGGCTCTAAAGGCATGGCACCGGCGACATGCGCCGCCCCAGCCACGCATCCGTCGTCTCACGTTGTTCACTGCCAGCCGCGTCGGAGGCTACAACCGCAACCACCACAACAACGGTCCCCCTCCCGGCAACACATTTGTTGCACAAACAAACACAACCGCCGAGCGCAGCGCAGCGCGAACCACCCACACGCGCCCTCCGCGTCTCCTTTCTCCTTTCGCCCCCTCCCATCTCCCGAATATGCCAGCAGCGCAGCGTTACGCGTGCCCCTCACCCGTCCACACTACCGCGAAACGAACACGCCTTCCGGGCCACCTGCAAGGGCACGCCCACCACCAAATACTGCCGTATTCACGGACGCAGTTCGCAACACGCAACGCACTCTCCACCTACCTTCTTTCTCTCGTCCCTTCTCTTTAAAAACAAAACAAACACACAAACCAACCACGGCTAACACACTTTTTCGCGACACCTTTGACTGCGTTATCTCGACCGTGACGGCAGCTATCGACCATCCATTCCCCACTACATACACACACACACACACACACATCATTCGCTACACCGCACACGAAACGGCAAGGGCAAGGCACTCTCTCATAGATTCTTCCTCCGAGCCATATCGGGCGAACGTTGGCATCCGGGAAGGCAATGCAATTCAGCCGTCACCACGGCCGACACTTGCAGCCGCGCCGTAAGCGCATGTCAGTGCGGCTGCAATGCACGGGAACGTTCCGTTGCTCTAGACAGCGCCTCTCCGTTTTTCCCCTGTCTCGTTTTCCGGTGATTGCTTCTCCTTCTTCTTTTTCTTCGTTTCGTTTCGTTTTATTATTTTCGTTCCCCTCCTCCACCATTGTTTCCGTCCCCACAGTTTTTTTTTTTGCTCATTCCACACGTTCTGCCCAGACAAGACATGACATCCGACCGATCACAGTCAGCCTTTCGTCACCGTTCGCAGCGCCGACGGTGCCACAGTGAGACGGGTGTTCAGACCGACACGTTGCCATGATGCCCATAGACAGCTACTCAGGGCCGCCGGATCGGATCACATCACATCACATCACATCACCGACAAACCGGCCATTTCACCGGGGGACACAGACAACCGCGTGTACGCCCATAACAACAAACAACGGCCGTCGTCGTCTACCGTCACTGAACCGAACACACGTGCACCTTGAATGACGACACCGGCGTGCGTGCGCACAACAAACAATCAATCATTCAAATCAACTGCAGAAACGGCTATCAAAATCAAGGGCCAAATAAATGGGTACACCACCGTGCGTGTCGCCTACCCCACCCGCCCGTACAATTCTTGCGTCTTCTTAATGACTAGTAAAGACACGTCCATTTTAAAACGTCACCAACACACCTCCACGCCGTACAGCAAAGGGAATAGTAGACGGCAACACAACATTTCACCCTCGCCATCATGTATGTATGTATGATGTGACAACAAACAAACCCGCAGACGGCCCTAACGGTGACATCCAACAATCGCGAGGGGTTTCAATTGCAGTCACGTGACTAACCGGGCAGACAGAGACAAAGAAAGGAAAGGAATCAGCGACACAGACAACACCTCCTGTCTATGTGTCGACAAACAACCAACCAACCAACCAACCACGCCAAGACTCGCGAGCACGCATAACCACCACCACCAGCTGCTTCGCAACCAACCAAACCGGGTAGCTATGCGCCGCCTCACACAAACAACAATTCCGCTCTTCCCGCAAAGGCAATTTGGTGGCCCTGAAAAGGGCCGTTTTGCCGCTCTCGCAACGGAGGGGAGCTCCCTAGAGCCTTAACCCCCTCACTTGGAGCTCGTGTACTTGGTCACCGCCTTCGTGCCCTCGCTCACGGCGTGCTTGGCCAGCTCGCCAGGCAGCAAGAGCCGCACAGCCGTCTGGATCTCGCGGGACGTGATGGTCGAGCGCTTGTTGTAGTGCGCCAGGCGAGACGCCTCGACCGCAATGCGCTCGAAAATGTCGTTCACGAAGCTGTTCATGATGCTCATCGCCTTCGACGAGATGCCCGTGTCGGGGTGCACCTGCTTCAGCACCTTGTAGATGTAGATGGCATAGCTCTCCTTCCTCTTGCGCTTCTTCTTCTTGTCGCCCTTCGAAATGTTCTTCTGCGCCTTGCCAGCCTTCTTGGCGGCCTTCCCGCTAGTCTTGGGCGGCATCTCGAACGTACAGCAAGCAGCAAGCGCTCCGCTCTAGTCAGCGTCTCCCCACACAGTGGCACCCGCCGCTACCGCAACACCCCACCTTTACCAGCTCGCCCTGTTGCGGCCGCCGACCAATGGGGCGCGCGCGCAACCGGCCGCCGCACCCGAGCCCATAAAGGGACCCCCACCCTAGTCCCGCCGCCACCCAGAAGCAGAACACACAGATCCTCGTCGCCCTTCAGGCAACAGTCCAGCAGTCGCTCCCCTCTGCGACTTCCTCAGTAGTATCAAAACCCCAACATGAATAGACGACCGAATATTCAAGGCCTGACAATGTGCGTCTTTAACGCAGACGGCATTGTTAATCAAGAGGTCGAGTTCCGAGAACTCATGAAGGAGTTCTCCATCGACATATGCATGATGGGGGAAACCCACCTAAAGCCGGGAATAAAAGCGACAGTTCCCAACTACGTTACCTACCGTAAAGACAGGCCAACCCAAGGCGGAGGAGTGGCCATATATGTAAAAAGAGGGATCCCCCACCACCAGGTATTCTTACCAGCTACCAACAAAATCGAAGCAGTAGCGGTGGAAGTAACCACTGCCACTGGACCCCTAACAATTGTCGCAGTCTACCGACCCCCACATGACCAGATAGATGAGGGAGACATAGCTGCTCTAGGGCAAATTGAAGGCAAACTCATAATAGGGGGAGACTTCAATGCCAAACATCCTGACTGGAATTCTAGAGTAACCTCCAGAGCAGGCGCCAAACTGCAACAACTAGCGCGCACCCACCACTTCGAAACATGGGGTCCAGTCGAGCCCACACATTTTCCAAAAAATGGAGCCAGGCCCGACGTGTTAGACATAGCTCTCACTAGGAGGATCGCAGGGTTTGTGGCCGCAAGGACAATCAACAGAATGTCCTCCGACCACAACCCAGTGATTCTGGAGGTCGATGTGGGAGAATGGGTAGCACTCCCACGGTACCAGACGTCGTACAAACGTACAGACTGGGAGCGATACCAAGAAACTGTCGCCTCTGATATCGCTCGCGCTCCGCCACCTACTGCGGAAACAGTAGAACAAGCGCTACAAGACCTAACAGGCACCATCTTGCAGGCAGCGGAAGAAGCCACCCCTCCACAAAGGGATGGCCCTCCGCCGCAAATACAGCTCCCGGAACACTTGCTAGCTCAAATTCGACACAAGAACAGAGTGGCAAAAGAGTGGAAGATCACCAGAAACCAGGCCACCAGGAGGCTGCTCAATCGTCTACAGAGAGAACTAAAGGTAGCGCTCAATGAGCACAGAAACCAGCAATGGCAAAACCGCCTCACAGCTCTCAAAGTAGACGACCATACACTATGGCAAGCGACCAAACAGTTTACAAAACGACGCGCTAGGATGCCGCCACTGCATGGCGAGCGTGGACTGGTCTACAGCCATGCTGGAAAGGCCAACGCCCTCGCCGACTCCTTCGAGAAGCAGTTTCAAACGGCAGAACCCCAGGATGAAGAGCATGAAGAGGTAGTTAGTCGTCAACTGGCTGTCTTCCTCAATGCTGAGGAGGACCCAGAGGACGAACCCATACTTTTTGCCCCCGAGGACGTGGCAAGAGTAATCAGGTCCCTACCTACAAAAAAGGCGCCAGGGCACGATAGTGTCACAAACCAGCTAGTCAAAAAACTCCCACCCACAGCGATCACACACCTCGCGAACGTCCTCAACGAGATTACTCGTTCCCGTATTTTCCCAGCTTGCTGGAAACATGCGGAAGTGGTCGCGATACACAAACCAGGTAAAGACCCTCTATTCCCGCAGCACTACAGGCCGATTAGCCTCTTGCCAACTCTCAGCAAGATCTATGAGCGCCTCCTGCTAAGACCCATACAAGAACATATTACCAGAGAGCAAATTCTGCCGGATTTCCAATTCGGATTCCGGCAGAACCACTCTGCCCCACAACAGGTCATGAGAGTGGTTGAAGCAGCCACGGAGGGCTTCAACCACAGAGGCTACTGCGGGATAGTGCTACTAGACGTAGCCAAAGCCTTTGATTCAGTATGGCATAGAGGGCTACTCTACAAGTTGTACACACAA